>NC_087086.1:8614166-8934999 GCF_036172545.1 Culicoides brevitarsis
ATCAAGCGAATATTTGCCCAAATTAATTCTTAGAAAATTATTGAAATATTTACTGAATTGTTGTTAACAGATTATTTTTAAAAAAGGCTGATCCACTGATCAAAAGTGTCTCATATAAGAATAAAAAAAAAATTAAAGGCGTTAAAAATGTTAATATTAACGTAAGGCTGTTACAAATTTTGAATCGTTTCTCATCATTTTTAGTTGAAAATTATTTTGTGGTAATTAAATCTGAACCAAAAAAAAAAATAGATTAGATAATGAAATTTTTTTCTACTAAAGTCTGATTTAGTTTCGTTTCAGAAAAATTTTCAATTTCTACCGAAGCTTCTCTACAAATTGTTTAGAATTGTATATCATAAAGATAATGCAAAATTAAATAAAGTTCATTAAACTTTGGCTTTGACGAAACGTGTTTGAGAAATATTACGCATGTATATAATTATAAGGTCCATATCCTCATTTTCGACATTTCATTCATAGTTTTAAATAAGAAGTTGGCGTTAACAAGTTTTCTTCATTTATAGAATTATTGGAAATTCAGAAAAAAGAAGCTAATGTACTTCGAACATATGTCATCTTCCTTTCTGAAATGATGTTTTACATATCAACTCATCCCAAAGCGTGATACATCCTTTTGTAATATGCAATATTTCTATCCTTAACTTATCAATACAATACAATATTTTTTATTAACCAGGACTTAAATTTATACAATAAATGACATTAATTAAAGGGACTTGATTACTAACTAATCATTACATCTTATATATAGGACTTAACAAATAGTAGATTTTTTCTTATTTGGCGACATTAATTTCATTATTGGACACACTAACAACTACTTAAATACTAATATCACAGCTCACGGTTGGCGGTTCTCATTTGGCGGTTCGTGTATGGCGCAACAGGCAGTTGACATTTTGTGGAGTTATACATGAAGATGGACATGAAACGAAACATAATAAAACGATAAACAGCCAAAGCGCGCCAGAAATAAAAAAAAAATTAGTTAGTCGGCGATTGAAGTTGACGGTGATTTTCTGCAGGACCTCTTGGATGGTTTCCTTAACTTATCAATTTTCCGACCAGAATAGATTTTATTTTGATATCAAGCAGGGTCGAAAATACTTTAAGTCAATAAAAAACTTAAAGCTTTTGCTTAAGGTAAAAGTCACAATTAAGTTGACTTTTAAGTCAAAAGTAAGAGACAATTAAACTTATTTACTTATTAAGTAAAATTTTAAGTCAAATAAGTCACAATTAAAAGCATACTTTTTCAAAGAATTTAAATTTTTCACAAAAAACTGTTCGAAATTAAAAAAAAATTTGAATATTTTGAAAATTTGAGCTTTTAATTTTGACTTAATTGACTTAATAGTCTTTTACTCTTGTCTTTTACTTTTGACTTAAAAGTCAAAAGTCAACTTAATTGTGACTTTTACTTAAGCAAAAGCTTTAAGTTTTTTTTGACTCATAGTATTTTCGACCCTGATATAAAGCATTAATTTGAACTCTTGTCGTTTTTTCGCTCATTTTTATCATTTCAAGTTTTCTCTCTTGTGCTTCTTCATCTACTTTTGGTATCTATTTCTTCCATTTCTTCTTCTTCTCATGCCCATCGATTTCGAACTTCCTTTCTATCTCTTCTTTCGTTTAACAATAATTTCACTTAATTAACTAAACAAATTTATTTTCACAGTTAACATCTAATTTTCTTTGTTCTTCGTTTTTTTATGTTCGCCAAAAATAAAACGTCAATCGCTTTGTAATTTTTTTTTATCTGGATCTTTCTTAAATCGCCTATCTTCAAGGACATTTCTCTATTGAGTAAAATTAGATAAAATAAAAAATAAAAAAAAAATGGGAATTCTTATGAAAAATTGGAAAAAAAAAAATTAAAAAAATTTATAATTAATGGAACATCAAAAGTTTAGTAAAAACTTAATTTTTGGATTTTTTTAGAAATTTTTTAGAAAACTTACCAAATTTATGTCAAAACTTTCCAAATAATTTACATTTAAAAATAAGTTGTAACATGAAACATTTTTCCTCATCGTCTTACCCTCAACCTCGACCTTAACTACTCATCTCGGCACCTTAGAAACTCTTTTCAATGTCAATAATCTCTATAATTGGATGTTCAATAGAATCCAATTCTAAATTGTGTGAGGATTTTTTGAAGGTCTTCATGTTATTTTCTCCTAATTTTTTTGCCGTTTAACGTTGATTGAATTCAAGAATAGCGAGCAAAAAAAATCATTCAAGATAATTGTTCGTGACTTCATAATCTCGCATTAACCTTAATCTCTCATCGCCGCCCTCGTAAAAGTATCAACTAATCCACTTTCACACATGAACGTCGTCGTTAACTATCAAGTACCTAGTTGTAGAATGTAAAAAGCGGAAAACATTGGCAAATTTCCATCACGTGTTCAAAATTCATTGATTTCACACAACGTTTAGTTGGATGTTATTAATATTGCTTAAAAGTCGGTCATATAAGGCACTAATTTCACACTCGAGCGGTATATTTTCGTAATTAGATGCATCTCGTACGTAGGAATTCTGTCTAAAAGCGAGATAAGAGGCATTGACAAAAAATTTTTATTATTATTTACTTACTTGAGACGTTTGAATACGACGAGCGACGCTAACAAAGCAAAGTCTAATCAGTAAACAATTAAACGTTTGAACAGAAAGTTTGATTTGTCTGTCAGAGATTTATTTTTACTTACTTGAAAATGTTTCCTGGAGAAGATCCCTTCGCCAAAAGCTCTCAGTACATTCGAATGTTGTATTTGAATGAATCGTAAGTAAAATTTTCAGAATTTTTTTTGCTAAAATTTCAAGTTTTCTTCATTTTTTCAAAGATTTTGGGACAACAAAAAAACTTTTGTGCTACTTCTCGATTACGATGGCACTTTATCCGACATTGCACCTCATCCAGATATGACTTGCATGGTCGACGGTAATCGTGAAGCTCTCGAATTCATCCGGGATCAGCCAAATGTTGTCGTCGCCATAATCACAGGGCGTGACGCAACCAATGCAAAAAGTGTCGTTGCCCTTGAGAATGTTATCTATGCCGGAGATCACGGCTTCGAAATTGTTTTTCCCGATGGTTATCGCTTCGATTACGAGCTAAGTGACGCCCTCAAGCAAAGTTATCCGCAAATGGTAGCGGAACTCAATTCGATCTCGCGAGATGGCGCTTTCGTCGAATCCAAAAAATACTCGTTGTCGTTCCATTATCGCGCCGTGCCCGAAGAATATCACAAAGAGCTCGAGAATAAAGCGATGGAAATTATTCGGAAACACGGATTTCGCCCAAGCCCCGCCCACAAAGCGGTTGAAGCGAAACCGCCCATGCAATGGAACAAGGGATTCGCTGCCGAGTACATTTTGAAACACAAATTCGGCGAAAATTGGCAGGAAAAGGCTTTTGCGTTGTTCATTGGCGACGATACAACTGACGAGGATGTGATGCAAGTGCTTAAAGATAAATGCTTGACATTTCGCGTAACGCCAGATAAACATCTCGAATCAGCTGCAACCATGAAAATTCCCGATACGAAAGCTGTGGCGGAAATTTTGCAGCAAATTAAGAAGCGATTTGAACGGCGAGCTCCCAACAATAAAAAATGAATCTCTAAAAATAAATAAAAAAATTTTTCTATGTTGGAAAAATAATTGCAAATTTTGTAGTTTCTATGAGTTCATCACTTTAATCAAAAACGTGGCCAAATTTATTTAGATTCTAGTGTTAAATAATTTTTTTGATTAATAAATTGGTCAAATCATGTGTTTAGGGAAGCTCATAAATTCCGCGCTCGCGTGTCAGTTAGTCTGGGTTAGTGTGTCAAACGAGATGAACGGAGCAACGAACGGCAGTAACAGTAAACTTTTAACGGATTTCGAGTCGAAAGACATGTAAAAATTTCATTATTGAAATATTTTAAGAATTTTTTTAAAGTTCTGAAATAAAAAAGTTCATAAAAAAATTTAAAAGTCAAAAAAATATTTTTTATGAAATTTCAATTTTTTCAAAAAAAATTTAATTTTAAATATGAAAAATAATATTTTTCAAAAAAAAAAAAAAAATCCTTTAATTTTTATGAAAAAGTGACATATTTAAAAAATTTTAATATTCTATTTATTTTAAATTTAACATAAATATTTAAAAAAAAAATTTTTTCAAAAAAAATTTCATAATAATTTTCAAAAAATAAAAAAAAAATTCTCAAAAAATTAAATTCCATTAAACATTTTACTCATTAAATAAAATTTAAAAAAAAATAAAAAATCCTTTAAATGAGTTAATTTTTTTTATAAAAATAAAAGTTTCGTGAAAAATTAAAATTTTTCTTAAAATATAAAAGAATTTATTTTTTTTGGAGAAATATTTTTTTTAAATTTTCTTTGAAAAATGCATTTTTGCAAATATATAAATAAATATTTTTACTTAAAATTTCAATTTTTAAGAAATTTATTTACATTTTTTTTTCATAAAATGAAATTTAAAAAAAAAGTTTTTGAATAATTTTTTTTTAAATTAAATTTTAATTAAAATTAAAAAAAAATAGAATTGACTCTTGAATAAATTTAATCGGTTAACAAAAGTGATTTTTTTTTGATTATTTAATTTTTTGCTTTTTTATTTTTTATTAATTTAATTTTTTAAAAATTAATAAAAAAAATTATTCAAAAATTAAATTTTCAAAGAAAAAAAAAATTATAATTTTTGTGTAATTTTTCATCAGTTTATGGCAAGCAAAGGAAAATGGCAAGCCCTTAGTGCTACTTCTCGACTACGATGGCACTTTGGCAGTCATTCAACCGAATCCCAATAACACTCGAATGACGGAAGATACGAAAAAAATTCTCGAAGAAATTTGTTCGAACAAAGATGTCTTCGTTTCGATCATCACAGGACGTTGCGTGAAGGATATCAAAGAAAAAGTCGGAATTGAGAGCATAATTTACGCTGGAAATCACGGATTTGAGATCACTTATCCGAATGGCGAGACTCATAATCAACCGATATCCGAGGAACATGCTGAGAGTTATAAAAATATTTTAGCTGAGCTTGAACCGGTAAGAAAAAAATTTATTTTTTTTGTATAAAAATTAATTTTCGTTATAAAAAAAATATTTAAATTTTATTTTTAATTTTTTTGCTTTAAATTAATTTTTTTTTTCTTAAAATTGCAAAAAAAAAAAATAAATGAAAGTCCTTAAGAAATTTTTTTTTTTAAAATTTATTTATTGATATTTAAATTTATTTATTTATTTTTTTTTTTTTGTAAAATTTTCATTAAAAAATTACCTTTTTTCACAGCTCGCTAAAAACGGCGCCTGGATCGAAGACAAAATATTTTCCATGACTTTCCATTACGAGGAGACTCCTGAAGAACTTCATTCTGAACTCGACCAAAAAGCGCGCGAAATCATCAAAAAACACGGTTTCAAGCCTACTGGAGGTCATTTAATTGTAGAAACCCGACCTCCAATACTGTGGCATAAGGGATACGCCGCGAAATATTTACTTCAACGTCATTTCGGAGACGATTGGCGCGAAAAAGTCAACGTTGTCTTTATGGGAGACGACACAAGTGACGAAGATATCATGAAAGTACGTCTTTTTCTAACATTTTCTTCTAAAAATTAATTTTTTTCTTATTTCAGGCTTTAAATGGTCACGCAATCACATTTCGCGTATCCCAAAACCCAGAATTGGTAACTGACGCGACATTTTTGATCAAATCTCCCTCGGAAGTCAACACAATTTTACACAAAATCAAAGAAAGTTTGGCTCAAAACTCATAAAAATCCATTTTATCGTGATTTATTTACAAGTTAAATCAGTATTTGAAGCATTTTGCGTAGATTTTAATTAAATTTTAAGTTATTTTTGTGTCACAGTTAGGAATTGTTGTTATGCGAGATGACTAGCCATGATATTATCAGATAAAATAAGAAAATTGGATACACAGCTAATGGCTTTCGACCTGGCGGCAAGCTATCTCCTAAGAATATGACAGAGGCATATGTTGCCCATCCAAATCCTAAAAAAAAATATTTTTTTGAAAAATAATTTAAATGAAAAAATTTGAATTTTACCTGTTCCTGTAGCAATTAGTCTTAAAATAAATAGGAATTTCGATTGTGCGGCGAAAAGAATGATGCGACAGACAATTAGGGCGGTTGCTAATGGCGCAAGGCAATATCCGAGCACACAAACGGATTGGAAGAATGAGCTAAAAATAATTTTTTTTGTTATTTTAATTTTTTTTAAGGTAAGAAAAGTGCAATTTGAAGGAATTTTTCACATTATTTTTAAGATTTTCATGAAAAACTTTCTTAATTATTTAAAAAAAAATTTAATTTTTGGGTTAAAAATTTAAAAAAAAATTATTTAATGAAATTTTGTATTTTTCCAAAAATTTTTAAAAAACATAAATTAAATAAAAATTTTAAATAGAAATTTTTGAAAAATTTTTTCATAATAAAAAATTTAAAATTTTTGTTTATATTTTTGTTATTTAAAATTTTTTGAAAAATACAAAATTTTATAAAAATAAAAAAAAACAAATAAATTAATATTTTTTTTCATATTTTAGGAAAATAAAAAAAATAAATTATTATTATTTTACGAAATTTTGTAGTTCAAATTTTGAAAAATTTGAAAAAAATTTGCAAATTTTTCAACTTTGCATTTGAAATTTAGTCAAATGTTAAAAAATTATAGATTTTAACCAATTTTTAAAATTTTTAATTAATTTTTGTACATTTTTAATCATAAAAATAAGAAATTTTTTTTTATTTTTTCTTTGGATTAAAAAAAAATAATGTGAAAATTTTTTTCAAATTGCACGAATTTTAATTAAAATCAAATCTTACATATGTCCTCCTAACAACTTCGCATTGACCGTAACGATAGCAGCTCCAATCCACACAATAACAAACACTTCGGCAAATTCCGGTCCGCCGTCATTGACATCATCAGCTGTTCCTTGCAAAATTGTAGCCATAAATGTACACAAAATCAATGGACCCCACAAATCCCCTATCGAAAAAAAAAATTAATTTTGGCTTCAAAAATTCAAATTTTTTAACTCACATTCTTTCAAAAGTGTATTTTTCTCCTTTGGATAAAGTACGTGGTAGAATTTGACACCGACTGCTCGCGCATCGCGTAGGAATGTCTCTTTGATGGGTTCGTCTAACGTGTTGAAATTCGTCGATCCGGGAATGTTGTTGCCGGGAGTCGATCTCGGAGGACCTGTATATGTCAGTTCGCCTTCGACGGAGGGAATACTATCAGCAGTTGTTTGATCAAAAATCTAAAATTTCGGAAAAAAATATGGAATGAGATTGTTATCAATTTTTTTTGAAGAAATGAGACTTACATCTAACGTTGCTGCATCCATCAAGGACTTTGAATAGGTTTCAGTCATTTTTGATAAAGCTAAGTTACTTGCGTTCGTTTCTAGATAAATTATTTAACTCTACATTTGATATACAAAATTCTTCATGGACGTGGACTATTTTGTTTTTATTATTGACTCAACTTGTACCGTAAAGTTTGTGATTTTATGAGAAATTTTATTTTTTTTTTAATTTTTACGAAAATAATTATTTATAATTTTTTCTTTTATTTTTTTTTCAAATATTTAAATTAAATATTAAATTTATTTTATATTTTAAAATATTTTATAAAAATATTAATTATTTTTAATTAAATATTTATTTTTTTTAATTTTATTTTATTTTTATTACCTCATTTTAATTTATTTTTATTTAAATAATAAATTAAATTTAATTAATATTTAAAATTTTTATTTAAATTTATGATTAAAAATATAATTTATTTAAATTTTTTTTTATTTAAAAAAAATCTTAAAATTACATTTAAAAAATTATTGATTATTAAAATTATTTTTTTTTTATTTTAAATTTAAAATTTTTCTTAACAAACAATTATTAAAAAATTTATTTATTTTTTTGCATTTTCTTTAAATTTTTATTTTTTCATTTCAAAAATATTTTTTTTATTGAATTTCTCTTAAAATTTTCTTCATTACGGTAAATTTTTCTGCTAATTCATTATTTGAGACGAATGAAAATGATAAAAAATCAAGTGTACTTCGATAAATCGCCACAGGAGCGCTGTAAACAGTAAATTCCTAACCCTAATAAAAAATTTGATCAATATCACACATTTGCACAAATGTAACAATAACATTATGGAAAACACGTGCTCCATACGAAAATCGTACAGAAAAAAGTTCAAAAAGAATGAAGAGTGGGAAATATTACGGCAATTTTGCTAAAAAAACAAACAAACGAAAATGCGCAACTAAAAAAAATCTAATCAATCGCTTATCTTAGATTTTAGTAGTTAACCAAAGAAAAAAATACATTCCGTGATAAAGTGATTTAAAGAAAAAATCAAAAGAAAAGTGAAATCATTTTGTGAATTTCGAATTAAAGTAAGTTTAGAGAAAGAAAAAAAAAGAATGTCCTTACTGCACTTTTTTTTCCTTCCTCCATACAAGAACAATTTTCTGTTTAATGACCTTTGGCAATATACCCACACGTATCGCCAAAGGACAAGAAGTCAAGGATGTGTCACACTTTATCTTCTATTCAGAAAAACTGAAAATTCCAGTTGTGTTGCAAAATATTGCACTAATTTTATGGGACACCTGCTGATATTTGCCGGTTTTATTGTTTTTTTCCGTCGTCGTCGGGGGGACATTAACGAAAAATAAATAAATTCTGGCGATGATCGCATGTTTTATTTGCATAATTTAAATGCACCATGTATGCAGCCACTCGATGCATGAGTCATGGAAAAGTACAGAGTACAAAGTGAAGACCGCGAGAGAGATAGAGAGGTTGAAGGTGTTCTAAATGCCAAGTAAATATGCGATATATTAGTGGATAAATAATGTAAAACGATTGCTTCCATAATATAAAAATACTTCGTGTACACTTTTTTTGTGGAAGGTTTGGTCGAATGATGTACTGATGCGGTGACGTACAGCAGATTTTTTTTTTTGCTGTATAAATTTACATATTTGTGGGAAAATTTTTCGTGAATTAGCGTTTGACGGATGGGAGAATTTTTTTGAGATACATTTTCTTATGAATCTTTAGTTTTCTGTTGAAGATATTTTTTATGAACTTGTCCCAAATATATGAAAGACAAAAATGCATTTCTTATACAAATTGGGTTGAAAAAAAGAAAAAATGCGAAAAAAATATTTTCTTAAAATTTAAATGAGATAAACCTCAAAAAGTCATAAAAAAACGAAAAAAATAAAATAAAAAATAATTTAATTTAATAATTAAATTAATTATCTAATTAATTAATTATTAAATAAATAAGTTATTTAATATTTTTATAATTTTTATTTAATTAATTTATTAATTAATCAATTATTTTTTTATTATTTATTTTTTTTTACAAATTGTCAAAATTCAATCAGAATTATAAATTAAAATTCTTCAATTAAGTTTATTTAGATTTTTTTTTACATAAAAAAAATAAATATTAATTAAATATAATTAATTAATATAATTAAATTAAATAAATAATAATTAAATTAAAAAGATTAAATTAAATTAATTAATTAAATATTAATTTTTTTAAATTTAAAAATTAAAGAATGCTTTGTTAAATAATTATTTACTTAAATTTGATTAAAAATGGCATATGTGCGATTTATTATACAAAAAAAACTTTTATTTAGTAATATTTACTCCCGTCATTGAAATGAACAAATATATTCCAAAATATTTACCTTATGTTTTTTTAAATTTTTTAACGTAATTACGTGAAATGTCCTATTATTTTCCAATTTAAATTTAGCGCGGTTTTTCTTTGATATTTAAGTAAATATTTTTCTGAAATATATTTCAGTTGACCTTCTTATTTATTTTTTATCATTACATTTCGCCATTGAAAAAAAATTAAATGAAATTTATTAAAAATATTAAGTTTTTTTTAAATTATTTAAAAATTAATAAAAAAAATTAATTAATTAAATAAATAAATAATTTTTTTTATTTTTTAAAATTTTTTCCTTTTTTTATTTTTTTAATTTTTTTAATTTTTTACTTTTTAATTTTTTTTTTAATTTTTAAATTTTTTATTTTTAATTTTTTTTTAAATGAATTTCCTTTTTATGAAATTTTGTTCCGATACGAATTTCCTTTTTTAATCCAAACGATCACATGACGTAAATAGAATACTTACTAACTCTATTCACACCCAAAATACATCCATAGACACTTTGCATCCGTGCATTGATTGTCTCATACGTATCATAGAGCCCAAAATAAACAGCCATAAACTCTCATGCACACCTTTTGCTTAGTCATACCAAAAAAGATTTTCACACAAACATTCTTTATTACAGCAAACTACAATATTCTGCTATAGTACAGAATAATATACAAAAAAAAAATGTTTCGTTTTTCCTCTACTACTTATACCTACTACATTTTCAGTTGAGTACCTCTTCTACTCTATACTACATGTTACAATTAATAAAAACGACTCAGTTGATTTCGAGATCTTGATTTGTTCGTATCGCTCGTTCCGGTATTCGAAAAATAATTTCAAAAATATTTTTATAAAAAAAAAATTTTTTTTTACCTTTGATATTAAATTAAAAATTCTAAAAATAAAAAAAATAATGAAAAATTGTTAAAAAAAAGTGCAATTTTATAAATAAAAAAATCTTAAAAATTAAAAAATTAATTTTTCATAAAAATAAAACACTTAAAAACACATCAAACAAAAAATAAAAAATGTCGTGGAGATACGCGGTATGATGAAATATTAAAAAAAAATATTTTCCCATTGCCAATTGATGACATCCAAACTGCATATTGTGTCAGCTTCTATAAAAAAATAAAAATATTATGAAATAATCACCTGTTTATTGCGCATTTTTTTAATATAAAAAAAATAAACAATAATTTACATTTAGGGTGTATCGTAATTTATGCAAGAAAAAAATTAAAATAATCAAGATTCGTCGTTATCGATATGAAACACGTGCCTGTGGTATTTTTTTGTGTTTTCGCGGAATTACAAGTGAAAAATGATACTCGCATATGTGTGAAGGAAAACTGGAAGTCAAACGTGTGAAATACGACGAAATATATGAAAAAAAAAATTATAATTAGCTTTGTTTAAATTTTATTTTTTTTTTGTTCTTTATTTTTTTCTTTAAAAGGAATTTTTCTGTTTTTAATTTGATTTATTTTGCAATTTATTAAATTTTTATTAAACTAAACAATATGAAATGCCCAAAGTTAATTGTTGACCATTTATGGGTTAATTAATGAGATCTTTATCAATTTTGAGGAAGAAGGCGTAGCAAAAAAAAAAATTAAAAAGCCCACGTGAAATACAATTCAAGTGCACTTCTAAGAATTTTTATATAGAAAAAAATATTTAAAAAAAAATTTTAAAAATATTAAAAAAAAATTTTAAAAAAAATATTTAAAAAATATTAAAAAAAATATTTAAAAAATAAAAAAAAATATTTAAAAAAATAAAAAAAATATTTAAAAAAAAAAAAAATATTTAAAAAAAATATTTAAAAAAAATATTTAAAAAATATTTAAAAAAAATATTTAAAAAAAATATTTAAAAAAAATATTTAAAAAAATATTTAAAAAAAATATTTAAAAAAATTTAAAAAAAATATTTAAAAAAATCAATATAAAAATGGTAATAAGTGGCTCTGAGTGAAATTTTTTTCAAATTTCTTCAAATTTTTTTCGCGAAAAACTTCGGGCACGTCATAACTAACATTTTTCTCCATGAAACATATGCTCTGAGACGTATATTTTTCGAGATTACTTCTCACGAACAAATTTTATAGGGTAAATTCAATATAAAATTCTAAAAATAAGCAATTAAGAATATTAATAATAAAGTTCCGTTATTTATTAATTAAATTTGAGCGAATTCAACATAATTCCGATGAAATAATTGAAAAATAAACGTTCAACAATTAAAAATGCCAATAAAATTGTGCCAAAAATAGAATTTTTCGTACAACGTTGGAAGCCCTATGAGCCCTTATTTGTACGAAAAAAAAACACGTTTGGCATCAATTATATCATTTTGGATTACATTATATGCTCTTTAGTTGTTACAATAACAACAATGAGAGCTTAAAATGCGAAAAAAATGTGGGTTGGTTGATTATAAAATAGATTGATTTTTTTTCTGTGTACATACCTGCATCAATTTTTTTTTGTCATTGAAAACAAAAACGGCAAATCCCGAGTTACAGTTCTAATTGTTTGCGGCGCGGTGACGATGCTATCAATTTAAATGACCTTCAAAAACTGAATTTTTATTGTTGCAGGCATCAGTTAACAACAATAATCATTTGTTTGTTAGAAAAATTAGTTGGCTCGGCGTCATCATCACTCACATGTGTTTTTGTTGTTGTTGTCTGAAAAGAAAAAAAAAGTTTTTAATGTCGTTATGACATGACAATGAAACCAAAAAAAAAAAAAAAAGTTTAAATGAACCGAAAAATGTCGTGATTTTACTTTTTATGTCCCTTGTGGAAAAAAAAATAAAAAATTATTAATATTAAAAACGTAATCGCCATAAAACTCGCGAATAATTTTTTGCTACATTTTCTTTTTTTTTTTTGGAGAAGGACATTTTCCCTCTTTTAAAATATTGCCAGAAAATCGCTTTTATCGATCAAACTCTTCAAGGTAGATAGATTTGGAGCAGTAATAATGTTATATTAATATTTCAAAGAAAAAATATGCGAAAAGTAACTCAATTTTGCTGTTTTGTGTTGTTTTTTTTCGTTTTTTTTTGGTACATAATGAACTACGACAATGACATATGAATTATTATGATTTTTTTCATATTTACATTCGGGTTCGTGTGTAATGAAAGTGTAGTTAATGAAATTGTGTAGTTCAATAAACTTGTCCATGAAAATTGTGGGTCATGCGACTCACGAGAATTATTTGTTTTTGTTTATTAAGTTGAAACAGAATGACGAAGGATTCGATATGAAAATTGATTGGATTTCTTTTTCATATTTTTTTGATAAATTAGGTTCATGAGCGGAAATTAATGAATGTAAAATATTTTTTAAAATAAAAAGAATCGCATTATTAAAATAAAAATATAAAATTTATAATTATTATTAATTATTTATTAATTTATAATTAAATAAATTAATTTAAATTTATTTATTAATATTTATTTAATTTATTTATTTATTTTTATTTATATTAATTTATTTATTTTATTTTTATTTATTTGAATTTAATAATTAATTAATTTTAATTAAATGAACAAATTTAATAAAAAAAATTATTTCATAAATTTATTTATTTTTAAAAATAAAATTTTATTTATTTAAAAAAAAAATTAAAAAAATTAAATTTTTTTTTTGTATTTTTTTTTCTATAAACTTATAAAATAAATTAATTATTATTTATTTATATATTCTTAGTTATTTATTTTTTTAACTGAAATTATAAAGAAATTTACATTAAAATTATTCTTTCGTAATTTTACTTAGTAAATGTATTTTTCAGGTTTAATTTTTTTTAAATTTTTATTTTTTTTTTAAATATAATTAAATTAATTCAATTAGGTAATAAAATTAATAAACGTTTTATTAATTATTATTTTCTAAATAATTTAAAGGAAATAAAATTTAAAGAAGGATGAGAAATTATTAATATTATTCGATATTTAATTTTTTTTTTATTTTTAAATATATTTTTTATTGCTTTGTTTAATAAAAAAAATAATTGTTAATATTCTTAATTTTTTTTATCAATTTAATTTAAATAATATGCAAATTATTTTAAAGTAATTAAAAAAATATTAAAAATATTTATTAAAAAATTATTTTATAAATAATGAAGTTATAAATATTAAATAATTTTTTTTTAATTTTCATATAAATTTATTAATTCTATAAATAATAATTTTGTAAACACACATTTTTGACGTAATTTTACGAAAATTCTTAAAAAAACGCGTAAAAAAACAATAAACAATAGACAAAAATTAAATCGTAGGTACACGTAATTCGCAAAAATATTTCACTGAGACAACACACCGCCTACAACTTTCACTTTTGAACGCAAAAAAAAACTGTTGAAATACCTTTCGAAGTCATTGCCAACGAAAAATTCTATTCTGAATCACGAAATCTGTGAATAAAATGAATTTATTTTTAAACCCATGACTGAGATGCAATGTTTGTTGTTTTTTTTCTTTTCTTGTAAATAAATAGCCAATAAAAGGTCTTGCATGTTCGCCGAGAATTAATATGGCATAAAATAAATTGATAAATTGTGTAAGAAACGTGTTGTATCTCATTTACATTTTATGACATTTGACATCGATTTTGACCCTTTCTTGTCAAGAAAATGTTTTAATGGCACGTTGCCGCTTGTCGAGTCATGCGGCGGGATAATTAAGCGAAAATAACTACATATCCGTAACCTTGATGCCCATAATAGCAACTTTCCGACTCGATAGCATAAAATATTTACGGGATTTTTAATTAAAAAGGCAAGAAATTCCGATTTTAATGAGTTTTTGTGCCCCTTTTTGGTCTCAAAAGACACTTTTCTGTGAATTTTTGACGTAAAATCTGATTAATCTTTAATTTATTGGCAAATTTGCTCGTTTTTTGATGAAAAATCGTTCATTTGACTCGCAGCCAGAACAAAATTCATCTTGGAATTAATAAAGAAAAAAAATATTTTCTCTGCACATTTTCGACAAAACAGTGAAAAATAACATAAATGACACAATTTTCACTCAGATTTAATAATAGACACATATGACATGAGGTGAAGTATAAATCTAACTTGTGAAATTACGTCGCGTAAGAAATGATCACACTGACCTTCGAATTCCTCAAAAAAAAAATTTTTTTTGAGAGAATTTTTGACGAAACGTAATAAAATATCAAATTTGTACGAAAATTTGTTCTACAGGTGTTTTTACAAAAATAAAAAAAAATCACGAGAGGAGACGCCCGGTTTTTTATTAAAAAATTTCTTAAAAAATTCTCTTTCGATAAGAAGTCGACCTCAAATGTCACTTCAATCATTATGTCATAATTTATTTTTTTTTTCGCCGGCTAACAAGCGAAATGTTTGTCTGGATTTTTCCAATTATCACCTAATTGTTTGTTCAATACGATTCAAAACTGATGTTTTTCTGTAAAAAATGAAAAAATTAGCACACAATAAATGTGATTGGATTTTTTTCGTTGAAAACAACTCAATTTTCGCAAACGATTTTAACTTAATTTTCATCGATTTTTGATTTATTTTGTTTTAGGTGTCGCCCTAAATTTTCATTTTGACAGACAGCTTTTGGAAATGCTTTTAATGGGTTAAAAGTGAAATTTTTCATGCGCTAAAATAAATTTTTAGGATGAAAAATTTATATTAATTTCGAAGTAATTTCAATAAAAAAAAGATTATTTTTTTTAAATTAATTTATTTAATTTAATTTAATTAATTTAAATGAAAATTTAAAATAATTTAATTAAAAAAAAATTAAATAAAAATTTTACTTTTAATATTTATTGATAATGGATTAATTTAAATTAAAAATTCAATTAATAAATAAGTTTAAAAAAATATATTTAAATTATTGAAATTATTAAAAAAATTTATCTTAATTTTTTTTTTAATTTAAAATTATTTTATTTTTTTTTTTTTAATTAAAAAAATATAAATTAATTAAAATTTTTAAAAAAAAATAATTAAAATTTTTAAATAATTAATTAAAATAAAAATTAAAAAATAAATTTTTTCAACATTAAATTATTTAATTAAAAAATTTTTAAAAAATCTTTATTTTTAATATTTAAATTATTTTTTAAATTTTTTTATTTAATTTTTTTTTAATTATTTTTTTTTAATTCTTAAAATTTTTATTTTATTTTTTTTAATGAACTACGTTCAAATATTTTATTTTCATCAAAAAAAAATTTTGTTTCTCATTTTTTCTTAAAATTCACGCTTGGCAACAATTTTTGTGAACAAACATTGATTTATTGATCAAATTTATCATTTTTCAAACATTTGCTCACAAAACATGAATGAACTCTGAATGGAAAAACATTTAAATTGATTGGCTCATGAATGAATTATTGTCAAATATTGTTTAAATAATCACAAATAATTAGCATAAATATTTAATTTTGCTCCATTATGCATGACCAAAGCTTCCAGAATGTTCGAAAATATCATTTTACTGTCAAATGAACAATAAATAAATTTTTAATTCTCTTCTCAATTTAAAAAAAAAATTATCAAAAATATTTTTGAAAATAATATTAAATTAAATTAAAAAAAACTATTGAATTTTTTTTTAAAAAATTTAAAAAAATATTTATAAACAATTTTGTGAACAAACATTTTTTTTTTTAATTTTATTTTTTTTATAAATTATTTTTTTTAAAATTTTAAGTAAAAAAAAATGCACTTTTATCTTTAAAAAAATTATTTTGATGACAAAAAAAGTCTCATTCACTTAAAAAATCGTTAAACGAGCAAATAACAAATTAAATAACGATAAAATGTTTTGTTGATGAAATTATTCGTGATTGATTTTTCGTTGTTGTTGTTGTTGTTATTGTGATGTGTGTTCGATATAATAAATAATTGAGAAAATTGATGGATAATTTGTTTCCACTTTAATTACAAATGTCGCGTGCTGATCAGTGACCGATTTATTTTCCATTTTCCACAAAGTGCGCAGTTTTTTTCCCCATCAACAATGGGACAATACCAGACCAATTATCTTTTTTTTTCTTTTTTTGGTGTATTTTAATGTAAAAATTAGCGGCAAACGGAATTAACTTTCATTAAAAGGTCATTCGTCTTTGTGTTGTTTGATTACTTTGTTCCGGCGTTCGTCCTCGTGTGCGATTTTTCATGCCTCGGGTTTTCCCTTTCTCTTTGTTTTGGAGTCATCAGTTGGCGACATGTGGCAAAAAGTTTTTTAATAAATGGATTTTTCTAATTTTTTTTTGTTTCTTTTGCAGTACTTACCTGGTAGCTACCGATCAAAATCCGAATCGAAGAAAATGACAAACTACGAACAAACGACGGGACGACAACTCCAACGGATATTGCACTATTCCGTGACGCCTTGTAGACCATTGCCGGGCTTTCGACGATCAACAGATGCGCACTTTGATGTCGATTGCGACGAAGTTTATCCCAGACTTTATATTGGAGATGCGTAAGTTACTTTTTTTTATTTTATAAAATTTAAATGAAAATCAAAATTTGCATTGGGCTTCATTTCTTCGGTTTTTTTCAATTAATTGAATAGATCCCAAGGCAAATTTTTAGCTAAAATTTTTTTTTTAAATTTTCTTAAAATTTTGCATTGGGATTTTTTCGTTTATTTGAAAACGATTATTTACAAATTTATTATCCCAATGCACATTTTGACATTTAAAAAATATTTTAATAAAAATTAATAAAATATAAGCTTCGTTCTGTTCATTAAGTTCAGAAATGATAAAATCCCAGTTCACATTTTGATAATTTTCATGAAAAAATTTCAAAATTTTCAAAAAAAAAATCAAAATGTGCATTAGGATTTACAAATTTATAATTTTTCGTTAAAATTTTTTTAATCCCAGCTCACATTTTGAAGTTTTTTAATTAAAAATTTAATTTTGTCAAGAAAGTTTATAAAATTTGCATTAGGATTCACAAATTAAAAAATTTTTTAAAATCCCAGTTCACATTTTGAATTTTTTTCAATGAAGAATTTAATTTTTTCAAGAAAATTTACAAAATGTGCATTGGAATTTGATATTTTTTCATTTTTTACTCAAAAAAATTTTAATCCTAGTTCACATTTTTATATTTCTCATGAAAAAAATGAATTTTTAGCTAAATAAAAAAAAATAATAATATTTTTCTCACAAATTTCAGTAACGCTGCCAAAAACAAACAGTATTTGAAGATCATGGGATTCACACATGTGCTAAATGCCGCCGAAGGAACTCGTTTCGGGCAAGTTGATACAGGCCATTCATACTATCGTGACATGCAAAACATGAGGTAACTAATTTTTTTCCATTTTTTTTTGTTTCGAAACCCATTCGGCCCTAAAATCAAAATTTTTCAAAATTCTAATAAAATCACAACGCAAACTATTTAGCCGAAAAACCAATTTCAGATACATGGGCTTCCCGCTGATCGATCAGCCCAGCAGCGACATCTCCCGTTACTTTTACATCGCAGCCAAATTCATCGAGAACGGCATCAACAGCGGCGGAAAGGTTCTCGTTCACTGCATGGTTGGCATGTCACGATCCGCCACATGCGTCTTGGCTTATCTGATGATTTGCAAACGGATGTCGGCAACGGAGGCAATTCGCACGGTACGCATGCATCGCGATATTCGACCCAACGACGGTTTCATTCAACAATTAGCTGACTTGGACAATGAGTTGAGACGCGAACGGGATCGTTGTTATTAAAAAAAAATATGGAAGAAAATTTAAAAAAAAAATAAATAAAAAAATGTTTAAATTATAAGTTGATAAAAAATAGAAATAATCAAAATAATATGCATTAATTTAGAGTTTAAGAAAAGAAAAGCGCTAGAAGCGATATTTTTAATAAAAAATTTTATTTTTTTATAATTATTATTTTTTAAATTAAATTAAACCAAAAATATGACTTAAAAAGTCTTTAAAAGAATTTCAAATATTTAAAAAAAATAATATTTAATTTATATTTTTATTTTAAAAAAAAATATTTTTTAAGATTTAAAGAACTAACCCATTCCTTTTAAATAAATTTGTTAAATTAAATTGTCAAAGAAAAAAAATAATTAAAAATATAGTTTGAAAATTTTATTGAAAAAAAAATTTAGATTGTAACTCAGGATACAACGGAAAAAAATAAATAAATTCAAAAATGATGAGAAAAAATAATTTAAATTAAAAAATAAAATTAAAATTAAGACACTTGCACCGGATTGTGAGTTATTCAAATGTTCAAGAGTGACTTAAAATTATCGAAAAATTTATAGATGTGGCTATTTAATTTATTTCAAAAAAATAAAATAAAAAATTTATTGATAGAAAAGTGGTTCTTATATTGCAAAGAAAATTAACAGACGATAAAAGAAGTGCAAATAACAAACCAAAATTTAAAGCTAAGTCAAAAAAAAAAATAAAATATTAAAAAAATAAGCAAATATATAACATAAATTTTAAGAAAAATAAATATTTAATAAATAAAACACAAAATATAAAATTTATTCAATATATATTGAGAGAAAATATGCAATTTTTTTAAAGAAAAAATTTATGAAAATAATTTATATGATTAACAATAAAAAAAAACATTTAAAATGAAAAGGAGAAACTTTATGAGCAAAGATAGAAAATTTATGTGAAAAAGATGATATTTAATAAAAATTATATAGAGAATATTTAATATTCTACATAGTGAACAATATTGATGAAGAAATAAAGTGAATTAACTGCAAATATGAAAAATTTATTTTTCTTTATTTTTTCAGGCTCTATTTTTATATAAAAAATAATTTTAAAAAATTTTTATAATTTTTTTATTTTTCTTAACTTTTTTAAAAAAATAATTTTTATAAAATTTTTGAATTTCATTTTTTTTTAAATTTTATTTAAAAAAAATTTTTTTTTTTTAAATTTATTTTAATAATTTTTTATAAGCGATTAAAGCAACATTTTTATTTCCTGTCAATTATTTTATTTTTTTTTAATATTTTTTATTTCTCAAAATATTTATTTTAATTTTTTTCAAAATTTTTTATTTCAAAACTATCAAAAATGTATCAAGTGAACATCAATAACATCATAAATCAATTTCCTGAAGACCTTCACTTGAAATATTTTATTCCCATCAAAAAACCTTGTTGCTCGACTTACATGATAGATTATAACAAACCGCCTATGGAGAAAATTCGAGATGCTATTTGGGTAAAATTATTTATTTTCTTTATTTTTCGCTATTTTTTAATTAAAATATTTTAGGCAAATCCAAAAAAATGTTCAAAATACCCTCAACGACATTTTTGCCCTTATCAACCTCGTTGCTGCCCTCCTTGCTGTCAAAAAATCTGTCAGCCAATTCCTTATCGACCAAGTCATCCAGGTTTCTGTCTCGAAGGAAAAATTGCACTTCAAAGAATTCACGAGAATCGTTTCCCGCCATTTAGACGATGAAAGATTTTTTTTTAATTTTTGGAAACTTTTTATTCATTTACAATTTTTTTTTCAATAATTAAAGCAAAAGACATGCAGGCGATAAAATTTTGACAATTTTTTTAAGGTACTCAAAGCTTTGCCGCCGGTAGCTTTAGTTTTCGCGGAAGTATTTCCTCCCACCATTCAGCGCGTTCCATGGCACCTGGGTTTGTCATAAATGCTTTTTGTAGGTTGTCGTACAGCTGAAATATGGAATTTTTGATTAATTTTCTGATTAAAAAAAAATTGCATAAAATATGATTTTAAAAAAAATTAAATAAATATTTTAAATTTTTTGCCTCAAATATTAATTTAAATTTTTTCTAATTTTTTTATTAGAAAAATTTTTTATTTAGAATTTTTTTTTAGTTTAAAAAAAATTTAATTTATTAAAAAAAAAAACAAAAAAAATTAAAATAATAAATTTAAATTTAATTTATTTTTTGAGTTTTGAATTTATAACATCATTAAATAATTAAATATTTTTTTAATTAATTAATTTATTAAATATTTTTTTCAAACTATTCAAGAAAACTGAAAATTATTAAAAAAAAAATTAAATAATTCATATTTTTTTAATTTAATCGTAAATTAATTATTTTTTGAATTAAAAAAAATATTTAATGAATGATATTAATTTTAATAATTATTTAAATTAAATTTTAATTATAATATTTTAAAAAATTAAAAAAAATAAATTAATAATTAAATTAAAATTATTTTTTTTTAAATTAAAAAAAATATAATTTTCCAATATTTAAAAAAAAAATTAAATTAATATTTGAGGCAAAAAAATTAAAAAAATTTTTATTTAATTTTTTTTTTTTTTAATTTTAATTTAAAAACTCACCTTTCCATCTGCTTTTCCAATAACAGAACACAGCACCCAGTCTGGCGGCGCGATAGAATCAGCAACGGTCACTGCAACATCTTTAAATTTCGCACACAAATCCAGCAGTTGTTCTCTTACCAAATCCCCAAATTCCGCGCCATTCGCAAATCCCCCGATATAGAACGTCGCCAGATGCTTGTCCAACGACCACAATCCATAAATCAGCTGAATTTGCTTCAAAACGGGCTTCATTTCGCGCGTAACGTCATTTCTCTTGCACCTATTCAGAAAAACTCGCAAATTGTAGTACTCGGCAAGAGCGCGCGTTAATGTCCTCGCCTTGTAAATTTGTGTGTCATTTCGCGTTTTGAAGAGATTCTTTCCATTTTTCTTCGCGTCGTTCATTTCCGCCGCAATTTTTGTGAGTAAATGACACATCAACCATTCGTAGCAATGTAAAAGAACTAAAAAAAAATATTTTTTAATAATTTTAAGAGATTTTTAAGCAAAACTTACATTCAATTGTCACTCCGCCATACAAAATTTTACTCTGTTCGAAGGTTTGTCGCAGAATTTCGTCCCTCCGATTGATAAATTCGGCAATTCCAAAGGGACTTTCGACTTTTTCGTTCCATTGACGCAGCAACCAGTTCGATGCTTGTTGTCCCAAGACGTTATTATCGCCCTCGTACGTCACACTTGGCTCATGATTGTTCCGCAAATCTCCTAAATTGGCAGCTTTTAAGAATCCGTGACCTCCGCAAGCCTCTCGACACTCTTGGAGGGCATCACGAGTGGTCCATGTCGATATCGCCTTCGATGACGTCACTAAAGCGTGGATTTCAGCAACAGCTTGTGACTAAAAAAAATTTTTTTGAAAAAAAATTTTTAAATACTTTAAAAAAAATCACTTACGAGCATTTCGAAGCCATTTTGTTCCTTCTGAGATTTTTGTATGGTTTCTAAATAAATTTCGGTCAACTCAAAAACGGCAACTTTCATTACGCAAGCAGCTGCGAGGTACGGAAAAATTCTCCATTGCTGAAATTTTTTCGAATTTTTTATTAAAAAATTAATTTTTTGTAATTTTTTTGTTCAAAAATGAAACTTACGTGCATTTGATACTCGATAATTGGTACTTCCTTCCCATTTCTCTCGTAACCAAATTGTTTCCTCAACGCCGCATAACGAACTGCAATCACCGCTGCATGCGAAATCGTGTTCGACGACTCTTGCATGATCCCCAAACGTCCCGCAGAGAAAGATTCCAACGCTGCGCCCAACATTTTGCTCGGTTCGGTAAAAACACTCTCATAAACTCCCTCTTCCGTGACGTCTCCCGTGCGATTTAGCAAATTAATTCGCGGAATCCGGTAATTATTGAACATCACCCAGCCATTATCGATGCCATTCAACCCGATTTTCTCCCCAATGTCGCCGACAGTCACTCCCGGATACGGTTGGAACGTATTTGGATCGCGAATTGGTATCAAAAACCCGTGCAAACCGTGATTTTGTCCATCGGGCGTGTAAAGAATGGCAAACGTCAAAGCGATTGTTGCTGTTTTGCCCAAATTTCCAACCCAACATTTGGCTGCCTCGAAATCTGGCGTGTTGATGATGAATTCTTGTGTTTTTGGATCGTATGTGGCTGTTGTTCGAATTCTTTTGGTATTGCTGCCGTGCGAGACTTCGGTAATGGCGAGACACGTGACAACTTCGCGATTAAAAGCTCCGTGGAAAATGGGCATGTGACGCTCGGAGCCCATGGCGAGAATGGCATTCGTGAATAAACCGATGCCGAGAGCCATTTTTACGGAGAGACTCGGGCAAATGGCGAAAAGGGCTTCGTTGACGCTCATCAAGTGACGAATCTGGAAGAAAAAAAAATTGATTTTTTGGTTAATTGAGTGTTTTTAACGAATTTTTTAAATTTAAAATGTAAACTGGGGCAAAAAAAATTTAAAAGTGCAATGGGTAAAAATTTAAAAAAATATTAATTTGGAAAAAATTTAAACAAAAAGTATAAAAATTGATAAATTAATTGTAAATTTAATAAAAAAATGTGCATTGGGGTGAAAATTAAAAAAATGTGCAATGGGCAAAAAATTGAAAAAATACTATATAATGAAATTAAAACCAAAAAAAAAGTTGGAAAGAAATCTAAAATTTTAACTTTGTATACTGGGTTGAAAAAAAATTATAAAATTTCATTAAAAATGTGCATTGGGATAATGATTTAAATAAAATATGTGAAAAAATCAAAAACTTTAACTAAAATTTAACTTAAAAACTTTAACTTAAATTTCGAAATTTGCATTGGGTCAAAAATTTTCACAAAAAGTAAAAAATAATAAGAATTTTAAAAAATTAACCCAATGGATATTTTTCTTCTTACTTTATTGAGATGAAAATATTTTAAAATTAAAAAAACAAAATAATTTAAAATTAAAGAAAAATTTATAGATTAAAAAATTAGCGAAATTTTGAAATTTGCATTGGGTCAAAAAATTTTTAAAAAATTTAAAAAATAAAAAAAAAATTAACCGAAGGAATATTTTACTTCTTACTTCATTGAAATGAAAATAATTTTAAAAATATTTTTTTAAAAAAATAAATTTAAAATTTAAAAAAAAATATAATATTAAAAAATTATTTATGTGCATTGGGTAAAAACTTAAAAATTTTAAACAAAATTGAAAGCTTGACAATATTTTAAATTTAAAATGTTCATTGGGTAAAAATTTGCTCCCAATACAAATTTTTACCCCAATGCACATTTCAAATTTTCACCCCAGTTAACATTTTTTTTCTTTAAAATTCTTTAAAAAAATATCAAATCTCACCCTTGGCTTGTACGCATCCTCCTGAACTTCCTTCGGAGCAAAATTATAATCCGCAACACGATTCATTTGAACCGCAGCTCGTCTCTTCTGCTCATCAACTGGCAATGTACAAAGTGGTTTCCGGAATAACGGATCTTTTTCAAGTACTTCCCAGACATGATATTTTATTCTGAGAACAGATTCTGGCTCAAAAACCAGTCGAAGGCGCTTCCAATCGAGATGTTTCGCACGATGCTCGTCTAAAGCTCCTGCCGGCAAATCGGGGATGAACGAAGTATCAACTTTGCGACTCATTTCTGAAATTTGTATTTTTTTGAACAAGTTTCTTGTACAAGTTTAAATCACACAAACATAAAAAGGCACAAATACAAAGGAAAAAAGAATCAACAGGTCGTTTCGTGGTATTGGTAACCGGTAAATTTTATCCACACATGCGGCTCTCATTGATAAATCATATGATTCATAAAAATTTTTCTAAACTTGCTTTTAGAATTAACTTCCGGAATCATCATCTTTCAGGAAGCATCGTTAATGGGTCAACAAACTACTTTTCTCAGCAAAAAATCTGATTTTGCAGAAGAAAAAGTGTTCGAAAAGTTACCATATGTTGCGAAAAAATTCACGTGTTTCTTTCTTTTTTGTTTTCATTCTTCTTCTTTTTTTAGCTCGTGTTCACTTGATCAACCTACTAACACACAACTCGCAAAATTATGTAAGAAACGCGTGCACATGAACCCTAAAAAAGAGAAACAGACGCGATTCAAGGTCAAAGTTGGCGGTAAAGTTGTGTGAGGTTTTTTTTTTGTTATTGTATTTATATTTTTTTTGTGCAAATTTTTGATGCGTGATGAAATCATCACTGTTTAGAAGTGTAACAAAAATGTAGATATTTTTTTGTGAGTTTTGGTTGTTTGAAACATTGGCACACCTTTAGTTGTTGACATAATTATATTTTATTCTTTAGGGAGAAAATTCGCCCTTTTTACAAGTTTTTTATGTTAATGTTGATATTAATGAATATTATTTTTATCCAAAAATAAATTTAATTTTTTTTTACTGTAAGAGAAAATATGTTAAACAAAAATAAAATATTAAAAAAGTTTTTTCAAAATTATTTTTTTTTTATAATTAAAAAAAAAATAAAATTTATTTAAAAATTTAATTTAATTTAAAAATTTTTTATACCTACATTAAAGTTTTTTAATTAATTTATTGATTTAAAAAAATTATTAAATTAATTTTTTAAAATAAATTTTTAATTTAAATTAATTTATATTAATTAATAAAAATTAAATTTTATTTTATATAAATTAATAATAAAAAAAATAAAACTTTAAATAAAATATTTTCAGTCAAATTCTAAATAAAAATTTTATATAAAAAAATAAAATATTTTTAAAATATTTATTGATAAAAAATGAAATTAAATTAAAAATAAAATAAAAAAGTTCAATTAAGTTTTAATTTAATTTTTTAAAACTTTAGCATCTTCTGTACATTTTTTTAATTAATAAAATAATTATTTAAACCTCTGACTACTAAGTATAAAATATTCTTTCCAGCTATTCAAACATTAAAAACACATCGTGTAAAAAAATTTCTTCCGCTAACGAAAACATTATCGCTGACGTGCCTTCTTTTGAAGTCATTAGTAATTCAATCCATGTTGAACATTTTATTCATGTTTTTCTGCAATTTTTTACTTTTTTACTTACGAAAATCCAAAATTCTCCAATTTTGATCGTTCATTATTTGTGACATGATTTCCGATCACAGATTTTACGTTAAAATGTGTCCTTATCAATTTTCTGATAAAACTTTGTAAAAAGTTGTTTGTTTTAGATACTATCAGTGATAGTGAGCGTTAGGTACTTAGAAAAAAAGTTGTTTGAGGTAAATATAGGAGAGAAACTTATTTTCCAGTGACGGAATTATTTTTTTTTAATAAAAAATTATAATAAAATAATATTATTTTTTTTTACATAAAAAATTATTAATGAAATTTTTAAATAAAATAATAAAAAATTAAATTTTTATTAAAATAATTCAAAAAAATAATTATTATTACATAAAATAATGAAAAATTAAAAAAAAAATTTTTTAATTTTTATTATTTTATTTTAAATTTTTGATAATTTTTTAATTTATTTTTTTATTAAAATATTTTTTTTATCATAATGTTACTTTAGTAGTAACATCACTGAATTTTTTTTACTTTTTTAGTACCGCTGAGTAATAATTCAAATGCGTTCACATGCGATTACTAAATAAAGTCACACGATTAGAATTTACTATGACTGTACAAAGTCTGCACTTATCGTCATTATTTGTATTTACAAAACAAACGAAGCACTCAAAAAACGCCTCAATTTAATTCAAATTGACAGGTGTTGTTTACTTTAGACTAAAAATTGATTTATTGTTGAAAAAAAAACGAAAGTTGCTTCAAACAAGTCTTGATTCTTCCGAGGATCAGTTGAAACTGAAGTTTCTTGAAGTTCTTGATATTGAGTAAAATTTTCCTGTGAATATCGATTTTTTATTTAAATTTTATTCAACGAACTTATGAACGAGTTTATGGAAAATTTTAATTTTTTTTTTACAAAATTGTTTTTTTTAAATTCTTCACAAAATTACAATCCATTCAAAATAAAAATGGTTTTTTTCCACAAAATTAATTACCATGTACAGAATAATTTCACAAAGAAAAGCTTTTGTCATTTAATTTTTTTTTTTCAACAAACAAATTTTGCTCAAAAAGTTCTTTTGCTTTAAAAAAAATTCAAATTTTCAAAAGAATTTAATTTTTTATTTTTTTTTTCACAAAAGATTTCAATTGTAAAACTTGTTTTTTTGAAAATAATATTTTTTTTCAATTTTAAATTCAGCTGATGATAAGTTCGTTGAACACTTTTAATAAGGAATTTTCCATTGCATGTAAATATTTCCTTTGAATTCTTTTGAATCACTTTTTATGACGTCTTTTTAATTATTTTTCATTTTTATTTGAATTCACGCAAATTTTTTCATCTTTTCTAGACATTGACCTTACATTGTTGTTGATTTTAGTTTTTTTTTCGACAAATTTCTTCTCACACATTTCGTCGTCGCACGACTCAAATCAACAACAATAACAATTTATTATTTATCAGACTCGGTTTCAGACACACAACATGCCGGTTCTTTGCTTCTTTATTTAAATTGATTCTAATTGATTGAGAGGCAGGCACCCAATTGTAGGAAACGACAGACTTTTGAATAAATGATGACCAAATTATGTCACGAACATTCCATTGTAGTTCAAAGACTTCCCGAAACTTACTTTTTTTTCTAAAATTTATTGTGTGAAGTCTCGTGCGGAATTTAAATTAAATTTCTGCCAAATTATCCAAATTTATGATTTTTGTCGTGTTAACAAAAAAAAAATTGACACAAATTCTAAGCAGGTCGTTCAAAATATTTTTTTTAGATTTTTTATGGCTTCTTTTGTTTCTTATCTACTTTTGTACAATTTTTTTTTTCACTGGCCTTAAATATTTCGTTTTGTTAATTACAATTTCATATTATTTGTTTTATCTTAATTTGTGACTCGTTAATAAAATATCTACACATTAACACATAATTTTGTACAAAAAAAAATTTTTTTTATTAAGAACTAAGTTTGGATGTACTTGTTGTCCGTTCACATGTCTAACGAATACTGACGACGAATCGCATGAGTATTGTGGTAGATGAATGGAGAAAATACTCAAAAATATATCAAAAAGTGTTTAGACGATAAATTGTTGCGATGTTTGAGTGTATTGGTGAAGAAATGTCAATTTCATGCTTGTTTGTTATTATTGTTAAACATTAATTTGCGAAAAGTTTTTGTTTGTTTTTACACTGAATTATCACAATTTTTTATTTTTTTAATAAAAACTTTTAATTTTATTTTAAAAAATTAATTTTTAACATTTTTTTAAATTCAATTTAATATAAAATTTAATTTTTTGTTTAAAATTAAAGAAGGTAAGTTTTGTTTTTCTCTTTTTTAGCAAACTTCACTGAGACTTGTACAAGAAACTTGTGTTGCAAAAAGGACCTCTGGCGATGGATTTTGGATAAAATGTCATATCAGAAGGTATTTGAATATAAGTTACGTTAAATTTAACTTTTATTATTTAACTGATTTTTTTTCGACTCTTATAATTTTTATTTTTTTTTTGTTAAAATAACTTTCAATGAAAAATTTAAAAATAAATTTAAAAAAATTGTAAAGAAAAATCAAAATTATGAAATCATAAATATTTCGAGTGCATTGGTATCAAAAACATGATTAAAGATAAG
Organism: Culicoides brevitarsis; assembly: GCF_036172545.1. Lineage (NCBI taxonomy): Eukaryota > Metazoa > Arthropoda > Insecta > Diptera > Ceratopogonidae > Culicoides > Culicoides brevitarsis. Next base: position 8,642,483 of record NC_087086.1, read on the forward strand.
AGAAATTTCGAAAAGTCATTTTCTGAGTCATAAAAAAGTTTTGCGTCAAAATAATCTTATTTCATAATCTTTCGCCTTTTGATGATAAATCACAAAAATTTCTTGAAGTAAAAAAAAACTTCACCTGCAATGAATATACATTTCTTCCTATTCTTTTAATTTTTTTAAAAAAATCTCTTTACAGGTCTCATGGGTCTGTCTGTTATGTAATTTTTAATGTAATTTTTTTTCCAAAGAAAAAATTCAAAGAAACAAAGCGTTGAAGGATTTAAGAAGAATTTTAAATAATAAAGCAATAATAAAATTTCTAAAAAATGAAAAATTATATATGAGCAAAATTAACTTTAAGAATAAGATCGGACCATAAATCATTACCTACCTATTCTATGGAACAAGAAAAACAGATCATCAAGTAGATAAGTCGAATAGACAGATCTCGAAAACAGAAGAAGTAAGAAGTAATGAAGGAAAACTCAGAACATAACATGAACAAATCTAGCCATAAAGAGGACGTATCTTGAACTACATAAGTTGGCGTTTATTCTTTTTCCTTGTATTTTCCCTGCAGAACCCCTCTTTCATTTTCATCATAAATCTAGCCTTAAGAAACTCACATGTAGACAGCATGTCACTGCAAACCAAGAAAATTTGAAGATTTTGTTTTAAACGATCGCGATTTTCTACCCGTTCATGTTATTCAAATTTGAAAATACTGAATACTGAAAATACTGAATATTGAAAATACTGAATTTTTTTAAATTAAAGATCTTACTGAACAAAATAATTCCTCAAAGCAAAATTTTTCTTAAAGCTCAATTAAGCACATACATAATTAAAATGTTAGAATTAGTCTTAGAACGGTTAAAATTGTAATGAAAGAAAATTATTTTAAATGTTCATTTCAATCATCTAAATTTTTTTTGTATAATAAACTCATTTTTTTAAAATTTAAAGTTAAATATCAACTTTCAGTATTTATTTTTTTTTTGATTTATAAAAAGTAATTTAATTAAATTTAGTTATATTTCCTTATTATCAAAGTTTTCACTAAAAATTTTTAAATATTTTACAAAAACAAAATACGCTCAAGTAATTTAATTTTTAATGACGAGTCTTTGTAACTTTTCTTTGACCTCGTAAATTATCTCTTCGCATTTTTCTAGAAAAAATATCTTTAGAGCAAAACCGAAAAAGAATGATAAGCAATTAGATAAAATTGAATCATCTTCACTCGAAGAAAAAATGTCTTATCTCTCATTTCAAGTACAATAGAGTTGTAAATATTTAATCCTTTTCTTTCGTTACTCTCAAAAAACAAAATAAAAAAATCTATTGTTCTTCACGTATATTTGTATAAAATTACACATCTACTTTGATAAAATTTTATAAAAGCGACGCACTCTTATTTTTATACTCAGTTCAAAGGCAGTTTTTCACGCGACTTGCATCATTTCGAGAGCTTCAACTTTTTTTTTTATCACGAATGAAGAAAAAACTTAGCAAGCCTCATTTCAATAAAAAAATAGCAAATTGTCAAGTTTCATGGAATTTTTTTCCGGATTAAAAAAAACAACAAAAATTTCTTAAAGGGTTAATTTACAAACAATTAGTTGTACAACATTATTCTTCAAGTGATAAGATAAAAGAAGTACAAAAAAATGACGAAAAGAACAGATAATTTTGACGTTAAATCAACAAGTGCGAACTCGGGTACGGGCGATACGACAACGAAAAACGGTACATTGTCGTTGCCAAATAAAGTTTGTACAAGTGCAGGTAATCTTGAGTTTGCTGCCGGAGATCAGTCTGATTCTGGAGGCACTGCCGAAAATAATAGTAACAATAATTTAGTAGTTCGCATCGTTACAATGGAGTCGGAATCGCTAGTTTTGTAAGTAAATAATAAAAAAAATATTAATTTATTCTCAAAAATGCGAAAATTGTGGTATGAGAAAAAAAATGCAGAAAATTGCCATTTATATATTATTTATTTATAAACGACAATTTAAATGAATAAATAATGAAAATTTTAAAATGTTTACGATTATTGAATAATTTTGCGAGCACACATTCGTGTTGACAAACGGACAGCTAGAACTACGTGCGCCAGATAATTTTTGTATATATTTGCATCGTAATTTATTATTATTATTTTTATTAAGTGGATATTGATATATTTTTAATGTGTTGCCGATAATTTATAAACCCGAGCAGTAGACGAAAAAAAGTCTTTGGAAGTGACGAAAAATAAAAAGTGAGCTTATCTAAATTGTCTGATATTTGTCTCTCGTGATAAGAAAGTGCGCGACATAATCGTCATCTAATTGTTTTGAGTTTAGATAAGTGACAGAAATAGAAAATGAATGAAATTCAAGTAAAAGTTTTAATTTGGTCTCGGGATCATAATCGACATTTAAATTTTGCCTAACATCGTCTGGATTTTCATAAACTCTGCGGATTGAAATGGATTAAAATAAATAATTTTTGTTTAAAAAAATCATTATTTTTATAAATTAAAAAAAAATTAAAATTAATAAGAGTAATCAATTAAAAAATATGAAAAATGGCTTTTGAAGTAATTTTCAAAGATTTTATTCAAATTTAATTGTTTTTTTCTAAATTTTTTAAATTTAAATTAAATTGATATTTTCTCTTATAAAAATAAAGCCTTTCGAGTGATTAAATAAAAAATTTAAAAAATCACAAAATTAAACCATCAATTAATAATTAGCTCATTTTGTAAAAAAATTTACATTATAAAGTTTAAATAATAATTTATATTTAAAGAAAATTTCATAAAATAATTTTTAGGAGTAATTTTTTTCTTCAAAATTAAAAAAAAAATAAAAAAAAATAATTCTTTCTTTTTAGAGCTAAAAATTAAGAAAAAATGTTTGAATTTTAGATCCAAAAATAATTTTATTTAATAAAAATAATGTTGTTTAAAAATTCACTAAATATTTAATTTAATTAATAAAAATTTTATTTTTTTTTAAATTTTATTTTCAAATTTTTTTAAAATTATTTTTTAATTTTTTTGTTTTTAAAATTTTAAAAATTGTAAAAAAATTAAAAGCTATTGCTTTAATTATTTTTTTTTCTTTTTTTTTATATTATTTTTATTAAAGCAATATCTTTTAATTTTTTTTTGCAATTTTTAAAATTTTAAAAACAAAAAAAAAATTAAAAAATAATTTAAAAAAAAAATTAAAATAAAATTAAAAAAAAATTGTGAATTAAATTAAATATTTACTAAATAAAATTATTTTAAATATTTTTTTATTAAAATATAAAAAATCAAAATTAATTCATTTTTAATCCTCTGAGTGAACAAAAAGCACTTTACGACCGAAAATAAGTGAAATTCATACGCTGAAAATATTTCTAGCACGTTATAGAATATATAATAACAATGTTTAACACATGCTTCTAATGCCACTATCGCCTGTAATAGAACGACATGAAATAAGGAGGAGCAGCACATATTTAGCACCGCCACTTCCAACATATTTTCTCCCGTTCGTCGTCGTCGTCGTCGTTGCTAAAATGCAAAGTTTGCGGACTCGTAATAATAATAATAGTTTGTCGAGTGTAGTTAGTAATTTAAATTTTAATGCCGCCCGACTTGTTTTTAGTTAAAAACGAATAAAAGTATGTCTGCGAGTTAAATTGTTCTTGTACTTTACAGGAGGGATTTTCGGCTACTTTCCATGCCATGAACAAATGAATTTCAATGATACTCGTCCTCATTGTCGCACTTGATCCGATTACTCAATTGAGACTCATTTTCCCGTGCTAAATACCCAACAATTTGCGTATCAAACATTGATTTTGCATTTGAGCGAGCAAATGAAGAGACACAAACACACCGATAGAGAGATTTAATGATTGCGGTAGAAGTACTTAGCTCAAAATGTATTTTGTGATAAAATAAATTGTCACGCGAATGTCATTCGTTGGGGGATTTGAAATGTGCATGCAGCGAAAAGTGCGTCAAACGAGAATCGAAAAAAAAAGAGTTTGCTGCAAATTTGCCCTGTTCCGTGTGTTAATGATCTTTGATTGGATTTGCGTTAAATATTTGTTTATTCTATAAGGTACCGTTGGGCGGTAATAAAGCAATTTAATGTAGTGCACCGAGCAATTATTGCATGCCCTATTAATCATTTTGTGAAAATGTGTTGGACAGTTGTAATGAAGGGAATGCTATTTCCGGCAGTAAAATTAGCAAATAAAATTCGTTTTTATTAAATCCTTCAAGTATTTGAGAAAAATTTTTGTAATTAAAAAAAATCTTAAAATAATAATATAAATTAACTAAATAATTATTAAATTAAAATTAAATGAAATTAATTTAATGAATTTTAAGAGCATCTTCAAATAAAAATTTTTAAATAAAAAAATTTAATTTAATTAAATTATTTCAATTAATTCTTTTTTTTTAATTTAAAAAAAATATAATTTTTATTATTTAAAATCTGTTTAAAAAAATATCTAAAATAATTATTTATTTTATTTTATATTAAATTTATTATTTTAATAATATTAAACAAATTTTAATATTTTTTTAATAATTTAATAAATTTAATTTTTTTTATTTGTCAAAATTAAAAAAAAAAACTTAAAATAAAATATTTATGATTAAAATAATCATTAAATTATATTTTTTAATTTATGTAAAAATATATATTTTTTTTTAAATTTTTTATTATTTAATAAATTAAAATAATATTTATTATTTTAAAAAAATAATATTTTGATTTTTAATTAGAACTTTCTTTTTTATTTTCTTAATTCCATTCTATAGAATATTTAAAAATATTTAAGACTCAAATATATTATGTGAAATTTTGAAAAAATATTAGAAATAAATTAAAATAAAATAAAAAAATGAATAATTAAATAAAATTTAAAAAAATAATTTAAATAAATTTAAAAAAAAAAAATTAATTAACTTAAACATTAAAATTTTAAATAAATAAATATTTTTGTTTAATTTTTTAAAAAAAAGATTTTTCCAAAATATTTTTTTTAAATTTTAATAAAATTAAATTTAATAAATTAAAAAAAAATTTAAAATTTTTTAATAAAAACTAATAAAAAATAAATTTTTTAATTATTTTAGATATTTTTTTTTAAAAATAAAAATTTATTTTTTTAAATTAAAAAAAAAAATAAATGAAAAAATTTTTAAATATAATTTTTTATTTAAAGATGCTTTTAAAATTTATTAAATTAATTTAATTTAACTTAATACCTAAAGCTAATTTTCTCTGTACTTTGACCCAATTTTCACTCCTAACATAACTCATATTAGACGTACTTGTTAATGTAGTACGCAACATCATTTAGATAAATAAACAGATTTATTACAAATTGACCAAAATGAGGTTCATCTCCTCTCGTTGGGGAATGGCAAAATTGACGATGCGTTGAATAAATAAATTGTGATAGTTTCCTCCAAATGCGTGTTTCGGCATTTACAACAACGGCAAACCCTTGTTATCAAATGAATGACATGCAAATAATCTGATTTATTGGCATTTTCTTTTCTCGTTTGCGGTCACATGAACATTGTCTCTCCAAAGAATAACGATTCAAATTGGATTCAAATGAAAATGTGTGTTAAATTGGTTTTTGAACGATTTGTTTGTTAGCTTTGCATGTTCAAAGAAGGGAAGAAGAAGACGAAGAACGAAAAAAAAAATCTTTTTGAAATGGGGTTCAAAGTATAGGGTTTCAATAAATAAAAATAAATCACAAATAGTCTCGTTTTCTCTCCCACAAGAGTCTCTGCGTGGGAAATGGTGTTGAAGATAAATATATCCAATCACTGATAACATCATTTAATGGTGTTATTCCATTCTACTGGTTATCGGTAGGTTCTTTTTCTTTCTTTTTGTGTCTTTGATTGAAAATAAATTGGGGCGATATAAAGAAAGAGCGGAAAAAAGGACAAAAAAACCACAATGAATGACATCAATTGATCTTTGATCTCTTTTATATTGGATAAATATTGACTATTCTATTATTTATATTTTTTATTCTGTTTGTCATGTCACACTTTCGTCGTCTGTCTTCCTCCTTAACAACTTCTCGTGACGAGACACCAACTTTTCACTTCTCATAAAATATTCTACGATAAGAACTTTGATTTTTTTTTCTATGACGGTATCGGAATTCAAAGAAAAAGAGAGAGAGTAAAAAGTTTTCTGTCAACGCAACGAAGAAGAAAAAAAAATAAAAAAAAACTATGAACAAACATGATCGTTAACACTTGTTTATGTTTAGTTTACAAAGTGGTAAAGGGGTGACGCTTTTAAGATAAAGATAACACACACCTGCAATAATAAAGTGAAACGGAAAGAGAGTGACGTTAAAGGAAGGTGTGGAAAATATTTTTTATTTTTATATGGAAGTGAAAGGAAAAGTTACTCATAAATTGTCAATATTATTTTATTGATTTTTGATATAGTTTCGAAAAAAAAATATTAAAAATAATTTTTTATTATGAAGAAGATATTTTTTACATAAAAAAATAAAATTTTATTGAAATAAATAATTAAATTAAAAAAATAATTTCGTATTATTTTATATCGATTTTTATTAAATTTAATAAAATAAATGAAAAAAAAATAAATTAAGATAAAAAAATTATTATAACAATTAAAAATTTTCAATCAAAAAATATTTATTTTAATATTTTTTATAATTTTTTTTTAAATTATAAATTTAATTTTTGTAAAATTTTCACTTCAGAATTTTTTTTTTTCAAATATCTTTAAAATTTGTATTATTTTTAATTTGAAATATTTTATTGGACATTTTTCTGCTTTTTTAATTTTTTTTAAATTTTTAATAAAATTGTTATTTTAATCTTTTATTAAATGTCTTAATTTAGAAAAAAAAAAAATTAATTTTCGTATAATTTTTTAAAATTAAAGTTAAATTAATTTTTTTTATAACTTAATTTTTTTAACTATTAATTTTAATTTAATTAAATATATTTTTTTTCAACTTAAAAATTTTTCCTGATTTTTTATCAAATATTTTTTCCATAAAATTAATTCTTAATCGCTTGAAAATATAATCTTAAAATTTTCATTAATTTTCTAACATTTTTAAAATAATTTTTTTAAAGTTAAAATAAATTTTCTTTAAGACCTTTATCCGATTGTTTCATAAATTCTCATGAATTTTTTTCCTGTTAATTTTCCTGTTAATTTATTTCCCGTAAGAAAAAAATGGCAACAATATAACAAAAGAGAATCCTCATAAAACTCACACAATAAGCCATTTAAATGGAAATAAAAAAATCTTAATTCTTCGAAAAATTACCATTTACTGATTTGCACGTGCCTTCGCCGACCTCCAATTCACATGTCGCTCCTTAGCTGTTGCTATTTCGTTTCTAACGCGAAAAAAACAAAGAAAATCATAATAATAGTCCAACATGTTGTTTACTGATAAAAAGCCGCACATTCCGACACACGTGCGTTTATCCGATTTTTTTTTATAAATTTTTATTTTTTTTTTTAGAAATTGGCTTCAAAGGAATTTCAGAGTCAAGAAACAATGTAGGCACGTTCCTCCTTTGCTTTCTTACATTAAGACGTTATTTATATATTTTGATTGCATGTGTTGAGAAGTTTTTGTGTGGTATGGACGACATAATGTCGGTTTGTGTTTTTGTAGATATTTTTAAATTGAAACCGACTCTTGTCTGATTATGAGCTGCGTGCCAAACACTTTAATCACGTAAATTTCATGTTGTTGTACCGCATTATTCGCTTTCCCGGTCGCTAGAGTGTTTTTAGTGTTAAGGAAAGATTGACGTAACATAGAAAGGGAGACACGTATTTCCATTTGGAGTCCATTAAAAGGTGCAAAGTGAATAACTACTTGAGAGATTTTTAATGTTTAAAAGTGAATTTACGTCATACTTTGGAGATGTTTTATTTTTAAATTTTCTTCAAAGAAAATTCAAAGAAAAAAATTACTAAAAATAAAAAAATATAGGTATAAGAAAAAAAAATTAAAAAAAAATAAAATTAAGGAAAAACTTTAAAAATATAAAAAAAATATTTTATATAAAATTAATAAAAAAAACATAAAATTTATAAAATTATTTTCTTGAATATAAAAAAAAATAATTTTTAATTGAAAAAATTAATTTAAAATATTATTTTAAAATAATTATTATTGAAAAAAAACTAAAAATTTTACAAAAAGTAAATTTAAAACAAAACATTTTTTTTAAATTTTTGATTTATTCAAAAAATTTTTTATTTAAATAAAATAAAAAAATTAAATTAAAAAAAATTTAATGAATGAAAAATTTTCAAAAATTATTCTCTTGAAATAGAAAAAAATAACTTATGAATTTTAAAAAAAATTATTAAAAATATTTTTTTAATATAAAAAATAAATAAAACATCTTGAACGATTAATAAAAATTTTTAAAATTTATTTTTTTAAATTTTAATTAAAAATTAAATTAATTAAAATAAAATTAATTAAATTAAATTTATATAAATTAATTTTAATTTTAAAAATATTAAAAAAAAAAATAAAAAAATAAATTGAAAAAAAAGTTGTAAGTAATTTTTGGAATACAGAATTTTTAATGCAATTTCATTAAATTCAGAACGCCATCAATCTCAATCTAATTTTATCGCACGATGGACATATATGCAAAAATATTTCAAAGCGAATTCATCAAAAGTGTCAGAGGCAGAGCCAGCAAAACAATGAACTGTTGAATGACACGCCAAAAAGCAAACAAACACATTTAACTAGGTAGATGGAATTTTATAGTGCTTTTGTGTGCTTTTTCAATAACCAACCAAACACCGTTCGGAAGAAACCGAGTGAAAAGCAAAAAAAAAAGGATGTCAAGTACACACCATCACTGACAGTTATTATTACCTGTTTGTGTGCACGCCGTCGTTCGTTTGTTAGATTTTATGGAAAATTTGATTGAAAATCAAATTCAATTTATTTTCCTTTTTTGCATACAAACTTCCTTTTTGCACAACACACACACACACACCGACTGTCGATCAATATGATGCCCTCTTGATGTGACTTGGCTCGTTTTTTCGCAAGACATTCGCAGACAAATAACTTATTCTTCGTTTCTTTTGCGCGTCTCTTCCGTCGTGATGCCATCCACGCGAACGACTTTGAAGGAAACAAAAATATAAAAGTAGTGAATAATCGAAAAAAATATTTTTTGTTATGATTTTTTTTTGTGGGTACGAAAAACGAGGAAATGTTGTTTGATTGAAAGCGCGCGAATTGGAAGGGAGTGAAATTACATGGAAATTGAAAGGTTGAGTGCTGCTGCCAACTAAAAGGGTGTGTTTGTGAGAAAAAGTACGGAAAAGTGATGGATAATAGGATCAAAAGAAGAACTTAAGGACATTTCATTAGTTTTTATTGTTTTTGACAAAATATTATTTGAAATGATTTTTTTTTCTTTAATTTCATTTTATTCAAAGTGAGTTGATAAAAAAATAATATTAAATTGAAAAATAAATAAATAAAATGTCATCCATCAATTTTGTCATAAACTATTATTTTTTTTATAAAAAAGTAAAGTAAATATTTTATTTTTTAATATAATTAAAAATATTCTCATTCTGAAATGAACTAAATTTAAGTTGTCACTTTTTGTTCACATATTCATATAAATTTATTTATTTAAAAGTTTATTAATTAATTAAAGATTTATTATTTTAGTCAAAATAAATTAAATAAAAAAGTTTTTTTTATTAAATAAAATTTAAAAAAAAAAAATAAAATAGATAAATAAATAAAAAAAAATAATATATTTTAATATTATTGTAAGTAAAAAAAAATCGAGAAAAAAAATAAATCAATAAAATTAAATTTATAGTGAAATTTAAAAATTAATTAATTAAAATTTGAAATAAAAACATTTGAATTGTAAAAAAAATTTCTTCTTTTATTTAAAAAAAAAAATATTATTTAAAAAAATTATAACAAAAAAAAAAATAAAATTATAAAATTATATATTATAAAATTAAAAAAATATTTTTTTTTATTTTTTAAAAATTTAATTTAATTTAAATTAATTTATTTTAAAAAAATATTAAATTATTTTTTAAAAAAATAAAAATATAATATTTAAAAAAAAATAATTTTATTTTATTTAATTTAACTTATAAATTTTTTTTAATTTAATTTTAAAAAAATATTAAATTTAATTAATTTTATGATTAATTTTTAATAATTATTCGCACTTTTGTTCATTTAATGTTTAAAAACATTATTTTTAAAGATTTTATTTTTTCATCAAAACTTTACTCAATATTCAATTATGTCAAAATAATTTTCCAAATGACTAATGCATTTTCAATTATTTCATGTCAACTAAGATTGACTTTATTAAAATTGACAAATTTCGTGGAAAAATGATTTTTTGTCTTCCAATAATATTTTATTTTTGCTCGTCATTTTGCCTTAATTTATTTCTTTATTTAAAAATTTTAAGTTTAAACATTTTTGACTTATTTTTTTTTCTTTATTTTTTTTTTAATTTTTATTTTTATTTAGGTATTTCATTTTATTTTATTTTATTTTATGTTATTATATTATATTTATTTATTTAATTTTTTTTCGAAAGCAAAAAAACACTTTTGGGAAATTTTATTCATTTGTTGACCTGAAACATAAAACTCCATTAAAAAAATCAATAATAAATCATTCACTCTATCTAACACAAATGAAGTTTATTCAAATATTACTTTTATTGGAAAACAAAAAAAAACTTTTGTCGGCATTGAATTTAAAAAAAAAATAAAATCGCAAACCGTGCATTTCAAATACGTTTTTGGTAAATAATTAATTTGAGTAAAATCATTTTTTTACAATTTTTTTTTTTTTTTCTGGGTTTTTGATTATATTTGCATACGTTCATCAATTATTTACCCCGTAAAATAAAAACTAACTAACGCATAAAAAATGCACGAAAAACAAACAATAAATGTCTAGTCTATCGAATTTTTCGCCGTCGCTGTGTGTGTTTGTGTGCTCAAAATGACAAATAAATAGGTCACGTGTAGACGACGCAAAAAAATGCATTCCTAGATTTGTCATCCATAAAATAGTGACATACACGAAACAGAGAGATGCTTTAAAAATATGGTATGAATAAACGATGCATTTTGCATGTCAATTATCCTGTTATTTTGCGAACGAACGAATTCGTGAGTGTTTATTTACCTGTGACAACGTTACTGTGGATGACGCGTCGTACGACACAAAATAGATCGATTTCTGTGTGTTTTTTTTTCTCTCTCCGCATGATGCTTGATGAATGCAATTTTCCGAGTAAACAGGATGATGATGTTGATGATGACGAGCAAAAAAAAAAAATGCGAAATAAATAAATTAAATCGAGGTTTATGTTCATGTTTATTGCAATTTTTGTCTTTTTTTCGTTTTTTTCTCTCAAACAGGACATCTAAACATGACTACGGGGCAATCACTGATGGTATCTCGACACCGCCCACGTCTGATGCACACGAAAGCTCTGCCGCAGATGTCGGCACAACGAAACGGAGACCCGGCAAAAAGCAGTCGATGGTCTATTGTGTTCACGGGAATTTGAATGGAGAGGAATGCTGCGATAATGGAACCACGACTGTCAATATCAAGCATTTGGATAGTGAGTTTTTTTGTTTTAGTTTTTTTTTTCGTTGTTTATTATTTTCCTTTTTTTTTCTAAACAAAAAAAATTAAACGAGATATGAAAAATGTGTCATAAAATATTTTTTATTGTATTTAAAAATTTTTTTTTAATTTTTTAATATTTGAGATTTAAAAAAAATATTATAATTTTTTTACGATATGCTTCAGAATTTAAAAAAAAATATATTATAATCAATATAAAAATTTTTTCAATTTTTTTTTGTTAAAGATTTCTAAGTTTAAATAATTTTTATTTTTTTTTCATTTTAAATTTGTATTTGTTTTATTTAAATTTCAATTTTTTCAGTTTTGTTAAAAAAAAATTAAAAAAAAAAATTTTATTAAAAAAATAATTTAATCTTAAATTCTATTTAAAAAAAAATATTTTAAATTTTATTTAAGTTTAAAATAAATTTTATTTTTTAAGAAAAGAAAAAATAATCATTTTAACGAAAAATCTTAAAGATCTTTTAACTTCAAATATTTCAGAACAAACATTTTTCTATTAATTTTTTTTTAATTTTGAATTTTTTTAATGAAAATTTTTTAAGAATATTTATCCAATAATTATTTTTTTTTAAATTTCTTGAGAATATTTTTCATAATTTTTCGTTTCAAACTATTAATTTTTTTTAACATTTAATTTTTTTTTTTTAGATTTTAAAATATAAATATTTTTTTTTTTGATTTTTTAATTTTTTTAAAAATAAATTTATAAAAAAAATAAAAAAATAAATTATTTATTTAATTTAATTTTAACTAATTTTTAATTAATTTTTTTTAATTTAAATTAAATTTATTTAATTTAAAAATTAATATGAAATTAATTTTTTTTAATTAAATTAATAAATTAATTTCTTTAATCAATAGCATTTGATATTAAAAAAAAATCGTCTATCGACGTAAAAAAAGTGAATGACCTTCCGATTTTAATTTATTTTATATTTAAAAAGACAAAAAAAAATATTTAACATCTCTTAATAAAATGAAGACAAAGAGAATTTTTTTTTATAAAATATTTTCCGTTCTCAGAAAAATAGTAATTGAAGATCAAAAGAATAAAATATTTTCAGTCATTTGTCTAACCTTCCATGTCTTTATTATAAATTTTTCTTTTCTTGAGAAACACAAAAAAAAAATCTTTTATCATTAACAACATTTTTCTCGCACTGCATTATCTTTCCATTGTAGTCGACGCGACGCGACATTCTTTTGAAAAATATTTATTTTTCCTCATTTATGTCATAATCATCCCTGTTCTCTCGTCGCTATCGTCATCAACATCGTCGTCCTCATCATAAAAGCATAATTTTCATTGTCTTGTCGCTGCTTTGCATGCAAAAAAAAACAAACTTTTTATTTTATTCTCTCGCCACGCAGTCCTTAACACATTTATTATTTTGCTTTTACTTTATTTGTTGTGACACAAAGACGACGACGATGTCAAGGAAGAGTAAGTGTTTGAGATCTTTTTGCACAGAGAGAGAAAAAAAGTAGAGTTGATAATAAAAATGCCACGGAACCGTTATTAATAAATTGTCATTATTATTTCTCTTTGTTGTTTATGAAAAATATTTTACTTTTTTTTGTAATTTACAGAAATTGACATTTTTAACAAATAAATTTTTTCCTACAAAAGTGCCCGTAAAAGTGTCAAATTGAATTCTTGGGATTGGTCATGGCTGCGTTGAGTGTTAAGAGTAAATGAAAAAATGTGATTTTTTGTGACTTTTTTAGAGAATGGAAAAAATATCGAAACACTCAACTCTGCGGTTTCATTAAAATTTCATAAGTGATGTTGAGTAATGGAAATTTTTAAGGATTTTTTCGTAATTAAAATGGATGTTTCAGGAAAAAATGTTCGTTACGGTAGAAAAAAAAATTAAATAGGTTGGCAAGAAATTTAATCCTTTTTTAATTATTTATTTTTTTTATTCTTATTAAAAAAATTAAATTTAATTTTTTTTTATTTAAATTTTTTTTTTTTTTTCATTAAAATTCATCAAAAATTTTCTTTTACAATTTTTCATTATTTAAACACAAAATGAATCAATATAAATTTAAAAAAAATAAATAAAATATTTAAATAAATTTTTAATTAAAAAAAAAATAAAATAAAAAAATATTAATTAAAAAAAATTATTTTAATTAAAAAAAAAATTAATTCGTTTTCAAAATTATTTATTAAAAATTATCTAAAAGTTAATTAATTAATTTTATAAATAAAATTTAAATAAAAAAAATAAATAAATAAAAATAAAATTAATACATTTTATCGTTTCAATAATTTATTTAAAAAAAATAATTAATTTATTTTTTATTTAATAAAAAAATAATAATTGATTAAATAAAAAAAAAATAAATAATTAAAAATTAAATTATTTATTTATTTTTCTAAATTATTTTTTTTTCTTATTTTTTCGAGCAAAAAACATCAACTAATGGATTTTTCTTGAAAAAAAAAATCTATTCAAAATTTTTACACTTTCCCGGTTATGCAAATCTCGTTTCCATACCTTTTAACCTACCAAAATATTTATCATGCAGATCAATAACAATCACTTGACTTTTATGCCAAAAAAAAAATCCAACACAATGTTCAATGGTTCATCGTTCTCTCGTCGTTTTTATGCTAAAATATTCCATCAAAATCATTTTGTCACACAATCAGGCCCAAACACAGAGACACAATCCTTTCATAAATATCTCAAAATGTTTCATCAACGATGACCATCCGCAAAAATCTGATTTAATCTCTTTATTTTTTTGTTGTTCGCTTGGCACTTTCAGATCATTGTCACAACGGCGACAGGGCAAGCGGCATCGACAAGCGGGCACGGAAAAAACTCATCATCGCGAGTATTTTGTGCGTGATATTTATGATTGTGGAGATAATTGGAGGTGTTTTGTCAAATAGCTTGGCTATCGCTACGGATGCCGCACATTTATTAGCTGATCTGGCGGCTTTCATGATATCGCTCTTTGCCATATGGGTAGCTGCCAAGCCATCAACTAAGAGGTAAGGTTTTTAATTAAGTCGCTTTTTTGTTACTATTTTAGATTAAATTTTTGGAATTGTCTGGCAGTCGACAAATGACGACATTTAAATAAGAGATTCTGAAACCGATTTTTAGAAAAAAAAAATTATAATTTTAAAATTTTGTTTAAATTATAATTTTTTTTTCTTAAAATTTATAAAATTTATTTATTTATTTTTATTATTTTTTTTATTATTTAAAAATTTTTAATTTAAATTTATAATATTATTTTTTTATTTTTATTTTTTTTTTATATTTTTTTAATTTTATTTCTCAAAATTTTATTAAAATTATATTTTTTTTTCTTATTTTGAAACATTTTTTTTAATTATTAAAAAATATAAATTTAATGCTTTTAAGTAGCCTAATTTTTCCTAATGTATTACTGTAAATTTAAGGAAAAATTATTTAAAAATATTTTTTATATTTTTTTTTTACTTTTTGCCTAATTAAAATTTAATTTTGTTATTTTTTAAAATTTCGAAAAAAAATTTTGAAACCATAATTCAAACGAATTTTTTTTTAAATTAATTTTTATTTCAAATCCAAAAAAATTATTTTATTTTTTTAAAAATCAATAATTAAAAAAAAACGAGAATGAATTGCATTCGTGTATAAAACGAATGACTTGACCGCATTTCAATGTGTTCAATTCCATGATTTTTCATAAATTTTTCGAGTTTTCCCGAAGATATTTATCAATTTTCACTTTTCATGTTACTCGCGAGACTCCCTTGAACATTTTAAAATTTTGAAATTTTTCAAGATTTTCCGATTTTCCATGAATTTTCCGAGTTTTCCCGAAAATTTTCATCAATTTTCACTTTTCATGTTACTCGCGAGACTCCCTTGAACATTTTAAAATTTTGAAATTTTTCAAGATTTTCCGATTTTCCATGAATTTTCCGAGTTTTCCCGAAAATTTTCATCAATTTTCACTTTTCATGTTACTCACGAGACTCCCCTGAACATTTTAAAATTTTGAAATCTTTCAAGGTTTTCCGATTTTCCATGAATTTTCCGAGTTTTCCCGAAAATTTTCATCATTTTTCACTTTCCATGTTACTCGCGAGACTCCCCTGAACATTTTAAAATTTTGAAATTTTTCAAGATTTTCCGATTTTCCATGAATTTTCCGAGTTTTCCCGAAAATTTTCATCATTTTTCACTTTCCATGTTACTCGCGAGACTCCCCTGAACATTTTAAAATTTTGAAATTTTTCAAGATTTTCCGATTTTCCATGAATTTTCCGAGTTTTCCCGATTTTCAAATTTTCAATGTTAAAAAATTTTGAAAATTTTCAAGATTTTCCGAGTTTTCCCGAAGTTTTATCGAACTAATTTTCATCGACAACATTTTCCAACGGATTAACACTCATTTAAATTTTCAACGGATAATTTTTTTAAATATGCTGTCAAATTGTCAATTAAAAGAATTCGCCAAACCTGCTAATTCAAACAAAGTTATAGTGGCACACCACACAGACGGACGGACGGACGGACGGACGGACGACATTAAAAAAAAATTGAATGCGGTAATTTTTAATTAATTAATTATTTATTAATTATTTAATTTAATTTATATTTTAAAAAATATTTATTTCAAAAATTAAAAAAAAAATTCTATAAATTTAAATTCCAAAAATTATTTATTTAAATTTATTTATTTATTTTTTTTTATAAAAAATTTTAAAAATAAATTTTTTTTAAATGAACCAAAAAACCGGCAAATTAAACTCCTTATCAAAAATCCATCTTTATTTACATTTCAAGTGCATTTCTTTGTAACGTCGTTGAAGAATGGAAGAATGATGACGACTTACTTTGTTATTCATTCGCAATTCGTATACATTGGCAGTCTCACATCAATCTTCTTATGCGAGAAAATTTTCTTTTTTTCTTCGAGAAATGTCATTTATGTGCAAATTTCCAATGAAAATGCTTTCAAAAATATGCTCTCTCTTCAGTTTTATTACGAGATAAAGATACAAGTGCGCCACGGATGCGCATTTCGTCTTTCGGCAAAAAAAAAATCGTCGCAACGTGAACCGAACGTGTGTGTGACTATCAAAACAAAATATAAAATGAATAAAACACGTCTCAACCCTTTTATCCGATATTATGTTTGAAGGCATATTATCGTTAAATCTTTGATGTGTATCAGTCTTTCACTTTTTTTTTCTCGTTTTGTGCTGCCACATTTCGAATGGATTTTTGATAGAAAAATGAATGGATGGATGCGAAATGAAATGCGAGACTCACATATTTTTGTCACTTTGACTGTCGTCTCGAATGATTGAATTGTGTTGACGTTGCCAGCAAATGGAAATTCGAAATTTTTGTTTTTTTTTTTCGTTTTTCGAAGAATTTTGCGAGAGAAATGGAAGAAAAAGGGTTTATATGACCATAAAAAATTTTTGATGCGAGATTTATGATGATTTTGTCACATTTCTACGTGTTGTACGACATTTCCTGTTTTTCGCAGAATGATGAATCTTGATCATAAATTCGGATATTGTATCGAATGTTGAGATTTTTTTTACAATTTTCACGGTATTTGGTCTTGTTTGTTAGTTTAATGTGAAAAAGTGAAAGATTTGTGGGTTTTTTGACATTTTTTTTTAAATTTATATAAAATTAATATTTATTTAATTTTATTACAATTTAGGTAATTATTTATTTTATTTATTTATTTTTTTTTTCATAAAATAAAATTTTCATAAATAGTAAAAAAAAATATTTTAATTTAGATATTTTTTTAATTTTATTTAATATTTTAATTGATCTTTGAATTTTTCTAAAAAAAAAATATTTTTATTTATAATTTTAATTAACTTTATTTAATTTTTTAAATTGAATTATGAATATTTTTTCATTTTTAATCAGGATCAGAAAATTTTATTATTTTTTATGGATATTTTATTCCAAAAAATTATTTTATTTATTTGAATAATTTTTTAAAATTTATTTTAATTTAAATTAATAATTTTTTATTTTGTAATTTGATTTTTATTTTATTATTTTATTATGTCTGGTATAAAAACGCAAAGTGGTTGGATCAAGCTCAACACCCCTCAAATCGTTAGTTTAGGTCCCTACGAAGATAATTTGTTCAGGGGTTTTTGATTTTTTGTGTAAAACCACGGGGCAGGGATTTTTTGAAAATTTAGGTATATCTCAGCAAGGAGCTAGAATGACCTTTCTCACTAAATCTTGAATATCTCCCGATTTTTACACTACAAAATCAAAAGTTGATATACTGTTGGAAAGTAGAGACTCCAAGCTTTCCAACGCATATACTCATGTGGATGTAGCCTCGTGTTTTCTATCCGCCATGGGGTGAGAAAGTAGGAAAAAGATCAAAAACTTCGGTTTTTTAGTGATTTTAATATTAAATTACTTTTTTTTTTAATTTTTAAAATTAAAACTGAATGATTATTTTTTTTTTTTGAATTTTAATATTTTTGTTAAGATTTTTAACTCAAAGTGACAAATTTTTATCGAAAAAAAAAAATCCTGACAAAAAATATTTTATTTATTTTAATTAATTATTATTTAATTGAAAATAAATTTAATTCATTAAATTACAAATTTTATTAAAAATAAAAAATAGGTAATTTTTTTAAATTTTATTTTAAATTATTTGAATATTTTTATTTAAGATTAAATTTATTTTAATTTAATTTTAATAATTTTTTTTATTTAAAATTTTTAATTCATTCATTTTCGATTTTTATTATTTTAAAAAATTTCAGAATTACTCTTCTCTGCAAATTTATGTCATTTTACATTTTTTTTATTACAATTTCAAACCAAAATTGCTTATCTGGCAAAATAAATAATATCTGGTTAAACGCTGATCAATATTAAAAAATAATAAACGATTTATCACAAAACCTCAAAATAATTTCATGGAAAAAATAATCAAATAAATGTCTATTTTCATACAATAAATTTCCATTATATGTTTCATTTTATTGTGTGTCAGTAACAATGGTTTTGCTATTTTAGCCTTTTCCAACGCACACACAACAAAAGGAGGATATGACACCGATTATAATTGTTATTATTGTCATATTTGCCCATTATTATAGAGGCAGTCATGGCAAAATAATTTCTGTGACTGCATTTTCGTTAGAAAATTATATATTTGGAATTACTTGCGGTCCAACGTCAACTTGTATCCCCCGAAATTGCATGATAAATGCAAAAAACAAACATTTTCCATTGTAATTCAACTGCTTTTGTAATAGCGCACAAACACACAGATAGCATTACTTTGCAAAATTTTGCGAATTTCTAATGCATTTATGCAAAATTTGAGGCAATTGAAAACCGAGACGACGCAAATTCAACAATCTGCTGTCTATTTTCATTATGTTGGGTACAATTTTCGAAAATTTTCTGTGTGTGTGACAAGGCATGGTCATTCCGTAATGTGATCAGCGCCGTAGCTGCACCGAAATTGCAATGATAATAATAATAATTGTTGTTTGTGTGTTTGTGTCTCATAAATTATTTATGTTGCTGCGAAGTATTTAGTCGACGTTGTCAATGGATTTTGAAGTATGAGAAGAGATTTTCAAGTTTGCATTTTTATTTGAGGATTAATTTTAGATATTTTTCAATGATTTTTTGCAAATTTTCGAATGAGGAGTACAAAATTGTGAAATGAGGAGTACGAAAATGTAAATCTTTAAAAATTATTTCAAAAGCTTTGTATTTTTTACCGTTTATCCATCAAAATTGTCTAATTTAACAATTATGTACTCCTCAAAAAAAAATATTTTTTTTACATTTTCATACTCCTCAAAATTTTAAAGGATGTAATTTTTTTCAAAGAATTTTGAGGAGTATGAAAATGAGAATTTTTTTTTAAATTTTTTTGAGGTGTACATAAATGTTAAATTAATCATTTTTAATTAATAAATTTTCAAAATTACAAAGAATTTTAAATAATTTTTGAGAAATTTTATTTTTGAAGCAAAAAAAAAAAAAAAATTTAACAGCAAATTTGCCCCTACAAATTATATAAAATTTTACACTAAATATTTAAGAAATGCAATAAATTTTATTTTTTTTATTTTTTAAAAATTTATTAATTTTAATTTTTTAAAAGCTTAAAAAAAATTTAACCTCAAATCGACTTTTTTGTTTATAAAATTTTTAGATTTAAAATAATAAAGTGATTTTAAGTTATGAGGAGTACAAAAATGATAAATAAATAAAATTTCAAAATTTTTGATGGCTAAAAATTTTAACATAAATTTAGATCAAAATCGATTCAAAATACAATAGTTTCATTTAGAAAAAATAATATTCAAATCTTTTTTTATTATCAGGAAAAAAAATTGTTTTTAACCACTCATAGTAAAATTAACCTCAAACCAACTTTCAAATTTTCCTTTAAATTTTAACGTTAATTATTTCAATTGGCAAGTTTAATTTTTAGTAAAAAGTTGATAACGTTTTAAGAAAATATTTCATAAAAATCAAATTTTCAGTAAAAAATTTTAATTTTCTCGAAAATTGACTCGAAACTTTTTAATTAAATTTAACTGCTTATCCCTTTTTAAATTTTATTTAATTTCGTTCGTGGTTTCTTCATCTCTTAAAATTATGAAAATAATGAAGACGATGCCAAAAAAGACAACAAACGCAGCTTTTTATTAATAATTATAATTTCATCCACTCGCAGATTATCGTTCGGTTGGCACCGTGCTGAGGTAATTGGTGCTTTAGTGTCGGTCCTAACGATTTGGGTTGTCACTGCGATACTTGTCTATTTGGCGGTTTTGCGTGTGGTTAACCAAGACTTTGAATTGGAAGGTGCACCAATGTTAATTACATCGGCATTTGGTATTCTCGTTAATATTATGTAAGTATTTTCGAGTCAATTTAATTCAGTTAATGACTTAATTGAAAACGTGTGGAGACGCCTGATATTTAATTAATTTTTTTTTCGCAGCATGGGAATGACTTTGCATGGAGGCCACGGACATAGTCACGGAGGTATGTCACATGGGCATGCTCATGACGAACCAAATACGAGTCAAATTTCCTCAACAAGTGACGCCAAAAAGGCTCCGGCGCAGAATTTGAATGTACGGGCAGCTTTTATTCATGTTATAAGTGATTTCATGCAGAGCCTGGGAGTTTTTATTGCATCGCTGGTTCTTTATTTTAAGCCGGAATGGAGTTTAATTGACCCGATTTGTACTTTTGTCTTTTCAATTCTCGTGCTCGGAACGACAATTGCCATTATGAAGGATGCGCTTCTGGTAAGAACGAAAAATTTCATTAACACCTAAATAGCATGCAACAAAAAAAAAGAAAGAAATGAGAAAGAATTAAAGACCGGAGGCATCCAGTCATAAAAGTCTTAATAAAATTTTCTTATTGCCTTAATAATAAATAAAAAGTAAGAAGTAAGGTTGATGCAATTGACAAAAATGTTTCAAATTTCATTCAATTTTGTAAAATTATTTTTTTTTTTTAATTTTCATAAACATTTTTTTATTAAAATTATCATCTTCAGAATGACTTTTTATTCAGTTTCAAGCTTAAAATTGCTCAAAAATTGACTTGCAAAATTTATCACGATTTTAATTCAGCATGAGGAAGAATCGTGAAAAATTTTATTTGACTTGCAAAATTTTTCACGATTTTTATTCAGCATGAGGAAGAATCGTGAAAAATTTTATTTGTTCGAAAATTGAGAAAATATGAATGGAAATCATCTTCAGAATGACTTTTTATTCAGTTTCAAGCTTAAAATTGCCCAAAAATTGACTTGCAAAATTTATCACGATTTTAATTCAGCATGAGAAAGAATCATGAAAAATTTTATTTGTGAATGGAAATCATCTTCAGAATGACTTTTTATTCAGTTTCAATTTAAAATTGCCCAAAAATTGACTTGCAAAATTTATCACGATTTTATTCAGTGGAAGAATCGTGAAAAATTTTATTTGACTTGCAAAATTTTTCACGATTTTTATTCAGCATGAGGAAGAATCGTGAAAAATTTTATTTGTTCGAAAATTGAGAAAATATGAATGGAAATCATCTTCAGAATGACTTTTTATTCAGTTTCAAGCTTAAAATTGCTCAAAAATTGACTTGCAAAATTTATCACGATTTTAATTCAGCATGAGGAAGAATCGTGAAAAATTTTATTTGTTCGAAAATTGAGAAAATATGAATGGAAATCATCTTCAGAATGACTTTTTATTCAGTTTCAAGCTTAAAATTGCTCAAAAATTGACTTGCAAAATTTATCACGATTTTAAGTCAACCTGAGGAAGAATCGTGAAAAATTTTATTTGTTCGAAAATTGAGAAAATATGAATGGAAATCATCTTCAGAATGACTTTTTATTCAGTTTCAAGCTTAAAATTGCTCAAAAATTGACTTGCAAAATTTATCACGATTTTAATTCAGCATGAGGAAGAATCGTGAAAAATTTTATTTGACTTGCAAAATTTTTCACGATTTTTATTCAGCATGAGGAAAAATCGTGAAAAATTTTATTTGTTCGAAAATTGAGAAAATATGAATGGAAATCTTCTTCAGAATGACTTTTTATTCAGTTTCAAGCTTAAAATTGCCCAAAAATTGACTTGCAAAATTTATCACGATTTTAATTCAGCATGAGGAAGAATTGAAATTTTATTTGACTTGCAAAATTTTTCACGATTTTTATTCAGCATGAGGAAGAATCGTGAAAAATTTTATTTGTTCGAAAATTGAGAAAATATGAATGGAAATCTTCTTCAGAATGACTTTTTATTCAGTTTCAAGCTTAAAATTGCCCAAAAATTGACTTGCAAAATTTATCACGATTTTAATTCAGCATGAGGAAGAATCGTGAAAAATTTTATTTGACTTGCAAAATTTTTCACGATTTTTATTCAGCATGAGGAAGAATCGTGAAAAATTTTATTTGTTCGAAAATTGAGAAAATATGAATGGAAATCTTCTTCAGAATGACTTTTTATTCAGTTTCAAAATTGCTTAAAATTGCATCAATTTGACTTGCAAAATTTATCACGATTTTTATTCAGCATGAGGAAGAATCGTGAAAAATTTTATTTGTTCGAAAATTGAGAAAATATGAATGGAAATCTTCTTCAGAATGACTTTTTATTCAGTTTCAAGCTTAAAATTGCCCAAAAATTGACTTGCAAAATTTATCACGATTTTAATTCAGCATGAGGAAGAATCGTGAAAAATTTTATTTGTTCGAAAATTGAGAAAATATGAATGGAAATCATCTTCAGAATGACTTTTTATTCAGTTTCAAGCTTAAAATTGCTCAAAAATTGACTTGCAAAATTTTTCACGATTTTTATTCAGCATGAGGAAGAATCGTGAAAAATTTTATTTGTTCGAAAATTGAGAAAATATGAATGGAAATCTTCTTCAGAATGACTTTTTATTCAGTTTCAAGCTTAAAATTGCTCAAAAATTGACTTGCAAAATTTTTCACGATTTTAATTCAGCATGAGGAAGAATCGTGAAAAATTTTATTTGACTTGCAAAATTTTTCACGATTTTTATTCAGCATGAGGAAGAATCGTGAAAAATTTTATTTGTTCGAAAATTGAGAAAATATGAATGGAAATCTTCTTCAGAATGACTTTTTATTCAGTTTCAAGCTTAAAATTGCTCAAAAATTGACTTGCAAAATTTATCACGATTTTAATTCAGCATGAGGAAGAATCGTGAAAAATTTTATTTGTTCAGCAAAATTTGAAATCTTCTTCAGCATGATTGAAGAATCGTGAAAATTTTTATTTGTTCGAAAATTGAGAAAATATGAATGGAAATCTTCTTCAGAATGACTTTTTATTCAGTTTCAAGCTTAAAATTGCTCAAAAATTGACTTGCAAAATTTATCACGATTTTTATTCAGCATGAGGAAGAATCGTGAAAAATTTTATTTGTTCGAAAATTGAGAAAATATGAATGGAAATCTTCTTCAGAATGACTTTTTATTCAGTTTCAAGCTTAAAATTGCTCAAAAATTGACTTGCAAAATTTATCACGATTTTAATTCAGCATGAGGAAGAATCGTGAAAAATTTTATTTGACTTGCAAAATTTTTCACGATTTTTATTCAGCATGAGGAAGAATCGTGAAAAATTTTATTTGTTCGAAAATTGAGAAAATATGAATGGAAATCTTCTTCAGAATGACTTTTTATTCAGTTTCAAGCTTAAAATTGCCCAAAAATTGACTTGCAAAATTTATCACGATTTTAATTCAGCATGAGGAAGAATCGTGAAAAATTTTATTTGACTTGCAAAATTTTTCACGATTTTTATTCAGCATGAGGAAGAATCGTGAAAAATTTTATTTGTTCGAAAATTGAGAAAATATGAATGGAAATCTTCTTCAGAATGACTTTTTATTCAGTTTCAAGCTTAAAATTGCCCAAAAATTGACTTGCAAAATTTTTCACGATTTTTATTCAGCATGAGGAAGAATCGTGAAAAATTTTATTTGTTCGAAAATTGAGAAAATATGAATGGAAATCTTCTTCAGAATGACTTTTTATTCAGTTTCAAGCTTAAAATTGCTCAAAAATTGACTTGCAAAATATTTTTCACGATTTTTATTCAGCATGAGGAAGAATCGTGAAAAATTTTATTTGTTCGAAAATTGAGAAAATATGAATGGAAATCTTCTTCAGAATGACTTTTTATTCAGTTTCAAGCTTAAAATTGCTCAAAAATTGACTTGCAAAATTTATCACGATTTTAATTCAGCATGAGGAAGAATCGTGAAAAATTTTATTTGTTCGAAAATTGAGAAAATATGAATGGAAATCTTCTTCAGAATGACTTTTTATTCAGTTTCAAGCTTAAAATTGCTCAAAAATTGACTTGCAAAATTTATCACGATTTTAATTCAGCATGAGGAAGAATCGTGAAAAATTTTATTTGTTCGAAAATTGAGAAAATATGAATGGAAATCTTCTTCAGAATGACTTTTTATTCAGTTTCAAGCTTAAAATTGCTCAAAAATTGACTTGCAAAATTTATCACGATTTTAATTCAGCATGAGGAAAACGATTTTTATTCAGCATGAATCGTGAAAATTTTATTTGTTCGAAAATTGAGAAAATATGAATGGAAATCTTCTTCAGAATGACTTTTTATTCAGTTTCAAGCTTAAAATTGCTCAAAAATTGACTTGCAAAATTTATCACGATTTTAATTCAGCATGAGGAAGAATCGTGAAAAATTTTATTTGTTCGAAAATTGAGAAAATATGAATGGAAATCTTCTTCAGAATGACTTTTTATTCAGTTTCAAGCTTAAAATTGCTCAAAAATTGACTTGCAAAATTTTTCACGATTTTTATTCAGCATGAGGAAGAATCGTGAAAAATTTTATTTGTTGAGAAAATATGAATGGAAATCTCTTCAGAAATTCAGTTTCAAGAGAAAAATTTATCACGATTTTTATTCAGAAGGAAAAATCGAAAATTGAGAAAATATGAATGGAAATCTTCTTCAGAATGACTTTTTATTCAGTTTCAAGCTTAAAATTGCTCAAAAATTGACTTGCAAAATTTATCACGATTTTTATTCAGCATGAGGAAGAATCGTGAAAAATTTTATTTGACTTGCAAAATTTTTCACGATTTTTATTCAGCATGAGGAAGAATCGTGAAAAATTTTATTTGTTCGAAAATTGAGAAAATATGAATGGAAATCTTCTTCAGAATGACTTTTTATTCAGTTTCAAGCTTAAAATTGCTCAAAAATTGACTTGCAAAATTTATCACGATTTTAATTCAGCATGAGGAAGAATCGTGAAAAATTTTATTTGTTCGAAAATTGAGAAAATATGAATGGAAATCTTCTTCAGAATGACTTTTTATTCAGTTTCAAGCTTAAAATTGCTCAAAAATTGACTTGCAAAATTTATCACGATTTTAATTCAGCATGAGGAAGAATCGTGAAAAATTTTATTTGTTCGAAAATTGAGAAAATATGAATGGAAATCATCTTCAGAATGACTTTTTATTCAGTTTCAAGCTTAAAATTGCCCAAAAATTGACTTGCAAAATTTATCACGATTTTTATTCAGCATGAGGAAGAATCGTGAAAAATTTTATTTGTTCGAAAATTGAGAAAATATGAATGGAAATCTTCTTCAGAATGACTTTTTATTCAGTTTCAAGCTTAAAATTGCTTTGACTTGCAAAATTTATCACGATTTTAATTCAGCATGAGATGAGGAAGAATCGTGAAAAATTTTATTTGTTCGAAAATTGAGAAAATATGAATGGAAATCTTCTTCAGAATGACTTTTTATTCAGTTTCAAGCTTAAAATTGCTCAAAAATTGACTTGCAAAATTTATCACGATTTTAATTCAGCATGAGGAAGAATCGTGAAAAATTTTATTTGTTCGAAAATTGAGAAAATATGAATGGAAATCATCTTCAGAATGACTTTTTATTCAGTTTCAAGCTTAAAATTGCTCAAAAATTGACTTGCAAAATTTATCACGATTTTAATTCAGCATGAGGAAGAATCGTGAAAAATTTTATTTGGAAATCTTCTTCAGAATGACTTTTTATTCAGTTTCAAGCTTAAAATTGCAAAATTGAGAAAATATTTGACTTGCAAAATTTATCACGATTTTAATTCAGCATGAGGAAGAATCGTGAAAAATTTTATTTTACTTGCAAAATTTATTCAGCATGAGGAAGAATCGTGAAAAATTTTATTTGTTCGAAAATTGAGAAAATATGAATGGAAATCATCTTCAGAATGACTTTTTATTCAGTTTCAAGCTTAAAATTGCTTGACTTGCAAATTTTAATTCAGCATGAGACTTGCAAAATTTTATTTGACTTGCATTTTTCACGATTTTTATTCAGCATGAGGAAGAATCGTGAAAAATTTTATTTGTTCGAAAATTGAGAAAATATGAATGGAAATCTTCTTCAGAATGACTTTTTATTCAGTTTCAAGCTTATAATTGCCCAAAAATTGACTTGCAAAATTTATCACGATTTTAATTCAGCATGAGGAAGAATCGTGAAAATTTTTATTTGACTTGCAAAATTTATCACGATTTTAATTCAGCTTGAGGAAGAAGATATTTATAAAATTTATTATTTTATGAAAATTAATTAAATTAAATTAGAAATTTTGTGACACGAAACATTTTTCCCAATTGCATCAACCTAAAACTATAAAGAAAAGTGCAATAAAATTAAGAAGGGCTCTCATACTTTGCAACTGTTCTCAGTCTGTGTGTTGGTCCAGCAGCAAAACTTTCTTTTACTTTTTTTTTTGAACAAGTACAGAAATAATATTTTTAGTAAACTCCAATAAAATACGCAGAGAAGATACTTAACGCGCTCATTTTTCCATGTCTCATTTTTTGCCGTGCAAAACTTTTTTCAAATATCTTCTTATTCTTCGCTGCTGGTCCGAGTTTTTTTGTAAGTGCAAAAAGTTTCTCATTTCCGTTCGTCTTCTTTCTTACAGAAACAATTTTATAACGTTTTCATTTTATATTCATTGATTTTTCAAATAAAACCGAATAAAAGTAAATTAAAGTTTCCAAGTTAAAACAATGCCAGCAAAAAAAAGTGCAAAGAATTAAAGTTTTAAATTCATCTTCGGTGTCGTCTTTTCTCATAATTTATATTGATTTTGTGTCGTGAAATTATTTCAACGCACAGAGAAGACGACGAAAAACCACAAAATTAAATGCATCGGGGCAGGCAATTTTATTACAAAATTATTAAATATAACGAATGGAGAGAAAACGGGAAAATTTATGAAGAGCCATTCCATTTTGGTTTGCTGTGTTTCCATTTTCTCTCTCTCATCATGCAACAAAATGCACCGCAGCACGTTCCGTTTGTGCGAAGAAGAAACCAAAGCAAAAAAAAAGTACTTTTTTGTAATAATTAAAATAAATTAAATTATTTTGTTCGTGATACTGCAAGTTGCATGGGAAAAAGTTACAGTGTGAATGTTCAACAAGAATTTTCATAAATTAATATTAATGTTCGAGGAATTTTTGTTCGTCTTGTAATTATTATTAGTTTGATGTTATTTACTATTTGAGTGTTTCAACGAGTTGAGTAGCAATCGGGGTAGCAACGTGCATAAAATGCCAACCACAAAAAAGTTCAATTTTGTTGAGTTGCGGCGATTTTTGAAGAGAAACAAAAAGTTGAGTAATTTTATCAAGAAAAGTGGTTGAAATTTTTTTTAAAATTGAAGGAAATTTTAATTAATTTTGATGGTTTTTTGTGCAGAATTTTATTTTTTTGTACCAAAAATTATTATTTTCTTGAATTTTTTTTAGATAAAATTTTTAATAAAAATTAGATTTATTTAAGATTTTTAAACAGTTAAATAAATTAAATAATAAATTTTAAAAATTTATTAAAAATAATTTTGGCAACCCTAATTTTAAATTAATTAAAGCTAAAAGATTATTTTTATTAAAATATATTTTTTTTTATAAATTAAATTAATTAATTTAAAAATTATAAAAAATTGAAATTTTATTAGAACATGGTATCAGGAATGCTAATAAAAGCAAAATTATTTATAAATAAATTTATTTATAAAAGAAAATGAAATTTTAAAAATATTTTTTAATAAATTTTTCAAATCTATTTTTAAAATTTTATTTATATTTTTATTAAAATTCAGTTTATATAAAATAAAATTTATTTCAAAGTTAAAATTTTTTCAAGATTTTTTAAGCAATAAAAATAAAAATAATTTATGAAAAAAAATTTTTGAAAAAAAATTGGCAACCCTGGATGGCAACCTGAAAATTGAATGAATCGATTATTTTTGTTAAAATAAATTTTTTTATTAATAAATTAAATTAATTTAAAAAAAATTAATTAAAATATATAATTTCAAAAAAATTATTAAAATTTAAAATGTCAATAAAATTAATTAATTTAATTTAATTTAATTTAATTAATTAAAAAAATAAAAAAAAAATAATTTTATCAAAGCAAATACATGCAGCCAATAGAATTTTTTTATAAATTAATTTATTGAATTTTTTTAAATTTTTTCTTAAACGAAAATATTTTTTTTTCAATATTTTTTTTATCTAAATTTATTAAGTTTATTAAAAATTTTATTTTAATAAAAATATTAATATTTTTTTTTACAAAATCTTAAAAAAAAATTTAAACACTTAGAAATTAAATATTTTTAAAATTTAATAAAAAATCAGATCAGATTATTTTTTAAAGCGCCATCTATATGAGATCTTTTGAAAATTTTCATATTTTGAAAAAAAAATCAAACTGATTTCGAAATTGACAAAAATGTTTCAAAAACATGAAAATATCAAATAAAATTTTCGTCTAACAAAGAAAAACTATAAAGTCATCCGTTGCAAAGTTGCCGCACCCTCATTTATTTTTAACAACAAAATAATTTACCTCTCTGTATTCAAGAGTAGAACAACAAAAAATATAAAATAAATTTCTCAGGTTACTTTTTAAACGAATGCATTACTTTCTGCACATGGAAACACTTAACAACCAAACTGCAGACTGAACAAAAAAGAAAAAAAAATCCTTCGTTTTCTCGAAGAGACTTTTTCTCTCATCTATCTCGAAAATGTAATTTGTATTCGTTTCCCATTTCACCAAACCACTCTTCTCGTATTTAATGCATAACTTTTACGTATTTTGGGATGCCAGAAGTGTTGCATGTCTTCTACCTCGTGTGTGTGTTTGTATTTTCCCTCCATTAATTTTAATGACGTTTTCGTTGATTCTTAATGCATTTCTGCTAAACATGCATACATGAGCATCAAATTCCCTTAAGATTTTGCACATATTGCATTACAACACATTTTGAATATAATATGAAGGTATAACCAAAAATATACAAAATTATTTTAAGTGCAAGTGAGTTGTCGCTGCAATTTTATTTTCTTACCTGAAAAAGGTGTTTTCTCTGTGAAAACTGACATTTTAATGAAAAAGAAGAATACTTGAAGGAATTTTTGTACAAATCAAAGGAATAGTCACGTATAAAAAGAGACCCTCCTTTTTTCATTTCTTTCTTATTTTTTTTTTCTTTTTGCTTTAATTTACCTTTCTGACAAATTTTGTACACATTTCTCTGCAGGTACTAATGGAAGGTGTACCGAAATTCCTCGATTACACAGACGTCATGCAAACGTTCTTGCAAATACCAGGTGTTGTACGTGTACATAATTTACGAATATGGGCATTAAGTATTAATAAAATTGCACTAGCTGCACATTTGGCTGTAGGTACGTATTTTACATGATTTTCATTCTCATCTATGTGTGACGCGTTGCTACTGCTGTTACGAGGATTGTCACATATCACTCGAAATTTGATGACATGGTGAACTGAAAAGGGATGAATTTAAGTCACGTGGTTGAATTTAAAAAAAATTAAAATTTATTAACTTAACCACGCAAGGGCGGATCCAGGGGGGGGGGGGGGCGGCGAGGCATTCGCCCCCCCGTAATAGCCTAAGCTCCCATACAAATGTCAAAAATATGAGAAAAAAATTATGAAAATTTTGGATTTTGTATGAAATCGCCCCCCCGTAAATTTGCTCTTGGATCCGCCACTGTAACCACGTGACTGAAAATTCAAAATGTTAAAAAAAAAATTCAAATTTTAATTGAAAATTGAATAATTTTTCACGTGGTTTAATAAATTACATTCAAAAATTAAATTATGAGGTCACGTGGTTTGAATTGTTAAAATATGAATTGAATATAATACATTTTATTAAATTTTAAGTCACGTGGTTCAATTTTCAAAACTTATTTAAAATTTAGTTTTTTTTAAATTTTTTTAACAAATGAAAATTTAAATTCAATTGAATGTTTTTCAAATTTTGTGTCACGTGGTTAAGCTTGTCCAATTCAAGCTAATTTATTAATTTAAATACGTTTTTCTCACTTAAATAAAAAATGTTATACTAAAACTACGAGTTTTAAATTTAATTAAACCACGTGGTTTCAAAAGAATTATTATTTAAATTGATTCATTTGCTTTGTAAGGTCACGTGGTTTAAGAAGGCTCAGTTTGAGGTATTAAAAATACATTTAAAATATTTTCGATTTTTTTAACAATTTAAAAGCATATTATTAACCACGTGATTTAAAATTTGAAAAAATAAAAAAAAAACTTCAAATTGTATCAAATCAAACCAGTGTGATATTTTTAACCACGTGGTTTAATTAATTTAGAAGTCAAATAAAACACGTGAGTTAAAATAGTTTAAATATAAGTTTTTTTCAACATAAAATTTTCAAATAATTGGTCACGTGGTTTAACAAATGGAATTTTAAAAAAATCATTTCACATTGAAACTTTTCAAAATATGTGAATAATATAACCACGTGGTCAATTCAAACAATAATTTTATTTTTTATTATTTCAATTATTTTTTTTTTATTTTCAATTCAAGTAAAGTTTTTAATTTTTCATTAAAATCGATCTTCTAAAAATGTTGATCGATCTACCAAAATTAGGTTTAAAAAACTAACCTCAAAAAAATAAAACTAACCTCAAAAAAACTAAATTCATCCCTTTTCACTCCACGAAGCCCAAAAAGGCAAAGAACAAACGTTGCGAATGATGCAATATCGATTTTTTCCCTGTTCCACAAATTTACCATCACGTTGCCATAGCATAAGTATACAACATGAATATCGAGCAGGAGGACGTCTATCCTAAATATTTAATGAACTTTTTTGCAGTTAATTTTTCATCTCACCTGATTCAACTTTTCAATGCATTATTTTTAAGGTTGGAAGGCAAATTGTTATTTATACAGCGAAAAATTCTGCAAAAATTATTTTTCCGGGAAATTTAATTTTTTTCTATTGTTTTACATTTTTTTTCAGAGCCAAACGCAAACACGGAACAAATTCTCAAGGAAGCAACGAGACAGGTTCATAAAAAATTCAACTTTTACGAGTCAACTCTTCAAATCGAAGAATTTTCGCAAGAAATGGAGGATTGTAATCAGTGTTTAAATCCTAATGAGTGAAAAAAAAATTTTTTTTAAAGTAACTTTTTTAGATTTTTTTTTTAAATTTCATTTTAAAATGTAAAATTATTTTTTTACATCTTCTTTGTTTACTGAATGTACGAAAAATTGTGTACGTTAATTACGTAGGTTAATTAAATTAAAATAAAATGCACTTTGTAATTGAATTGATAAACTTTTTTGTTCCAACAGTCGAGACGCATGACAAGACGGAAAAAACTCTTTAATGGCATAAAAAATGCATTGTTTTGTGTTCTCTTTGAATGTTTATTCTATTTTTCCTTCACTGTGGATAAAAAATCATGAAATCTTCAGAGATAATGGAAACTTTTTTCCTCTGTTATTTCTCTTTTGTTTTATGGATCGTGCATTCAAAAGAAAAGTTAATGTTACGATCGTTGTTGTTGTTTTTCTTGTTTCTTTCCCGTACGAGCCGACTCCGCAATAATGCATATAAACATGGTGCACAATAGAAAAACAATAAATTTTACATGATAATAGCTGCAATAGTTTTGAAACATAGTTTAAAAGGATTTCATACTTTACCTTTGCCTTTGGAAAATACGTCCCATAATGGCACGAGATAGAGAAACAGAGAGAGAGAGCGGCAAGCAACATCACATCATCATCATCAACAACAAACTTTCAATTCGTTTTGTCTAACAATATTATGGTAAAGTTTCTCGGTACATTTTCCTGTTGTTCTCTTTTGTTTTGGTGCGTTGCTTTTAGGAGATTAACGTTTTATCCTGTGTGAAAAAATATGTCTGTTAATTCAGTTTTTTTGTTTCGTGACATTTATTTTAAAAATTTCAAAAAAAAGTAAATAAAATAAAAAAAATAAATAATTTTTAACCTTTTTTAAGAATTAAAAGTTTAAATTGTAAATTAATAAATAATATTAAAAAATTTATTAATTATTTTATAAAAATATTAAATAATTTATTTACTTCTTATATATTTTTCTGCTTATCTATTATCATCAATTAAAAAAATATTTTTGATGAATATGTAAATTTTTAAGATTTAAAAAGAAAATATTTTCTTCAGATTTTTTTTTAATAATAATAATTTTTTATTAAATTTTAATAATTTAATTATTTTAAATTTTTTTATTAAAAAATTTTAGTTTAGTTATTATATTTTTTTTAAATAATTTTATTTTTACCAAATTTATTTATTATTTTATTTTTTTTATTATTTAATTTTTTTTTTTTATTAAATTATTTTATTAACAATACTATGTCAAAGGAATTTTTTTTCAGTTTCAATTTTTTAGCAGTTTTGAGTTATTAAATGATTTAAAATGATAAATTAGAGCCCTCTGACAAATTTTTATCCATTTGGAGCAAGATTTGACAAAAATCGCTTTGACACAGTTTTTTTGCTCTTGATTTAGTTTTCAAAACAAAACTATGTCAAAGGAAAAATTTTTTTTCAGTTTAAATTTTTTGGCAGTTTTGAGTTATAAAATGATTAAAAATGATAAATTAGAGCCTTCTGACAAATTTCTATCCATTTGGAGCAAGATTTGACAAAAATCGCTTTGACACAGTTTTTGACACAGTTTTTTTGCTCTTGATTTAGTTTTCAAAACAAAACTATGTCAAAGGAAAAATTTTTTTTCAGTTTAAATTTTTTGGCAGTTTTGAGTTATAAAATGATTAAAAATGATAAATTAGAGCCTTCTGACAAATTTCTATCCATTTGGAGCAAGATTTGACAAAAATCGCTTTGACACAGTTTTTGACACAGTTTTTTTGCTCTTGATTTAGTTTTCAAAACAAAACTATGTCAAAAAAAATTTTTTTTCAGAAAATGATTGAAAATTTATAGAGCCCTCTGACAAATTTCAATCCATTTGGAGCAAGATTTGACAAAAATCGCTTTGACACAGTTTTTTTGCTCTTGATTTAGTTTTCAAAACAAAACTATGTCAAAGGAAAAATTTTTTTTTCAGTTTAAATTTTTTGGCAGTTTTGAGTTATAAAATGATTAAAAATGATAAATTAGAGCCCTCTGACAAATTTCTATCCATTTGGAGCAAGATTTGACAAAAATCGCTTTGACACAGTTTTTGACAACAAAAAAGGAAAAATTTTTTTTCAGTTTCATTTTTTGAGTTTTGAGTTATAAAATGATTATTTTTATCCATTTGGAGCAAGCTCTTGATTTAGTTTTCAAAACAAAACTATGTCAAAGGAAAAATTTTTTTTCAGTTTCAATTTTTTAGCAGTTTTGAGTTGTAAAATGATTAAAAATGATAAATTAGAGCCCTCTGACAAATTTCTATCCATTTGGAGCAAGATTTGACAAAAATCGCTTTGACACAGTTTTTGACACAGTTTTTTTGCTCTTGATTTAGTTTTCAAAACAAAACTATGTCAAATGAAAAATTTTTTTTCATAAAGTTAATAGAGGATAAATTTTTATCCATTTGCAAATTTTTTTTTTTCAGTTTCAATTTTTTGGCAGTTGAGTTATAAAATGTAAAATTTTTTTTTATCCATTTGGAGCACACAGTTTTTTTTTTTTTGAAAAAAAAATGCAGTTTGAGTTGTAAAATGACATAAATTAGAGCCTTCTGACAAATTTTTATCCATTTGGAGCAAGATTTGACAAAAATCGCTTTGACACAGTTTTTTTGCTCGTGATTTAGTTTTCAAAACAAAACTATGTCAAAGGAAAAATTTTTTTTTCAGTTTCAATTTTTTGGCAGTTTTGAGTTATAAAATGATTAAAAATGATAAATTAGAGCCCTCTGACAAATTTCTATCCATTTGGAGCAAGATTTGACAAAAATCGCTTTGACACAGTTTTTGACACAGTTTTTTTGCTCTTGATTTAGTTTTCAAAACAAAACTATGTCAAAGGAAAAATTTTTTTTCAGTTTAAATTTTTTGGCAGTTTTGAGTTATAAAATGATTAAAAATGATAAATTAGAGCCCTCTGACAAATTTCTATCCATTTGGAGCAAGATTTGACAAAAATCGCTTTGACACAGTTTTTGACACAGTTTTTTTGCTCTTGATTTAGTTTTCAAAACAAAACTATGTCAAAGGAAAAATTTTTTTTCAGTTTCAATTTTTTGGCAGTTTTGAGTTATAAAATGATTAAAAATGATAAATTAGAGCCCTCTGACAAATTTCTATCCATTTGGAGCAAGATTTGACAAAAATCGCTTTGACACAGTTTTTGACACAGTTTTTTTGCTCTTGATTTAGTTTTCAAAACAAAACTATGTCAAAGGAAAAATTTTTTTTCAGTTTCAATTTTTTGGCAGTTTTGAGTTATAAAATGATTAAAAATGATAAATTAGAGCCCTCTGACAAATTTTATCCATTTGGAGCAAGATTTGACAAAAATCGCACAGTTTTTGACACAGTTTTTTTGCTCTTGATTTAGTTTTCAAAACAAAACTATGTCAAAGGAAAAATTTTTTTTCAGTTTAAATTTTTTGGCAGTTTTGAGTTATAAAATGATTAAAAATGATAAATTAGAGCCCTCTGACAAATTTCTATCCATTTGGAGCAAGATTTGACAAAAATCGCTTTGACACAGTTTTTGACACAGTTTTTTGCTCTTGATTTAGTTTTTAAAACAAAACTATGTCAAAGGAAAAATTTTTTTTCAGTTTCAATTTTTTGGCAGTTTTGAGTTATAAAATGATTAAAAATGATAAATTAGAGCCCTCTGACAAATTTCTATCCATTTGGAGCAAGATTTGACAAAAATCGCTTTGACACAGTTTTTGACACAGTTTTTTTGCTCTTGATTTAGTTTTCAAAACAAAACTATGTCAAAGGAAAAATTTTTTTTCAGTTTCAATTTTTTGGCAGTTTTGAGTTATAAAATGATTAAAAATGATAAATTAGAGCCTTCTGACAAATTTCTATCCATTTGGAGAAAAATTTGGCAAAAATTCGACTAAAAAAATTTCTTCTACAAAAATGCATCCAAGTCCCTTCGACGAGTTTGAAAATTTTTTATCAACATAATTTTATCATAGAACTCACCGTAACAAGCACAAGTTCAAATCATATGCACACGATGTTTATTCCATTTATCGCATTATACACCCGGTTATGTAAATGTTGTTGATGATTATCTAAACACTAAAATGCTATAAAGTTAATAGAGGATGCAAATGATTTTGCATCGGAAGCAGGTCCTTAAATCGCCGCCCAATGTCTCTAATTGCCCATTAAGCGACGCGCCACGTCTCTGTCGCTGATTGCAATATAATCACATCAATGAATCGAGTCTATTAGGTTCATTGCAACGTTAATCGGGGGTCGAGCTTTCATTCACAGAAATCACTCTTTAGCGGTTTTTGTCCGACTGAATAATTTATTTGTCGTAATTTACGCGAATTTGCGTCTGATTTCCATTTGCGTGCAATTAAAATGCATTTATTTGTCTTTTTTTGCTGCTGCCCGAGCCTCACAGAAGAGAAATGAGCAACGAAAAAAAATTGTTAGCTCATTATTTTAATTGAACATTAAAAGCAACCACTGCGCGTTGGTCATGTGAGAATAAAATTTGCTGCGGAAAATGTTATCCGGCGATGAATAGACGGCAAGACAGCGCTCGAGAGTGAGTGCAAACTTGTTTATGCCATCAGTAATGGTGCTTGTTTGTGGTTTTGTGAGATGCACTTTTGAAACGAGTGCTGATTTATTTTGATTATTTTTTTTTCTCTGTGTGCGGCACAAAAGTTGCAAAAGGGCTGCACTCGAAACACATCAACATTAATCATTGTATTTGGATGTAAAGTAGATGTAATTTATATCGTGATAATCAGGCAGCAGCAGCAACTCAACCTGAGATGTAAAACATGTGGCGGGATGCAGTAACCGACTCGAAAAAAAAAGATTGCCTCTCGAAAAAATAAATTGGAAGTCGTTATGCACGAAAAATTTTGCTTTTAAGCTTTCAGCGGAATTAATGTTGTTATGTGCAACGATGCAACTGTATTTTTTGTGCTTGTCCGAATTCACTTGAAGTAGTTGGGTTAAAAATTTGAAGGCAACAATTTCTCAAAGGTAAAATTAATTAGAGCAAATTTTTTAATTACTACTTGAATTGTATTTTATTTTTTTTTAATTTGTTAGTGTTAAGTGCTTGAAAAATAAAAAGGTATTTTTTTTAACATTTTACACAGCTTTTTTTGAATTAAAGTATTAAAGTTAAACATTTTTTAAAGTAAAAATTTTAAAAAATTTAAAATAATTAAAATTAATAAATAAAAATTAAATTAATTTAATTAATTTAAAATTTTTAAATTAAAATTAATTAATTAATTAATAATAAAAAAACTTTTTACTACTTTAAATATTTCTGAAAATAATTTTAAAATTCTTTGTTCTAATTAGTTTTATTTTTTTATTAATAAAAGTTTTTTTTATTATTTTTTAAATTCCTTATCTGAATTATATTTATTAATTTTAATTAATTTTTATTTAATTCAATTATTTAAAAAGCTTTTTAAAAAAGTTTTTTTTTTTGATTTTTTTTATTTGTTTTTAATAAAAAATAATTATTTAAATAATTTAAAATAATTAAAATAAATAAAAAAAAATTAAATTAAATTAATTAATTTGAAATTATATTTAATTATAAATAAATTGGATAATTAATAATTAAAAGAATAATTAAAATAATTTAAATTGAAAAAAAATTTTGGACTAAAAATAATTAATTAAATTTTTAATCTCAATAATAAAATTATTTAATGTAAAAATTTATTTAAAAAAATTAATTTAAAATTTATTATTTATTTTTTTTAATTTTTTTTTATGATATATTTACATTTTAAGCAAAAAAATTTTTTTTTTAAATTAATCATTTTTTAATTTAATTTTTTGTAAATATTCAATATATTTTCCGTAAGTAAAAAATTTCTATTAATAATAAAAAAAATCTGTAAATAGTTTTTTTTACAATATTTCATAGAAAATCTCTCTAAACTCAACAAAAAAGGAAGCCACGATCACACAATGCAAACACAATCTCATCACGCCGTACATGTGGTTAATTTATCGCAACAATTACTTCTCACAGTCATGAGCACCGCACGATAAATTGTTCAGATAATAAACGATAACACATTTATATCTACTTTACATTGGCTTTGTCGTCGGGATGATATTGTCACACATGGAAACAAACAGACACCCACAGGACGACGAGCAAAAGGAAAAAAAAGAGAAAAAAAACGGAAAACCGAGAAAAATAAATGTAAAAATTTCTTTATCAGAGGAACTTTGTGCGATGGTGACGACATCAATACATGTCGTCGTTTTATCTTTTCAACACATATGCTTTGAATTGCTAAACTATTACCTTGTGTGATGCTGCTTCTTTTGAGACAGTTTTTTTCTGTGGGTTCTTTTGTCGACGACGACATCGACGACAAAGAATAATAATAAAATAAGACGAATATGTGTCATTGTCACACACGAGACACATGCAAAAGTTATATCGGAAGAACCTGTAAATTATCTCGGGTTAACAATGCATGAACGTCTCCTTTTTATTATTATTGCACAAGGAGCAGAAGAAGCATCAGTGCCCAGTTAAAAATAAAATAAAATGAATTTTATTAAAAAAAAAATAAAATATTTATTTTATAAATAAAAATATAAAAAAAATATTTTAAATTTAAATTAAATATAAAATAATTAAAAATCAATAAAAAAAAATAAAATTAAAAATAATTTAATTAATAAAAGCAAAATTAAGAAAAATAATTTCTTTATTTACCTAATTATTTTTATTTAAATAAAAAATTAAAAAAAAAATTATTTTTTTAAATTAATTTTATTTATTGAAATAAGTAAAATATATTTTATTTTAAAAAAATATTTAATTAAAAATAAATAAAAAAATAGGCTAACAAGAATAATTTAAATTATTTTTTTTAAATTATCCATTTTTAATTAAAAAAAAATAATTTATTTACTCATTTTTTATTAGTTTTCATTTTCTTTAATTTATTTTTTTGTATTTTTATATTAAGGAAAAAAATTATAAAATTAAATTATTTTTTTTTTTTTATCCAACCAAAGTTCATGAATTTTCTTTAAAAAAACATTTTTTTCTTTAAAAAAATAAAATCAATTAATTTTTTTAATTATTATTTTAAACTCTTATTTTTTTAGAATTTATGAAAAATATAAAATTTTAAACTATATAGGTATTTAGTAAAATATTTTTTCAATAAAAAATTTTGCAATAAACTTTTACAAAATTTTTTTAATTTTCACATTTTTTTTTATTTAGTAAAGAAAATTAAAAATTTTTATACATATAAAAAAAATAAATTTTTTTAAATAAAAAAAAAATAAAATTTGTTTAAATAAAAAAATAATAAAATTTTTAATATAAAAAAAAAAACAAAATAAAATTTTTTAAATAAAAAAAAAATAAAATTTTTTAAATTAAAAAAATATTAAATTTCTAAAGATTTCTTTGTTCCAAAAAATTCTCATCTGAGTAATATTAAAAGGAAATCGGTTTGTCTGTCTGAGAATAGTTTATCGGAGTCGGATCTGATGCATGCAAACGACTGAATGATAACACAAGAGAAAGAGCTAAAGAACGCAAGAAAGAAGAGACGAAGAAGAAAAAATTTAAATAGATAATATTTTTTCAATTCCCCTTCAAGCATTCAAATATAATTTACAATCACCTTGTGGATTAACCTTTTTCCGTTACTACAGCTTTTCCACGTCTTGCACGCCATGTTATAAAATATGTTTGTGCGCCGGCAAAAGAAGTTGCCTCGCAATATGTTACTACTGCAGAACAATTTAGATTTATGTCTTATTAGTCATGCAGAAATAAATTTTTGTGTCTATTTAAATGCCGAGGAATTGAGGAAAAGGGATCACCTTTTTCATTTGTTTCTTCTTAATTGTAGCCAGATGTTTATTTTATCCTTTTTCTCCTTATCATCAAACGCCCAAAAATCCAAAATGCGAATTTTTCCCGAAAAATTATGACCATAAACAAAAAAAAAAGAGAGAATATATCATGGCACGGATGATTGCGTTTTCGGACATAAAAGCTATAAAATTGGCGCCAGCAGCCTCACAAAAGGAATTTTTCTGTACTTTTTGACATCGTGTCGACCATTGTTGTTCATTTTCAGTCGTGTGAGACTCACATGACATGCCGAAAAAAAAAATGTACAAAACTATTGTCTAACCATCACTTTGTGTGACATTTTTCGTTGGAAACCTTTATGTTGAAAGTTTTCCTGTGTAAAAAGATCGGAAAATGTCATTACGAGATAAAATGATTTTTTTTGTGTTGAAAGAAGAGACAAAAAACGAGTTAAAAAAAATTTGGAGCTAATTTCGATGAAATCTGATATTGACGTCGCGACGCTCGCAAATATTTATTGACAAGAAAACAGCGAGTCGGTTTAAAATAAAACTAATTTGTGAATTTATAGCTGGAAGCGTTTATTGTTTACTTGATAGACAGTTTTAACTCGGGTTAAGGTTTGAGGTAATTTGAAGGTTTTCGAGAATTTACTTATGTTTATTGTTTAATTTTTTAAAATGAATTTTATAATTTTTTTTATTAATTTAATATTAATTAATTAATAAATTATTTTTTCCGAAATAAAATTCTAAAAGTCGAGAAAACTAAATCAAAAAATCCATTGAAGAAAAATTAAAATTTATTAATTAAAAAAATAATTTAGAAATATTCGATTGATTTAAAAAATTTTTATTTTTAAATATTTTTTTATTTTTTTATATTTAAGAATTTCTTCCACAAAAATATTTTTAATAAAATTTCTTAAAAATTAAATTAAATAATTAAAAATAATATAAGTATAATTTTTTTTTTTTCGTTTTAATAAAAAATAAATATATGTATTATATTTTTTTCGATTTAAAAAAAAATTATAAAAATTTTTTATTTTTTTAATAAAAAAATAACGCAATTTTTAATTATATTTTTTTTTTTTAAAAAATATATTTTAAAAAATTATTAAAATTTTAAAAAATTGTTTCAACAGTCAATAAGTTTTTTTATTTAAAAAAAAATTAAATTTTGATATATTTTAGATAAAATAAAAATTTATTTAAAATAAATTCAAATTACAATTAAAAAAATAATTTAATTTATAATTATTAAAAATAAAAAATTAAACTTGATAAATTTTTTCTGAATTTGTATCACTTTTAAAATAGTTGAAAAATATTTTTTTCTCTTTGCATTTTTTTTTATTAAATTTCATATATTTTGATTACAGAAAGTTTAGTAGTTTACTTTTTATTAAACCAATTTTTTGCAAAATTTAATAAATCTTTTTATTTATTTTTTATTTATTTATTTATTATTTATTTTTTTTTTTTATTTGATTTTTAATTTCTTTTTATTTTTTTTTTTAAATTTTTAGCCTAATTTTGTATTTAATTTTATTTATTTAATTTTAATTAAATATTTTAATTTTTTTTTTATATTTTATATTAATTAATAATTTTTTAATTTATTCAAATTGAAAAAAAAATAAAAGTTTAGTAATAATATTTATAAAATTTTTTGATAAAGTATCTAAATTTTTTCTCCCAAACCAATTTTCCATAAGAACAATCAAAATATCAAATTTCAATCAAAACCTTCCTCCCACTGAATTTCCCGCCAAAACATTTAAATCCCACTGCACGTGAATCCCTTTCACAGAAAAAAAAAGATTGAGCGAAAATTAAATGTCATCATCCATTAGCAATCGCACATAATGCCATGTTATTATTATCATTACTTATTAATATCATGTTACCGTATCACTGCCAGCGATATTCGACTTACTTTTGACACAGCGGCATGGCAGCACCGAAGCCATATTATTAAAAAGGGAAAGAGATAATAATAATCATCATCGTCGCATCGTCATCATAACGCACAAATTCGAATGTTTATTTGGATTGTATTTGTGTATATAATTATTATGTCGTCGTCGTCGTCATACTTACGCCTAATAATGCTGTTTATTTGTTTGTATTTAAGCTGATTCATAACATTATTAAGGATGAATTATTTCCTCCTCGTCTTTCGAATCGCTCGAGAGACAATGAAAAAAGGGGGAAATGACAATGACTTGCTCGAAATTTCTCTTTCGCAGCTTCTGCCGGTGTTGATTTATGCCGCCGCAACGACAAATGACACGAAGAAGAAGAGCGAAAGACAAGGAGTGAATTTTCAGTAAATTTGATAAGAAAGGGGATAAAGACGGTGATGTTGATGAGTTTAAGTGGAAATATTAAACTCTTTTGTTTTTGTTTTTCTCCCTCGGGCGAAATTATACACGGTTTTGTTCTCTCGAGAGATTTAATTGGATTTATGTTGGAGGAAATTTTCGCAAAAGGATTTGTTGAGTCGGTTGTTTTTGTCTGTGTGTGTGTGCGTTTGTGAGAAAAACGTGCCGACAGTTATTTACCTTCAATGTAATGAATTGGCTTTGTTTTGTCTAAAAATACAGATTTAGTGTTTGAGATTTCTTTCTGCTACAATGAAAAAAATAAAATAAATATTGACGAAAGTCTAATGAGGTAGGAGGAATAAGGATTTTTTTTATTAAAAAAAAATTAGTTATTTATTTTTTTTTATTTTTATTTTAAATAAAAAAAAATAAATTAGGTAAATAAAAATTCATTAAAGTTTATTTTTTTAAAATAGTTAATCATTTTTTTAAATATTATAATTTAAATTAAAAAGAATTTTTGCGTAATTTTTATTTTTATAATTTAAAAAAAATTAAAATTTATTTTTTATAATTTCAAATTCTTTTATTTTTTTGATTATTTTATTTGTTTTAAAAACTAAAATTTATTTCTGAAAAAAAAATATTAATTTAAAATTTAACTAAAATTTTTTAAATTAAAATTCTTTTTATTTTTGTCAAAAAAAAAAAATAATTAAAAAGAATAAAAAAAATTCAAATTTATTAATTTTTTTTATTATTTATTTATTTTATTAATTTAATTTTTTTAAGGTAATTTAAATCGAGATAAAAAAATTTTTTTTTCAATTTCAAAATTCAAGTTAAAAAAAAATCAGGAGAAAAAATATAAATTAAAATTATTAATAAAATTGAATTTAAAAAAATTATTTATAAATATGTTTCGGTTTTTTTATTTA
The DNA here is from genome assembly GCF_036172545.1 of Culicoides brevitarsis. NCBI lineage: Eukaryota > Metazoa > Arthropoda > Insecta > Diptera > Ceratopogonidae > Culicoides > Culicoides brevitarsis. The sequence goes on from NC_087086.1 coordinate 8,685,463, forward strand.
AAATAATTTTAAAAATTATATTTTAGGTATTTAATTATTTAAAATTAATTATTTTTTTTTTTTATTAATATTTTTTAAAATTATTTTTATTAAATTAAAAATGATTATTTTTTAATTTTTCGAAATTTTAATTTATTTTTTGTCAAATTTGGAATTTAATATAAAAACATTTAATTGAAATCAAAAATAAAAATTTTTAATAATTTTTTTTAAATAAAAATCATAATTTTTTAACTAATAATAAAACCGTAATTAAAACTTGTAACACTTTTCAATATTTTCCTATCCTTTAAAATTATCTCAGTAATTCAATTACTTACCCAAACTACGATCGAACGATTTCCAAAGAATTTTCATCTACATCAAACAAAAGGATACAACTACAGGATTTTAAATCAATGTTCAAGCAAATTTTTATTTTTCATTTTAATCCCGACATCGGCAGTACAAAACTTCTTGATAACGAAAAAAAGTACAAATATTCGGGAGAATCGAGCACAACGACGACGACATACCAGCCAATCAATATTATTTAGACGTATCGAGTGACACGACACTTTGGCCATTATAAAAGATCATTTATAGCACAGGATTGAAGTAAAAAAAACGAGAGAAATTGGAAAAATGTCTGCAATGCAACATTTATTCGAAAGTACTCTTTTCTCCCTCATTCCATAATTTTTTTTTTCAATTTTTCAATTTCTCGAACTATGCTCGGTAAACGACGAATTTTCAATTAAAAAGGTTGACTGTTTGTGTATCGGCAATGTGTCTTTTATATTATTTATTATAGAAATCAAATTCAATGAGAGAAGCTGGGAGTAGTTGACAAAAGTTGAGAATACAGTTTAATTTTTTTTTATTTTTGATTTTCGAAGGAAGTTTTTTTTTGAGAAATTGTTTTGCGAAAAATAAGTCTGTCTGAATTATTAAAGTAATAATTAATAATAAAAAATTATTTTAACTGATTTATTTTGCAAAAAATTCGGAAACAAAGGATAATGAATTTTTATATTGAGCATAAAAATTTCCGAACTCTCAAAAAATCTGAAGAGTTCAAGTTATAATAATTTATAAATGCTAAATTGAAAATGAGACTTGGTTTAAGCCGTGCTTCTATTTATATGAAAATTTAAATAAGTTTTAGATAGAAAAGGCGTCATTATGAATCATTATCAAGGCACTTTTTTCTCATTTAAAATAATAAAACCAGTTTTTTTGATTTTCTGTTTTGCAAAATCAGAATTAAAACTAGTTTGTTATTCAAAGTGGTCCCATTCATCCACTTCTGATGCTAAAAAATTTTCAAACTAGTTTATGATTAACAAAATTTTCGGATTTATAAAACATGTTTTGTCTAAAATATTCATCAAAGTTGATTTTTTTTAAGAAATTTAATAAAAAGGTAGAATTTTAAGGCAAAATTTTAATTTCAAATATTTAATATTTAATTAGATATTTTTTAAGACATTTTAAAAAAAATAATAAAAAAAGAAAATTTTCCTTTGTTTATTAAAATTTAATTAAGAAAAATTAAATATAAAAATAGATAATAGAAAAATCAGGGCTTAAACTAAAGCAAAAGCAATAGCAAAAGCAAAAAAAAGCAATATAAAAGCACATTATTTTCCAAAAGTTTTTATGGTTTTTTATATAAAAAATGAAAAAAAGAATCTAAAATAATTTACTTTATTCACATTTAAGGATATTATACACAAAAATTGGGCAAAAAATCAAAAAAGCAAAAGTCGAAAGCAGTTTAAGCCCTGAAAAAAATAGAAATAATAAAAATTCAAAAATATTAAAAAATTATTAAAATTAAAAAAAAAATTTAAATGTTTTAAATTGTTATTTATTTAATATTAATTTATTTTATTTTTAATTTATTTTTATTTTATTCATTTAAATATTCGTAAAAAAAATTAAAATAATTTTATTTTAATAAAAAATTTCAATAAAATTTTATTTTTTTATTTAAAATTTTAAATTCATTTTAATTTTAAATTAAAAATAATTTTTTAACAAAAAATTAAGTAGTTAATTATTAATAATTAAAAAACTATTTTTAAAAATAAAAAAAAAATAAAATAAAATAAAAATTAAATTTAAAAAAAATTAATTAATAATTAAATTATTTTTTTTTATTTTAAATCTCGAGATTCAATCCTCAATATTTTTTTTTAAATAAAAAATGCGCTCTAATGTTCATCCTACAAGTCAAAAAAACAAAAAAAAAATTGAATGCATACATAAAACGAAAGTCTAAAAGAGCGAAATGACCTGCAGTGGTTTTTACTTTTTTTAATTAAACGACTGAAAAATAAATGATTGAAGTCCGTTATACACAATTGAAACCGAAAATTAATTTTCAGAAGCAATTTAACTCGGAGTGGATAACGTGAGTTATGTCTGTGACTGACTGCACAAAAAATTGCAATAACTTTTGAAATGTCAAGGCAAAAATCAATAGTCTCTGTGTGTGAAACTAAGACTCTCGAAACAATTCTTACATTTTTAATCTCCTTGAAATGGAAGAAGAAAAAATGTCGAAATAAATAAATAAAAATAAAAGTCGGAAAAACAATGTAATTTGTTGCATTTTTGTTTGGACAAGCAAGACGACCAAGCAACGAGAGAGAAGATTAAGTATTAACACTTTCATGTCCTTATGTTCTTTCTACTTCCTTGAACAATGTTTATCACAAAGTACCAGACGTTTCCATCCACGTGCAAAAATAAATCATTTAGAGTCGATAAAACTTCCCTCCGCATCATTTTTATTGTTCTTGCTCGGCGAAAGCGGAATAATAACAAACACCTCGTGAACATTTCCCGTTTCGCATGCGATTTTTGCCGCTCCGACGAGGAAACTATTCATTGCTTGTGTCTGACGTCGAGAGAGAAGGAGAGCGAGAACCATATTATAAATCATAAAACAAATTGAAAATTAATGATCTGTGAATAAAAAGAATCCGCAACTACGTGGTTTTGTCGATTTCTGCAACAATATGTTTGTTTTTGGAATTATTATCGTTCTCGGCACTCGCAATATTTACACACAAACGAGAATCAATGTTGTCCCGTTCAAAGATTGTCATCTCGTTCGACGAACGGATTCAACCCCAAATAATGGTGAAGTCAGGTAGAGACACTTGCTCACCTTGTTTATCGTCTGGCTAGCTAGAATTCTGGATAAATACAATTTATGTTGTGCCTGTGCTTTGCTTTCATTGTTTCGCCAATAAATATTTGTATAAAAGTTCAGAATGTGTTCAGATACATAAAAAATAATTTAATGGCTTTCTTGTTGGTTCTTGTGCTTATCAGTCGGAATTGGTTTTGGAAAAGTGTTTTATTGGCACAATGTGATTAAAAAAGATGCTTTGGTTTGAAATTTTTTTAATAAAGTATCTCACGAGTATAAAACCAATTGCAAAAAAATAGAGTATTTTTTTTTATAAAATTTCCGAACTCTCAAAATATTTTTGAAGAATTCCTTTTTTATTCAAAACTTAATTTTTTTTTTTAATTAATAATTAATTTAATTATTTATTTTAAATTTTTTAAGAATGGCTTCTTGGATAAATGTAAACAAAATTGCAAAAAAATAATTAATAATTTAATAAAATAATTTCCGAGTTCTCAAACCTTTTTTTGAAAAACTCAATTTTTTTTATTTATAATAATAAAAATAATTTTATATAAATTTTACCAAATTTATTGAAGATTTTAATGTTTTTTTTTGTCATATATTCACAATTTACAAGAATTATTATTTTTATTGTAAATAATTATATTGTATCCGAACTCTCAAAAAATTATTGAAAAGCTCAAAAAGCTTGTACTTTTCGAATGAATGTCAAGCTCCGAATGATACAAAAGTTGACTGTACGCAGCTATTTATACTGAAAAATGTAAACCGTCTTACAATCAAGTTACAGTTATGAATCATCGGTTAAAAAGTTTGAGAAAAATTTTAAAATATTTTTAAAAATTTAATATTGAATCCAAATTGTTTTTAATTAAAAGTATTTTTAAAAAATAATAAAATTATTAAAAATAACTAATTAAAAAAATAATTATTTTAAGACCGAATTTAAAAAAAAATTACACAATTTTTAATATTTAATTTATTAATTTATTAAATAAATTTTTTCAATTTTTATTTTTTTTATTTAATATTTTTTTTTTTTTCTTTTTTTAATATTATTTTTTATTTTATTTTAATTTTTTTTATTTTGTATATTTTACGAAAAATTATTTTAACATGATTCAAAAAAAATTGGTATATATTTTTTAACAATAAATATGAAAAAAAAAATTTTTAAAATAAACAAATTAATATTAATTAATTAATAATTATTAAAAGAAAGCACTTACAATCAATAACATTAAAATTATTCAAAAATAAAAAAATTAACGAAATTAATTATATTTAATTTTTTTCCGTTTCTTTTTAATTAAAATTAATTTAATTTTGAATTTTTCTTATAACTATAATTTTTTATAAATTTTTAAGTTTATCATTAAATTAAATAAAATTTATGATATAAAAATTAGTTATTAAATTAAAGTAAATATTAAATTCAATTAATTTTTGTATTATTCTTAATTTGAAAATTTAATTAATTTTCGTTAATTCATAAAAAAATACGAATAAAAATTTTCGAATTAGATAAACCTTAAAATTAAAACCAATTAAAAATTAATTCTAAAAATAAAAAATATTAATAAATATTTTTTGATATAAAAAAAAAAGTTTAAAAAAATGCAAAAAAAAATATTTTTAAAAAAATATGCCAAAAAGGATAAAATAGTCCTTTTGATAGTCAAGGTTTTAAATATAAATGAGAATATTTTTTCACACAATTTTCATTTTTATTTCTAATCCTTTCTCAAAATAATATTTTTTTTACCACGAAACTTCATCAGGTCATTGACTCGCCATTTAAGGAAACCCGCCACTCGACATTACTTCCTCCTTACTTACGGTTAAAATGCACGATAAACGATCACTCATACACAGGAAACATCTTGACCTTCCTTCCATTTATGATGTTTATGTAAACAATTTTCACACACTTGACGTCGCCGACGACGACGACACACATTTTCCTTCACCGTACGTTCGAACAGAAGGCACAACATCATTATCGCAGCAATTACACATCATCACACGTGTTTCTGTGTTCCATTTTTCGTTTCCTTAATCATTTTTCCCCGTTTTTTTCTGTTTTTCATTCACACGCCAGTCATGCACGATAATCTCCTTCGTTGCCAAAACTGCATTTCATTCATGCAGCCAAATTCCGTCGCTTTAGTACTACGTTAACTGAGAGAGGGCCGTTCTGCGCATGCGCCAACTCCGAATTTCTCTCACGGAACTAGAAATGAACAAAAAATGCACCAAAGGATGTGAATTTCGTGTATTTATTACTTTGGGCACAGACAGTAATGAATTTAGTCGGTATTTTGACGACAAACTGATCGGACGTACTTTTGCGGGGACTCGCTTTCGTGATTTCTCTCGGATTGAAAAAGGCTTAATGTAATAAAAAAAAATTTTTTTTGGATCATGTGAAACTTTTGTTCGGGCGAAAATACAAAAGAATTCACAAAAAAAGGAAAAAAAAGTGACCATCATCTGAACGAATTTCTTGTATTTACTTTTCATTACGTCGACGTCGTCTTTTCTTCTTTTTTTTTCGTTCAATATTTACACACAAACAAACAACAAACGATCGAAACGAAGGAAGTACCTTCAGCAGAATTCCAAATATTTACTCTTCAAGTACTGAAAAAAAAATAAAAAATAGTGTGACTGCGAGGATTACAGCGACTCATGTGCTTCTTTTGCATCAAAGTTTAAATAACGAGTCACGATTAAAAAAAAAAGTAGAAGAGGAAGAAGAAGAAGAAAATGTACAAGAATAAGTTTTGTTGCTACCCTCACAAAGTAGTAAGATTTTATTTGAAGAGCAAGAGAATAAAATAAAATTCCATGTAAAAGTTAAATAAATAAGTTAAATACGAGCGAAGCGAATTACGGGAGATGGAGAAAATAGTTTTTTAATCCAAGTTTATATATTTGTTGAGAGAAGGAAAAGAAATTGTGTCACGTTAAAAATTAATACGTTGGAGAGAAATACATAATTGACCATCATTGTTGTTAAATTATTTGAAAAAAAAAAATTAAAAAGAAAAAAAAATAATTTTAAATTTAAGTGATAGTTTGTGAACAAGAAAAGAAAAATAAAAAAAAAATTAAGGGGAATTTAAATAAATATCAGCGAAAATTTAGAGATCACGTAAGTATTTTCTTGGAATAAATTAAAAGTTTTCAACGAATATTTTTTTTTTAAAGAAAAAGTTTTTGAGTGACGAATTTAATTTGTAATGAATGTGTGACTTTTTAACAAAATAATAATTTTTACTTACAAAAATGTTTGAAAATATTCAAATTAATATTTTGTTAAGTTGAAAATTGATGTTTAAAAAAAATCCGACAAATTATGGGTTTTGTTGTGTAATTCTTAGAATTTAACAAAAAAAAAAAAAAAAAAAAAAAAAATCAAATTAAATTAAAAATAAAAAGTTTAAAAAAATAAACGTATTAAGGATTGAATAAATAAAAAAAATAATTTATTTTAAGTTTTTTTTTTATTTAATATTAAATTACATTAAAATAAATAGAAGAGAAAAAAAATTAATTAATTTTATTAAATGTAAATTTTTAATTAATTTATTTATTAAATTTTAATATTGAATAACTTAATTAAAATTTCGAAACCAATTTAAATTTTGTAATTAATTAAGGCAAAATAAAAAAAATTTTTTTGAACACATTACTAATTATATTAAAATTTTTATGAATATTAATTGAAACTTATGTTATATAAAATTTAATAATATTTTTTTTTATTTTAATAATTTTTATAAATCAATAAATTTATTAAGTAATTTTTATTATTTATTTTTACTGTTTTATAACATTGAACGTTTATTAAAGAAAAAAATTTTTATCAAAAAAAAAAAATAAAAAAAATAATAAAATAAATAAAATAAAATGAAGAAATGAAAAAGAAATAATTATTAATTATAATTAAAATCAAAAATATTTTGAAAAAAATTTAAAACATTTATTTTTTTATTTATTTTTGTTATAGAATATTTTAAAATAAAAATTTATTAAAATAAAAAAAATATAAATTTTATAAAAAAATAATCAAACATTAATTGATAATGTTTTATATGAAAATTTATTTAAAATAAAAAAAAAAAATTTATGAATATTTTAAAATAAAAATTTAATTTAATAAAAAATTAATTATAAAACCTCAAAAAACAATTTTCTAACAATATTTCACCATAAGTACCATTTCCATATTTTTTTTAATAATAAAAATTTATTAAAATGAATTTTAATCATCAAGAATACTTTTATAAGCCACGAGCTTATACATTTTTAAGTACCAACTTTTTCATCATCATTTCCATTCGTCACCATCAGCAACAAAGCAATCATCGTACTACGAAGAGTTTATTTAAATCCTAATCATTACATTTTATTTTATTTATAAGCATTTTCTTCTGTTTTTTTGTTCTGTGTGTTTCCTCCTTGGTTTTGATTATTATTTTATTTCTCAATTTTGCCCGAGTTTTGCCGTGGCTTGTCGCACATAAAATATTCAAAGTGAGTGCAGGAAAAGGGAAACGACGAGGCAACTAAAGCAAAAAATAATCCAATTAAATATTTAGATGAGGTTTTTTTTTCTTTTTTTTTCGTTCCTTCTAGTGCACCGGACATTTTGCATTTAAAATAAATGAACAACTTGACTGCAAGTTGCTTTTTTTCCGATGCACTTGTGGATGGATGGAAGGAATGAAATTACCAAAGTAGCTCCGTGGAAAAATAAAGAAGATTGATTTAAATTGCATCTTTATTGATTCCGATTATTTTTTATAATTTTTTATTAATTTGATCCTCGATCAATGTCATGAGCTTCGATACGCATCAAAGTAAAGTTGAATTAATGCGAAAAGTTTTTCAAAGCTTTTCTTTTATTCGTGTGACGTCAAGCGAGGCAGATGAGGATTAAATTACTGAATAATGCATCCGAGCTGCCATTCACTGCAAAATTAATGAACAGTAACCTGATATTAAATGTCCGGTTAGTTAACGAGTTGTTTGTTACATTGAATATTGGGAACAATAGCAACAACAAAATCTCATGAAATTGTGTAAGTGTTCCGATTTGTCGTAATAAATTTAAGTTTTTAAGGTACTAACGTGATACATTTGAACAAAATTTCTGAAATTGAATTCGAACAAAAATTTTATTAAAATTAAGCTGTTAAATAGTTCATTTTAGAAATTTTTTATTAATTAAATTTTTTTTATTAATAAAAAAAAATTGATTAAAAATTTTTTATTAATAAAAAAATTAATATAATTAATTAAAATTAAAAAAATAATAATTAATTTAATTTATTATTTAATTAATTTTATTATAATTAATTTTGAAAAATAATTTAAAAAAAATAAATTTTTATTCAAAAATTTTTTATACGTACCTAATAATCAATTATTTTTAGCTTTTTAACCGAATTTAAATATTTTAAATATTTTTTTTGTTAAATTTTTTATGAGGACAAAAAGAATTTTAAAAAATTAAAAAAAAAATTATTTTGCTCTTATAAAAATTAAAATAAATTAATTTATATTAACTGCCTTAATATTAATTACTTTTTGGCTTTTAACAAAAACTTAAATTAAAATTTAAAAAAAATTAATTATTAATATATTATAGTACTTATACCTGATTAATTATAATTATTTAATTAAAATTTTTATTTTTTTTATTAAATTTTTAATTTCTTTTTTTATTAAATAAAAAAAATAATATGAGACTAAAAATTTTGTGAAAATAAAAAAAATATATTTTTACTTAAAAATTTTTAGCTTAAGCTTAATTTTTAGTCAAACCTAAATAAATTTTGACTCTCGACTTAAAATTTTTATCAACCTTGATATAAAATCACAGTCCAGAGAATCACGTTTACCTTGAAAATTCTCACAAATGATCGATGCCGTGTCCCGAAAATTATCTAACATGCCACAAATAATCAAAATATTGTTGAACATTGATTAAGAAAATGTGTTTGTGATTATCTTGTGAGATTTCAAGCAGCTATACAGCACACCAGAATGGATATTTTCATATTTGTGCATTGGCACCGAGCATAATACAAACACTATCAATGGTTGTTTGTTTAGTAATTGTAAACTTATTTGCGTTGTGTGTCGGTATCAAATTATCTTGTTTTACGTCTGAACAGATATGCTTTCGGAATTTGTGTGTATGTCGAGTTAATCTATTCAAAATATTTAACGAGATTGATTTTCTGATTGATTTGAGATTGAATCTTTACTTTAAATACATAAAAGTACTCAAAAATAATTGGACATGAAAATTCCTTGAAAAAAAAATGTAAAAATTCTTTTAATCCCAGTTTTTAATAATAAAAAATCTTTTCCTATATTTCTAATAAAAAGAAAAAAAAAATAAAAATTGAAGAAGGTAAATTTATTACTTTTCTCGATGTTCGCTTCTAAACCCAATCCATATCTTTTTTTTCGCAAATATTCACAAAATGGTCTTTCACATTTTTTTCCTCTTTTCAATTTTTATTTATTCATTGGATTTTTATGACATTTTGTTGAAAGAAACCATTTGAATTTATTCTAGAAATGGGTTTAAAAGGAAAAAAATTAGCAAAATTATAGAAAAAAAACTACAACAACAGAAAAAGATAGAAAAGGCTGTCTTTTTAAATTAAACAATAATAAAAATGTGTTTTGTTAAAAAAAAGTCTTAAACACGACACAGGATAAAATGAAATGAAATATAGCGATTATCTGATGCTTTGCTGCTAATTAACTTTTATTTCATTATTTTTCTTTTTTTTTATGGCGTTTCACTCTGAAGCGATTTTTCAACAAAAAAATTCATATAACTGTTTTTAACAAAGAAGATAATTGAAAGCGAAAAAAAATGGAACAAGAATTGAATGACATACATTTCAGATCTTCACGGCATGTTACTCCAGCTTTTGTTTAAAAAAAATTAATACGAAAAAGCGAGAAAAAGGATTAAACAAAAAAAAATTAAATTTAACACAATATTAGAAAGGAAGTATTAAAATTCGTCTATTGTCCATTTCATGATATACAAAAAAAAAATTAATTTAATTTAAAAGTTAATTAATTAATTTATAATATTTGAGTTAAAACATCAAACTTGAAAAATTAATGAAAATTTTAATTTTAATCGTTAAAGTTAATTTTTGTTAATTCAAAATAAAATAAAAATTTATATGAAATAAAATTTATATTCTTAAAATTTTATTTAGAAAAAAAAATATTAAAATTTAAACTCTAAAAATTAAAATAAAAAAAAATTAATAAAAAAATATTTCAAAAATTTTTTAAAAATTATCAAAAATTTTTTATTATTTGAATTCAAAATAAAATTTTAATGTATTTATTTTTATTTTAAAAAAAATTAAAATTTAAAAAATTTAAATAAAATAAATTTTATATATTTATTTTGAAAAATATTAAAATTTTAATTCAAATATAATGTAAATTTTTATTTTTAATTCAAAAAAAAAATTAAATAAATAAAAATTTAAATTTTTATAATTTTTTTAAAATAATATTAAAATTTTATTGTTTTTTAAAAATTAAAAAATTTTATATGTTTGATTTATTTTTTTTATTTTTAATTCATAAGAAAAATATATAAATTTTAATATTTTTTTTTTTATTTGTAAAATTTATTAAAATTTTGACTCAAAAATAAATAAAAAAAAATTAATAAAAAAAAATTTAAAAATTTTTTGAAAATTATTAAAAGCTTTATAATGTTTGAATTTAAAATTTTGAGTTTGAGTTTTAAATTTTAATTGAATTTTTAGAGTCAAATTTTTCTCAAAACAAATAAATTTAATTAATTTTCTATCATAATTTTTTTTTTCATGACATTTCCAATAATATAAAAAACTGAAGTGTCTTGATCATAAAATAATAAACAACCAGTCGCACTCATTATCTGCCACTTAGTAAACCTCATTTACTGGATTGAAACCAATCGATGCCTATAAAAGTTGTCGCGCACGCATATCCTTCATCATCGGGTCTACTTGTGCTTTTGTATGTTGTTCAAATGAAGTCATTTACCCTAATTATAGCTTCTTTTTTTTACAACATTCATTAATTTTATGGGCATTCATTCACTTTGATCCTTTAGCGACACACAAAAGAGTGACTAATCAGTTTTATTCTCTCTCTCCCCTTTTGTCATTACTTTTTTATTTTATTTTTAAATAAAGCTCTGCTTTTGACAAACTTTGACGTCGTATTAGTAAAACCAACACATGAAGTCTGTCTGCTCGAAAAAAAAATAAAGGCTGTTTTCGGTATTTTAAGTTATTTAGCTGAGGAAAAAGTGTGGCGACGAACGACAAGACCAACAGCGTAAAGTCATTAAATAATTTGCTACAATAATAATGATGGTAGCAGCACGTTTCTGTTTTATACAACGGCAAATTTTTTTTTGTTGGTTTTTTCTTGCTTCTGGCGGGCGGGTGGTTCGCGACAGCAGTCAACGACAAAACAGGCAAAAACACAGTTAAATAATAATACCATAAAATCATTAATTGCTTTCCATTTCCTTTTTGTCGGTTACTATTATTACTTTTTTTGCTCTCTCTCTCTCCTTCGCTGTCGTCGTCGTCGGCTTCGTCGTTACTTCATTATGACTGCGACAACATTGATGGTTATTTTAATTTCGTGTCATGCAACGCTCGAGCTCTGTTGAAGGAAGATATTTCTTCATTATTATTTTTGTCATGACTAAATTTATTATTGTTTTTTTTTTCGTACAAATTGGCAACAAACAAACTCGACAAAAAAAGATTTTATCATGATTTCCCTTGTAAAAAGGATTATTTTATTATGAAAACTTTTCCTCCGCTTTTTCTTTCACATTTTTCATTTTTAAACAAATCTTTCTGTGAAAGATGATAAAAAAAATTGTCGAATGATGTTTTATTCCAAATACGAAATGCGTGATAATTTTGACAATGAAACTTGTTGTTTTTTTTGTTTTTATGAAGTATAAAGTGTAGAAAAAGGACATTTCAAAAACAAACAAAAAACAATAAAACTCTGGAAGTCATAAAAAAACGGTTGACAACTTTTGTATCTTTTCCCGCCTTTTTTTCAAATGAAGAATGAGGGATTAGGAAGTAAAATCATAACTTTATGTTTATTTGAACAAAGAGCGAAAAAACGTCATTAAGAACCCTGATTAGGAAAGATGAGTCGAAAAAAGTTTTTTTATGGGAAAGGAAGGATTACAAGAGGATTACAAATGATTTTTTTTTCGTCTTTTCAATTTATAATGAGATTGCTTTATTAATTACGCAATGGCGTCATAATGAGATAAAAAGTAATCATAAAGAAAGCCTATTATTTTATTTATATTGTTATGAGTTGAAAAAGCTTTTCTGAGAAATTTTTCGTTTTTGAAGGTTTTTAGGTTAGGGATTTTGACGTAAGGGGCGTGATTATTATTAGAGATGTCAAAAATGCGTTTTTAAATATTTGATCGACAAATAATTTAAAAAAATAATTTTTTTAAAAAAATATTTTAAGACGATACGAAATTTTTTAATCTCATTTATTTATTTTTTTATTATTTAATTTTTATAATTTTTTTTTTATTTAATAAAATAAATTAATTATTCAAATCTAATTAATTATCTTATTATTAATTAACTTGAAATTTTGATTATTTTTCAATTAAAAAAAAATAAAAACTTTTAATTAAATTTTTAATTGCTCTTTACTTTTTTTTTGTTTTTACGAATAATTTGCTAACAAAAATAAAAAAATAATTTTTAAAATTGAAAAAAAAATATAAAAATAAAAAAATTTTAAATATAAAAAAAAATATTTTTTAAATTAAAAAAAAAAAATATAGAAAATTGAAACAAAATTAAAAATTATAAAAATAAATAATTTTCAAAATATAAAAATAATTTTCAAAATTTTTCTTTAACTTAATTATAGTTGACTTATCTAAAGCAAATTCGAATTTGAATAAAAAAAATTATAAAAATTCGTATTGAGATCATAAGCAAAGTTGTATAATACTCAAAATACGCATTGGGATTTATTAGGGATGTCAAATATGAATATTTACTCATTTTTGAACGCCTCATTTTAAATTTAGGCGCCAATTGGAAGATGTTTTGATCATGTCTTATTAAATTGAGGTTAAGAAATTTTTTTGTTCATTTTAGAAAATTTGTAAACAACTTTTTAAACCTAAATCCTTCATTTAACCACAATTCGCAAACAATTAGCAATTTTTTAATCAAATTAAACAACAAATTTTCATCTACCTTCTTTAAAATTTAATTTGAAACCAACTTGTCAAGATAAGACAAATTCACGATGTTAATCGTAAACAAGAACAAAATCGAGACAAACCAAGCAAACGACAGGGGAAAAACCATTTTTCAGCGGAGTTTTCGGAGTAAACAACACAACAACGAAATAACAGTAAACAATTTAAATGCAAACTAAAAAGTCGGTTGTAGCAGAGATCTTTGGAAAACGACACAAAAACAAGTTAATCCAGGCACTTTATTATTAAATAAGAGATTAAGTCATGCGAATGTCATGCACTTTATTACCGGTACCTCGAGCTAGCAGCAGCAGTTGTTGCGAAAAGTACGCCCTGACAACGAGCGGATAAGGAGAAGGATGTCGACGACGATGCCGACAAGCAAAAATAAAAAAAAGTTAAATAAGACTAAATATTTTTGTGCCATAAGTTAAACAGAAAATCTCTCATGGAGTGTTTATATCAACCTGTCTTATTATTATTTGCCGTATGCGCCTTATGGCGATGTTGTTTAGAGCTAGTTTCGTTTTTTTTCCTCTGTTTTTTCTTCCTCGCAGCTAACTATTTATAAAGAAGAGACAGACGTTAAACAAAAGTGGATTATAAGAAGATAAATTTATGGTTGGCGGTTCGTCTTCTTGCTCGCTCAGCTGTTTGATGCTTGAGAAGATTCGAGCTAATTAGTGGAACATGAAAGGAGAGAGATGCAGATTATTATCAGATAATCAAAAAGTCATGAGACAGCTTTTCTAAATGAGAATCTGTTTGTGTCATATTGCATTATAATATTCTGTGAAATTCGAATAATTTCATTTCTCGGAGACAACGAAGAAGAAACAAAGTTACTTAATAGTTGATTGTCACGATAATAATAATTCTCTGTCTCTGCAATCATAAAGTGCATGCAAAATCAAGCAAAATTTTGAAACACAGAGACTTGTCAAAGTTGAGGGTAACAAACTGTGAAATGTTTATGCAATTAATGGAGTGGCAGTTGCCATCTACAGCAAGAACAATTTGCTTCTCTTTTTGTGAACTTGAGAAGAATATCCTTGCTTGACGCCCTTTTCTGCTATTTAGTTGTGAGTTTAACCCTTTGAGTTGAAAAAGAGTGATTTTTTTGAATTATTTATATAAATTAAAAAAATCCCAGTTTGCAATCTAAAAATTTTCCCAATGCAAATTTTCATTTTAATCTATATTATAATGCTAAATTTGTTCAAATATTTTAAATATCGATCAATATTTGAAACTTGATTTTTTAAAATGTTTAATGGGTTAATTTAAATTTTTGCCCAATGCATATTTAAAATTTTAACCCCATTGAACATTTTAAAATTTTTGTCCCAATACACATTTGAAAAAATGAAGACAAATTCATTACTTTCATCCATTAAAAGACGTGCAAATTTTGACCCAATGCACAATTTGAAATTTTGGACAAGTTCATCTTATAAATTTTCACCCCAAGGCATATTCTAAATGTTTAGCCCAATGCATATTTTGAATAATTCAAAAAAATCGTTAATTTTTGACTTTTTCTTAAAATATACATTGAGCAAAACACTCAGAATATGCCTTGGGGTAAAAATTTATAAGATGAACTTTTCTAAAAATTTCTAAATGTGCATTGGGTTAAAATTTGCACGTCTTACCTGGTCAAATTTATCCATTTTCAATCCAGAGGGTTTTGTGTCATAATGCATCTTCTCAATTGTAGCGCACCAAACAAATGAGAAACATTTCAAAATTTGTTTGACAAACAAGAGATACATACAGCCTCCAATAAGCAGATGACGAAGAAAAGGTACAGTCTTCCTAACATAAGACGACGACACAAAACGCTGACAATTCATTCCTTGATCATGTTTATTATCATCATGCGCCTTTGTCTTGTGATTTGTGGAACGAAAATTGGAAAATTTTTCAAACTGCTATGCCTTTGCCTTGTCTCCTTTGTCGTGTCGTCGCTTCGTATATGTCATTACTGATGCTTTATTATTATTAGCTTGAGCTTCATTGTTTAAGATGTGATTTTAATGCTACAGCCATGGAGTGTGACAAAATATGTGGCTACGAGTGTGTCATGAATTATGTCATAAATTAACTAGTTTGCATAATTTAAGGTTTATTTTCCTTCTCTTGTTCTTCAATTTTGCACAATATGTGAGTTGAGCGTTCCCCAAAACTTAATTTTAATCAAACACAAATAATAATGAGTTCGAAATTCTAAGGAAACTTTCTTCTTCTCGTTCGTTATGCACAAAAAGTTTGACATGAAAAGCTCTCTAATTGCGCACAAGGTTAGGCAAAAGGATAACTTTCCGTGAGAAATGAAATTAAACTGCAAGAGGATCAACGCATTCATGCAACTTGACATTTTTAGTTTTGCATATATTGAATAGTTTTTAGGTTAAATGGCGGTAAATTTATGTAGATGACATATGTACAGGAAAAATTTGACAAGTATTTCATTAAACGTTTCAAAGTATGTTTTTATTGAATTTTTAGGTGTGACAATTTGTAAAATCTTTTGAATTCTACAAGTTTTCAGTATTTTTGAGCCATAAAATACTAATCGGCATGATAATAGCTCAAAAATTAGGTTTTTAAATTTTGGCGCCAAAAAAGCTTTAGATAATAAACTCTTGAAAAATTATATTTTTTTCATATATTTTTGAACATAGATGTTTTAAATTGAAAAATATGAGGGATATATAACTTGAAAAATTGATAAAATTAGAAAAATATAAGTTTTCATTGGACCCGTAAACTTCGTTCTACCAAGAAATTAATTTTTGGCGGGAAAATTTAAAAAATTGAAATATATCTCGTATGTTCAAGAAAAACCAAAAATTAAGTAAAAATAATTAAAATATAATTTTTCTTAAAACTCCCTTTGTCAAGTTTCCATCAAAATTTCACCTTTCTACTCGACATTCATTACAAAAGCAATCCAACAAATCCGCCATTGAGTTTTTCCAAAAAGTATCTCTTTTTGTTCAAACACCTCCATTTACATGGAAACGTAAGCCCTTGTTAGAAGCTGATTTACACTCTTAACAAACCGACAGATCCTTACCGATTCCACGAATCCAATTCTCCGTTTCCGTTTACGTGCTCTTTTTTTTTCGTTGTACTTCCCATTCAAATGATGAATGTTATTTGCTCCATATAACGCTCCGCCATTTATTTTACCTTTTTATACAAGTTACTTTTCCTTGTTCCTCTGCCATACACTGAATTTACTTCTCACACAACGAATGTGGGTGTCTGTTGTTTCAGCTATAAATAAAATTTTTTAGGAATAATAAAATTGGTTTGTATGTTCGATTCGGATATCTACATAGAGGTATAAACGATTTACTTTCGGAAAATTTATTACCATTGAATTGTTTAGAGATTTAACTTGTACTTAAATTGAAAAAATAAAATCTTGGATTAGCGGAGCCGAATTTCAATTTAATAGTCAATATCAAAAAAATTTTACCAAAAAATAAGGAAAATTTAAAAATAAAAAAAAAATTATATGGATAAGAAATATTTTTTAATTTAAAAAATTTTCAAAAATTAAATACTGAAAAATTATTTAAAAAAAAATTTAATAAAAAAAAATTTCTCCAACCATTTATTAGCATGATTTTTTAAATAATATTATATTTTTTATCAAAAATATTTAATTTTAAAAAAATTTTAAAGTTTAAAAATTATTTAAAATTTTTAAAATTAAAAATTATTTAAAATTTTTAAAATTAAAAATTATTTAAAATTCTTAAAATTAAAAATTATTTAATTTATTTTAATTAATAATTTCAACTAACTTTAAAATGATTTTTTATATAAATTTTTTTAGTAAATAAAATTGAATTAAAATAATAAAAAAAAATTAAAATATAATTAAAATAAAAAATTTCAATAAAAGTTATAATATTAAAAAAAATATTTAAAAAAAATTATTAAAAAAAAATATTTTTTTTTAAATATATTAAATTAAATTGAATTAAAATAATAAAAAAATTAAAAAAAAATAATTTTTGTAAAAAAAATGGGTAGTTAAAAATATAAAAGATATTTTAAAACATTAAATTGTAGATTTTTTTTTAGAAATTTTTAATAAAAAATCATCATAAAATATTTTTTTTTAAATAAAAACTTTAAAATTCAAACTTTTTTTTTTTGAAGTCAAAACAAATTCTAATAAAACATTCAAGATGCTCGCGACTAGTTATTCACAATTTTTTTTAAGTTTAATACTCTCGCGTGCAATTCACTTTTTTCGGCAGTTGTTTTATTGTTATGTACATTCATTTTTTTTTTTTGAAAAAAAATATCCACAAAAAATGGGCACAGCTGCTCACAAATTCCTGCTGCGTATCTACAATTCTCGATTTTTATGTTTGTTTTATAGAGAGTGAATGTTTGTGTGTTTTATTAATAAATAATTGAAAAAAAAGAGGGAATGTTTATAGCGGGAGTCTCGAAGCATTTTTATTTCGGGCAGACAGTCAGACAAATGTTTATTTCGTATCGGTTTCGCATGCAAAACAAAGCACTTCATGAATAGCTGAAGAAGGTGTCTGGGGATAGATTTTTCGTTTCGCTTCTAATAGTTTGTGTGTTTTGTCATTAAATTTGAATCACACATACACGTCTCTGGCAGTCATGTCCGAATCATTACCATTTTTGCATGCTAATAAAATATTTCAGCAACAGCCGGTGGTTCGATGCTGCCAACAATTTTTTTTATATTCTTTCAAGTGACATCATCATAGCTCCATTTTTATATTTTTGTGGTTGTCGTAGTCCCCCCAAGGGAGATGAGTACACGGAGAAGGTGTCTGTAAAATTTAATTAGGACTAATTGAACACTTTCTAGCCTTTTTTTTTTTGTCGGTTGGTTTTTTCGTCGAAATGTGTCGCCCAGAGGCGGAGGAGAGCAAGACAAACTTTGAAATAATATAAAATGGAATTAGATCAATGGAACACAATTAAAATGAGAAAAGAACGAGACGAGGAATGAGAAAAGTTTTGTAAATAATTCCACTCGAAGGAAATTAAATTTCCCATTCTCAATTTGGACAAATTGCACTGCGCTACAATTTTTTTTAGTTGTTTTAAAAATTATTAAAAATATTAAAAATAGATTAAAAAAAATCTGAATTTAATAATAATTTATTTTAATTTAATTTAATTTTAAATAATATTTTTTAATAGTATTAAATATTTTTTTTTAATTTTCCAAAATTTTTAATTAAATTGAGTTTTATAATAATTTTTAATTATTATTATTTTTTAAATTAAATTATTATTTTATTTTATTTAAATTATTTTTTTGAATTATTTTTGAACAATTTTTGTACGAAGTTTATAATTTTTAATTTTAATTAAGCTTTTTATTTTTAATTTTAAATTTATTACTTTTTGACATTTTCAATTTAAATAAATTTTATTAATTTAATTAAAAAAAATTAAAATTAACAAAAAATATTATTTAAAAATAAATTTAAAAAATTTTAATTTAATATGTAATAATAATAATTTATTAATAATTATTTAATAATAAATAATATTTATTTAATTTTTTTTATTTAAATATTTAAATATTTTTTTTTTTAATTTTCCAAATTTTCTAATTAAAGTGAGTTTTAAATTAATTAATATTCTAATTAAGTAAATTTTAAATAATTAAATTTTTAATTTTTTTTTAAATATTATTTCTTTTTTAATTAATTAATTTATTTATTATAAATATGTTTTTTTATTTAATTAACAAAAAAAAATATTTAAAAAATAATTTTTTTTTATTTCAAAATTAAAAAAAAAGTTACCTAAATATAAAAAAATTGACTTAAAAATTAAAAGAAAATATTTTTATACATAAAATATTTTTTTACAATTAATTTAAAAAAAAATTAAACCAACTCGAAAATTTTTGTTGCACAGTATTGTCGGTACAGCTAACAAAATTTCCTGAAAGAGGTGTTTTATTTTATAATTAACTTTGATCTACAAAGTTGTCGAGAACTAATAATATTCGAGTTCATTAATTTTTATTGAGGCAAAAACCGAAAATTAGCTGGATATTTCTTGTTCCATCGGCCGGCATCAAAGATAAATGTTGTGATTCACACAAAAAAAATCCCAAAAAGAAAGAGAAAAAGGATGAGAAACACACACAAAATTGATCGATGTGGTAAACATCCTTGACCATACCGAATTTATCAATGAGCCGACTTATCTTTATCTTTTCACCGCATAACTCATTCACGACGACGACGACCCAAAAGTCATTTGCCGACATTTTCTCTCTCAATCAAGTAAAACAGATGTAATTTTATGTGTGTATCGACCGAAAAACAAACACACAAAAAAAATATGGGATTAAACATTATTTTTGTTACCCTTGAGCGTCGAGAATCGAGACGCAAACAAAAAAAAAGTCGAGCAGAAACCGACTGTCACACGACCTAATAAATAATGAAGTGTCTATTTAATATTTTGTCGAGCATGTCACACACAGACTCGCACACATTTATGAAAACAAAGCAGAAATAGAGGGAAAAAAGGCAACGGGACAGACAGACATGTATCGTAATAATAAATGGAATGAATGAAAAAAAGGTACACAATAAAGCAAAAATATAATCCGACATTTTTTCGTGCTGCTGTGTGATAGAAGGAAATTTCTCTCGTTACGTAATTTGGTCGCTTTTTTCGGTGATTTTCGCACCCGCATATTCTACAACAATAGAATTAAAAAAGGGACATGATTTTTTGTGTGTGTGTTCGTTCAATTCAGCAAAAGTTGGAATCTGGCTTTTGTTTGCATTTTGATCAAAAAAAAAAGTTTTGATAGCGAACGAAAATTAAATCTATTCAGGATTAAAATTCATAAAAGGATTAACTGTCAGTCATAAATTGGGAAATTTAGCAGATTTTGAGCAAAGTTATGATTTAAACTAAAAATCTGTTTTTATTCAGCAAAATTTTCATGACATAAAAAATTCAAGGTTTGTTATTTTAAAAATTTTTAATTGTTAAAAAAATCTGCCATTTTAGGAATTAATGAAAAAGTTCAAAGCTTACAAAAGAATTAAAAAAAAAAAAAAAAAAAATTAAGAAATTAAATTAATTGCAAAATTTAAACATATTCAGCAAACTTATGAATTTCAGCAAGTTAAAGTAATTTTAAAAATTTAACATAAATTTTTGATATTCAGCAAATTTTTTTAAATTCATGAAAAAATTCATAAAAATAAAAAAAAAATATGAAACTCAGCAAATTTATGTAATTCAACAAATTTATGAAATTCAGCAAATTTATGAAATTCAGCAAATTTATCGAATTGAACAAATTTATGAAATTCATAAAAATAAAAAAAATATGAAACTCAACAAATTTATGGAATTCAGCAAATTCATGAAATTCAGCAAATTTTTGAAGCTCAGCAAATTTATGTAATTCAGCAAATTTATCGAATTGAACAAATTTATGAAATTCATAAAAATAAAAAAAATATGAAACTCAGCAAATTTATGGAATTCAGCAAATTTATGAAATTCAGCAAATTTATGAAATTCAGCAAATTTATGAAACTCAGCAAATTTATGAAATTCAGCAAATTTATGAAATTCATAAAATTTAAACTCAAAATTTATCGAATTCAGCAAATTTATCAAATTCAGCA
This sequence comes from Culicoides brevitarsis, assembly GCF_036172545.1. NCBI lineage: Eukaryota > Metazoa > Arthropoda > Insecta > Diptera > Ceratopogonidae > Culicoides > Culicoides brevitarsis. The sequence continues at coordinate 8,706,629 of NC_087086.1, forward strand.
AATTTATGAAATTCAGCAAATTTATGGAATTCAGCAAATTTATGTTATTCAGCAAATTTATCGAATTGAACAAATTTATGAAATTCATAAAAGTAAAAAAAATGAAACAAATTTGTGCAATTCAGCAAATCTACGGTATTCAGCAAATGCTTTTATAAATTTCAGTAGAATTTATCAAACACGAGAACTCAAAAACATCAAATTTGCTCTTTTCAAGCTTTGTTACAAACAAAAACTTAAAATTTGTCCTTTTTCTAAACAAATTCTCATTTAAACATTCATCAAAAGCACCTTCGAAGCGTAACAAATCGCTATCAAAGCACTTTTGTGGTCTTCATTTACACAAAGAGCCGACGTCTGGTATCCATTGTCGCTTTACAACAATCAATTCATACAAATTTGGACACAAAAAGGTCTTCATTTAGACATTTATCCTGTTTCACTTTGTACAATGACAGACACACATGAAGGGGATAGAACGGGCACAGAAAAAGAGGGAGGGAAAGGATAGAAAAAAGGAGTTTCATATAATCATAAAATGCCCGTATTACATGCTTTTTAACATCTCATTTATATTTAATGTTTGCGAACTCCGTCATCAAGAACTTTTTTTTTCTGAGCTGTCATCGATGACAAGGCGTTTTCGTGGCGTGGTTGAGTGACGTGAGAAGGTCATTGATTATTGCCTGAAATCTGTCACTCGAAACGAAATCAATGTGTCTGTCATTTGTGTGTAAAGAGGATCATCTCCCTCGAGAGAGAGACACATAAAATATGACCTTATGTGAGTGCTGTCGGTTATTTAATAATCATAATAATTTCAGCAACGAGGACGACAACAACAACATGGATTGTCATATCCAGAGAAAAAGAGGAAATGACTTTGTATATAGATACGACAGAAATGCAGGGAATATATGAACAGGAAATGACGAACGTTATAATAATAATGTCGTCAGACGACGCTGTGTGTGTTATGGATCTATAAATATGTGAATATACTCATATAAAATGTATAAAATACAGGAGGAAATGATCTTCATATGAATGAAATAACCACATTAAAGCAGTTTACGACACAAGTAATGAATAAGGTAACATTTATTTATTATCTCTTGAGCCTTTTGTGAATTGAAAATGGGTTGATTTAACACTTTCTGAATGAAAGTAGTCTTAAAAAACGCTAAATTCAATAATTTCAAGTATTCAGCAAATTTCAAGAAATTCAGCAATCTTCAGAAATTCAGCAAATTTTAGATATTCAGCAAGTTTCAGATATTCAGCAAGTTTCAAATATTCAGCAAGTTTCAAATATTCAGCAAGTTTCAGATATTCAGCAAGTTTCAGATATTCAGCAAATTTTAGATATTCAGCAAATTTTAGATATTCAGCAAGTTTCAGATATTCAGCAAGTTTTAGATATTCAGCAAATTTTAGATATTCAGCAAATTTCAGATATTCAGCAAATTTTAGATATTCAGCAAATTTTAGATATTCAGCAAATTTTAGATATTCAGCAAGTTTCAAATATTCAGCAAATTTTAAAAATTATGATCTTAAAGATATTCAGCAAACCTCAGCAGTGAAGAAATTTAACAAAGAAAGATGAATTTAGTCCATTTGTAGTTCCATAGGGCATAATGAAGGGATATGAAGGTACTTTACTTGCAATGTCCCTCATCGAAACATTTTTCAATATAAAACAACTTGCACATGAAAGCGGAAAGGAAAAATACGGAAAATAAATTAAACTCCTGATTAATTATGAAAATATTTCTCAACCTTGTGGAATTTTCTGCACAGACAAAAAAAAACATTTCAACGAAAAAACGAAAACTTTTGCAACCCTTTTTCCTTCGTTCACTTACTTCATTCACTCAAAACAATGCACGTTCCTGTCGTATTTCCGAACGAAGCAGACAGAACTTTTGTTTTTACTTTCATGCAATATTCAGAACGCGACGACAATATTCCGAAAATAATATATAATAGAAGCAGTTGCACAAAAGGAATTTCATGAATGAATTCAAAAGTAAGCCGAACAAAGTAAAAAATATGTACAACATCACGAGCGACAACATACGTTACGAAATAACGATATGAGAGACTTGCTCGCTATCTCCGTTGTGCAAAAGGGAAATTATTGAATAATAAAAATTCTAGACACACAGTTGCTTGCATACCCTTGCACACTTCTGTGTATGTACGTGCGCACAAGTTGCAACATCATGCATGAATAAATTTTCACATACTTATTTGTGTAGCTCGCAGCTACTGAGAAGTTGGGCCTTGCAAAGTGAAAATGAGTCAATTTAACTTTTTTAATTTTCGGTTGTGATTTATAAAGATTTGAAAAGTTTAGCAAAATTGATAAATTCAGCAAAACTTAACTAATTCAGCAAATTTCTTCAACGCAGCATTTTTTTAAATACATAAAATTTATAAAATTTTACAAATTACAAGTAATTTTTTTATATTCAGCAAATTTTAATATTCAGCAAACTTTTTGTATTCAGCAAATTTTTTATATTCAGCAAATTTTTTATTTTCAGCAAATTTTTATATTCAGCAAATTTTTTATATTCAGCAATTTTTTTTGTATTAAGCTAATTTTTATATTAAGCAAATTTTTTATTTTCAGCAAATTTTTATATTCAGCAATTCTTTATATTCAGCAAATTTTTTGTATTCAGCAAATTTTTTATATTAAGCAAATTTTTTATATTCAGCAAATTTTTGTTTGTATTAAGCAAATTTTTTATATTCAGCAAATTTTTTTTTGTATTAAGCAAATTCAGCAAATTTTTGTATTCAGCAAGTTAATAAAAAAATTAGGAGGAACTTTCGCCTGTTTTCGCTTCACAGAGCATCAGCAGCTAAATAAGTGTAAAAACTTTGGTCATATATGTTGGAACAAGAAACGATGCAAGCCAGCAACTAAAGCAAACACAGCGCAGCAAAAAATGAGTGTAAAAGCATTAAGGTATTAAATATGAACTTCGTCTCCGATGCAAAAGCAATGCATATTTTTCCCGTTGTTTTCGAAGCGCTGTCCCTGTTGTAACGTTGAAGCACGAGACGATATGTAAATGATGAAGCAAAGCAATGTTAGGTTTTTGCACGCTCGGTGCTCAATTATGAAGCCTCTGTTCGTTTTTTTGTCTGTTGGCGCAAAAAAAAATTATTCTGAGGATTAATTCGATTTCATATTTTTTTTATGCTCTGACTATTTTTTTCTAGTTTTATATGGAACGTCAAAAAATATAAATAAATACAGAAATTGCTCTGCGTCGTATGCGATAACGTTAAATTTACTGAATTAAGTTAGACCAGATTTTATGAAGGATTAAAGGGAAAATATTTTTCATTGAAATTTACAACGTTCCTGCCATATTTCCATCCACATGCCAAGTTGAGTATAGTTGTCTGGGATTTTCTAAATTAAATAGCGAAAGGTGTGTGTCTGTTTATGGCAAGCGTCTCATGTTGACTTGAGCGTAATGAAGAGAGGTTGTAATGAGAAACACTCGAAGATATTTCGCTGCGAGGATACATGAAAAGTGTCTAGACAAAAATGAATGTTTTTGATGAATTAGAAGATTACTATTTAATCATTTTTTAGGGGTAGAGAGGTGATAAATTACATGTAAGAAAATTGAGTAAAATTTTTATCATGATTAGATTTAAATTGTTGTGAAATGAAGAATTTTAATCAGATTCTTGTTGGAAATTTATTATAATTTTTTTTAATATTCTTTATTTATAAAAAAAATAATTTTTAATGGCTTTAATAATAAACTATTAGAAAATTTACTAAAAATTTTATTATCATTAAAAATTAAATTTTATTTGAATTTTTTATCAGTTTTGGAGCAACTTTAGAGTAAGAGTCAAAATATATTTTTTTATAGATTTTTGTAATAAAAATAAAATTAAACATTACATTATATTTTTAAAAATTTAAAGAAAATTAAATTTCAAAGCAAAATTTTTAAAACTTATCAGAATTTAATTTGTAAAAATTATTTTAAAAAATTAATTAAATTTTATTTTTACTTATTTATTTTTTTTTTTAAATTAACATTTTTAAAAAAATTTGTTTAAAAAAAATGAATAAAAAATATTTTTCTTGGTCGATAAATATTAAAATTTATTTTTTTTAATTCAAAGCTTATTTTTCAAAAATTTTATTTTTTTTGTTTATAAAAATAATTTAATTAATTAAAAAAAATTAATAAAAAAAATAAAATATCTTTTTAAAAAATGTATCCGTTTATAAAATTTTTTATTTACAAAAAAAAATTATTTAATTAATTATTTGGCTTATTTTAATATTTTTTATTAATTTCCTTCGATTCTATTTAAATTTAAAAATATTTATATTAATAAATCCTTGATAAATTTTCAAAACCTCTTCAAAAAATCTTCCGCGATAATAAATTAAAATATCACCTCTTTAATCAAATCATAACGAAGCATCTCTCGTGTAAACACAAAACTTAAAATATTTCCATCACCGGAATAATAATTAATAACGTGATATTAAACACAAAATCAATACACAGCTCGAGAAATTTTAACCAAAAAAGTTTGACGTCTCGCTGAACGAAAATGTTCGTGTGCAATAACATTGATAAATTGCCGTCGATTCAGTAATTATTTGCGAGGAAAATGAGAGAAGACGAAATAATATTAAACGTGTAATAAAATCAAAATATAATAGAGCATTTAATTAAGATGAGACGGCAAAACTGTATTTAACGGCAAAATTGTAACGTAACACGATCGACTCCTCTAACAAGACATAATTGATATTTAAATGATTAGGGAGCTTTTGCCAAATTGGCAGAAAATCGATTTTTGCCTATAGCTTATAGCATTATTAGTGCCCCATTCAGCTGGATTTCGAAACCTCAGTTTTTTTTGTTATTTTTATTGCTTTATTGATACGGATAGATTACTCTTCATTATTATTATTTTTTTTCGGCGTCTTTGTACTGCTATAGAAGTGTATCATTATCATTACTAATAGATAATTTTCGGATCCTTATGTTGATTTTTTTTTTTGCTTTATTGTCGATTGATAGACACACCGTTCGAACTTTGATTGCTTTTCGATAACAACAAAAAGAGGGCTTTCTTTGTGGCGCTAGACTGGAATAAAACAACAATAAATCTGAAAAGGATACGTTTTATTGTTTATTTTATTGGGTATATAAATAAAAATTTTGCATAGTCACTTTTGTGTGATTTTCTTTCCTTGTTCCATGCCGCCGCCATTTGAACAAGCAAACAAATATTTATTTATAACAAAAAAAAATCCGTAAAAATTCCGCGCGTTTTCTCTGCCTCTATCGAAATCTATAAACTAATAGACAGCGACACACCAGACAAATACCGTAATATTATGTATAAACAAACAAAAATGCCTCAGACAAGCTCGCGAGATATTTATAACAATGGAAAAATATTTGATAAGAAAATTTTGCTGAAATTGGCTTAAGCGTATTTTAAAAAATTTAATTTTTGTTTTAATGTTTTTAAGTTTAAAATATAATTTTATTATTTATTTAATAATTTTTAAAAAGTTTAAATAAAAAAAATAATTAATAAAATAATTTTAAATTATTAAAATATTTAAATTAATTTTTTTTAATAATTATATTTTTTTATATTTCAAATTGTCGATAAAATAGAACATGAAGTTTAATATAAAATTTTGAAATAAAATCGGAAAATCAATAAATTATTTTTAAATCTACATTTAAAATTTTTGAATTTAATTTGAATTTTTTTAAATTTAAATTTATTTTATTTTATTTTTTTAAAGTATTTGTTTTATTATTTAAATATTAGGTATTAAATTAAATTTAGACAACTGAAAATATTTAAAAAAAATATTTTGAAAAATAAAATGAAGTTTTTGATTTATTTATTTATTTATTTATTTTTTTTTTAAATTAAATTTATGAATTTTTTTTATTTTTATTAATTTTTTTTAAATTTATTTTTTCTTTAAAATTATAAAACATTTTTATTTTATTAAAATTTAATTATTTTTAGACAACTGACATTTTTTTATCTAAAGAATTATTTTGTTAAGTTTTTAAATTAAAGTTTTAAAATATAATTTATTAAATAAATTATAAACTATTTATAATAAAAAAATAAAAGAAATTCTTAAAAATAGAAAAAAATTAATTTAAATAATTCAAAATTTTTTTTCAAATTATTAAAAAACAAAATTTTAAAATTAAAAAAAATAAATTTAATTTAAATTAAATATCTTCTTATTTTTTATTGTTTTTTTAATTTTTTTTTTTATTTTATATTTTAATTATAATTTAGTTTTTCGAAAAAAATATTTTTCATAAAAATTTTTCTTAACGCTAAAAAAAATTTTTTTCAAAATGCAAGAAAAATCGAAAAACTTCTGCACTCTACATGTAGCTCGTAACAACACAAAAAAAGTATTTTCAGCAACAAAAATCCAATATACTTTTCCATGTTACGTCAAATGAATGTATTTTATGCGAACATTCTCGGATTGTTGCTGTTTTTAAATAAAAATAAAAAAAAATGTACTCGACGATGACGAAAAAAGTCACAGCAGCAAAATTGTCGGAATTTTCGTGTCGCACGATGGAATGCAAATGTTTGCTTTTAAACTTGTACAAGAGCAGCAGTTTTTGGTAGATTCACGTTGAATCAAGTGGAAAATAATGCTTCCTCCCTCTTCGCTTTCTCTATAACCATAATTTATAATATCGTTGTGTCAATTATGTGCACACACAGAAACAGCCGAAAAATGAAAATATAAAAAAAATTGAACGAACAAATATTTCATTAATTATTTTATTTTATTTATTTGTCATTATCAATTTAATTTTTGCACGATGCACGCGTCGCGATGTGGCGAGGATAGGAATAAATGCGACATTATAATAAATTGAATGTGAAAATAAATATCGACGAAAAAAAAATCGACGGAAAAAGTTCAATGTGTGTGCGTGATAAGTTTATTATATAGATTTTTTATCGACTCTTTTTTTTTGTATGAATTTTTTTTTATTTTATTTCCATGATAAATGTTTATCGTCCTTGTCTGTGCATTTTTATTACATGATGATCTATATCATCGCGGTAACTCCGCCAGTCGACAAAAAAAAAGTCGAATGAATGAATTAAAATGTTGATTTAGCAACAACTGTAAATTTTATTTTTATTTTTTTTTTTCGAAAGGACAAACCAACAATATTTTTGAACAATGGCTTTCGAAAAATTCGTGCGTAATTTATGATCGTTGTCTGTCGCTCGTTTTGTGTGCCATTCAAATATATTTTTGTTGTCGGTGAGACCCAAAAACGAACCGAAAATAAATCCATAAATCTCACAAAACAAACGGAAATAATAATAATAATCATCATGATTGATGTAGAACACGCAATAACACATGTTTTTATCACTCTCTCCGTTACTTGCCTGTTGTTGTTGCTGCTGCCGGAAAATAGAAAATAGAAAAAAAAAGAAAATATAAATATAGAGATAAAATTACCACAGCCGCACACTGAATACCAACAAACAAACATATTTTTTGAAATAAATATTAATTCGTAAAAGTAGATAAAAACATAAGCAATAAGCATACATTCGCACGAGCATTAAAACCGATATATGGCTTATTTTGCTGTTTTTATTGTTTTTTATCTACTGCTGGATAAAAGTTTCTTATTTGCTGCGAAAATGTTTCAATATGCTTCAGTAACATATGGAATTTGTGAGAAAGAAAGACTGGAATTGATGAGCTTCAGACATGACTTTTGGTTAGGTTTTGGCGATGAAATTCGAGAAAGGGAAGTTTTTCATACTGAATTTTTTTTAGCAATTTTATTTATTTTTATTTTTTTTTATTTGCCAAAATTTTTAGAAAATTAATTTTTTTTTAATACATTATTTTTAAATTTTAAATAAAAAAAAATTAAAATTTTAATTTAAAAAGTTTTAAATATTTTTGTTTTTAATTATTTTTGTTCATTTTTTTTAAATTATTATTTTTACAAAAAAAAAATTAATGAAAAATTTCTTTATTAAAATAATAATAAAAAAAATAATAATATTATTGATTATTATTTTTTTAAAGAATTTTTTTTTTATTAATTTTTTTTAATAAAAAACTTGAAGATCTTTAGATCATTACCGTTTTCCAATGAATGTAAGACAAATATTATGAGTTTTCATAGTGATGTCAAAACTTTCAATATTTGAGTATTATTTTTTTTATAGCGTTGTAAAAAAATTCTAAATTTAAAGCAAAATCAATGTTATTTTGTAATTTTATGGTCTAACTTGAACAAATTATATAAAATATTTATGGCGATTTTTTAAAATTTAATTTAATTTTTAGAAATTTAATTTAATTTTAAATAAAATAAAATAAAAAAAAAATATTTTAATTAATTAATTATATTTTTAAAATTAATTTAATTAAACTTTATTTAAATTTATCAATTTTTTAAAAATTAATTCAATTAAATTAAATTAATATTTATTATTTTTTTTTTAATTAATAAAAAAACTTGAATACAAAAATTTTAATTTTCAATAAAAAATTTTAAGAAAAAATATATTATATTTTAATTTGTTCAAATCGATTAAAAATTTTCAAGTATTTGGTTTTCACATCCCTATAACAGATCGAAATTTGTGTGTTAAATTCGTCGAAAAACGGTGTGATTTCAAGATCTTTCATTTATCACAAAATAAAAAAACTAATTACAAAATATTTGCTGTTTGATTTTCATTACAAACTTTTTTTAACAAACTTTTATTTGAATTAAAATTCATCTCATTTCTAACATTCAATCAACTAATAAAATGAACATTAAAATTATAATCAAAAACTCGAATCCATCATTTAACTTGACGTTTTTATCTATAACAAACAACCTACAAATTTTAAATGAAAATTTATTTTGAAATCAATAAAAAATTATTCCGTAGAACATTTAAAAAGTTGTTCGTATTTTAACGAAAAAAGAATAAAACGTAAAAACGCGTAAAATTGTAAATAAATTTGACCTAATTATTTTTACGCTTTTTTCTGTCCTGCGGTTACTTTCAATTGCCATTTTTTTTACTTTAAAAAAACGGATAAAAAGATTATAGAATTTGCGTTTCCTTCGATTCTCCATTTTTTCTTTCCCAAAGCATATGCATCGTCGCAGGTAATTTTGCGTTCTCCTTCCTTTAAAATGGAAAAAGAAGAAGTAAAATGATAAATAAATAACGAAACTGAAAGCAGCAAAATTAAAAATGAAAATGAACAAAAGCAGAAAATAAATAGAGAGAGAGAAAGAGGAAAACAACATTTTACTTATGTAAATCTACGGTTTCTGTTTGTTGCTCCTTTATTTTAATTTTTTTTTTGTCTTACGAACCGACATTCTCGAGTGTATTCCGTATTGCGGTAAAATTATTTCCGGCACTACTTCGCCGCCCAAATGAACGAACGAACGAGTGTCCATTGTTTTAATATTATTATTTTATAACTACAACACGACATTCGTTCGTTTTGGGCCGACCGAGAGGATTGCCAGCTCTACGCTTTTTAATTGCATTGTGAGCTTACCTTGTTCGGTGTGTGTGTTTTTTTTTTGGTATCGTTGGAAAAGCTGATTTACATGTAACACATCCGATGTGAAAAAAAAGAAGAAAAAGTTGTAAATTGTTGTGTAGACTAAATGAAACATTTTTATGGTGAATGGAAAAACAGGAAAAAAATAATAAAAAAAATAAAACCTGCAGATGCAAAATGAATGATGAATAAAAAATGGACTGTTTATTGTTTTAAACAATAATAATTGTTATAACTTTTTTGTCTGAGGATTGTGTTACCGGATTTTCATGTATTTATTTTTATGATACAGCTCATCTTTGTTTTAAATTTTTGTGCACCTGTTTCACATTTTATTTTGTTTTAATTTAAGTATCAAAATATTTTTTCTGAAGAAACTTTCTTCATTAAAATTTTTCCATAGAAATATTTTCAGTAATTATTTTTTTGAGATGAAATCCTATTTTTTTTTTACTTTTAAAGTCATTAAATTAAAAAAATCTTTAATTTAGGTTAAGTTGAGAAGTTTGAACAAAAGCTTTAAAATATTTTAAATTAATTCAATTTAATAAAATTTATTTTTATTTTTTTTTAACTAAAAATTACAAACTAAGGTATTCAAAAGTTTTTTTTTATCCAATTTTAAAATATTTAAAAAAAAAATAAATTTTAATTAATTTCAAAAACGAAATAAAAATTAACAGAAAAATAATAAAATTATTTTTTTGTAATTTTAAATTTTTTTAATTCAATAGTTTAATTTTAAAATTTTTATAATTTTAAATAAAATAAAATTATTAATATTTTTCTAAAAAAAATTAATAAAAAATAAAATTGAAATTAAACAAATTTCCCAATCGCATCAACCTTTAAAAAAAATTATTCATATCTCGTAAGACTCATTTTCGTGTCTCGACCGGAGATATTTCATAATGACAGAGGAAGCAAAGTTATATAAAAAAAATATTTTTGGTACAATTTTTGTGTGTGGGAAATAAAAAAAAACTTTTTTCACAGAAAACTTTTTCGTATCCTACGAGACAAAATACTACAAGTCAAATACACAGCAATAATGAATACAGATGCTTTTGGGACCTGTTTTTCTGCCTGTTATAACTATCAAAATTTCATTAGTGCTGTTGTTAAACACACAAACGTGAGCAAATGTACTTCCAATCGTTTTTTTTCTGTTCAAAAAAATGTTAACAAACTTTGTCTTTACCTTTATCACCTTTTATGATATTTTAATATGAGAAGAAAAAAACCTGGCGTCTCCATTTTTCACACGTGCAATAGATCTCGATTTTGGCGCGCAGATCATAACCACAAATTTCAATCAAATGTGTTTTTATGTTAGAATTGAAGAAAATGTCAGAAGTACTTCGCTGAGAGCATTACAGGATGATGTGAGTCTTTATATCATTTACAGACCATATATTTTTATTTAAGTAATGTATGTTTTTATTATATGTTTTTTTTTGTAATTCCATCAACAACATCATCATCGTCGTCATTGTTGCTGTCATTGCTGTCTTGTGTAAGCAAAGCATCGTGAAACATTATATTTATTATCCGATCATCAATATAGTCGTTTACAATGTATTTACTTTGTTGTGATTGATGTTGAAATGATTTTTCATGCGGAGCATAAAGGAAAGGGCAATAATTGATTTTTTTTCGATGAAGAGGAATTTTTTTAACAGAGATTCGGTTTTTTAATAAATTTGAAGCCAAAGGTTGAAGGAAAAAAAAATTACAAAAAAAAAATATTTTAATCAAAATTAAAAAATTTTATCAAAATTATTTGTCAGAGTCAACAATAAATAAATAAAAAAATATTAAAAATAAAAAAAAAATAAAAATAATTTTTTAAAATAACAAAATTTTAAACACAAATGTAAATAACTCAAAACTGCTAAAAAATTGAAACTGAAAAAAAAATTTTTCCTTTGACATAGTTTTGATTTAAAAACTAAATCAAGAGCAAAAAAACTGTGTCAAAAACTGTGTCAAAGCGATTTTTGTCAAATCTTGCTCCAAATGGATAAAAATTTGTCAGAGAGGCTCTAATTTATTATTTTTTTTTAATCTAATTTATTAACATTTTAAATTTTTTCTTAAAATACAAAATTTTTGTAAAAAAAAATTAAATTATTAAAAGTGTAAATTAAAGTGTTTATTGAATCAAGTTTTGTGTTTTAAAGTAACTTTTCTTAAATAAAAAAAAAATAAAAATTAATTATTTAAAGTTTGAAATATGAAACTCAACAAAATTATTTTTTTAAGTTTATAAGATAAATATTAAATTTCTATAAAATATTTTAATGATTAAAAAATATTTAATATATGCCAAAATATTAATTTTCGATAAAATCACTTAAAAATATTTTTGTTTGTTCTATTAAATTAGATTTTAATAAAAAAAAATTAATTATTTTTTTTTTAAATAAAAATATTGAAAAAAATCAAATTAAAAAAAAATAATTAAAAAATTATTTTATTAAAATTATTAATTAAATAAATTCAAATAAAATAAAATAAAAAAAAAAATTAAATTAAATATAAAAATTAATTTGAAATTAAAAATAAAAAATTTTTTTAATAAAAACTTTCTATAGAAACAGTTTTTGAGCACCAACAAGTAAATATAACCCAATTTAATATTAAGCTCAAAAGAAAAACATTCCTGAAACCATCATCATTAGTGTTCTACATATTTTCTTTACTTAACCCAACAAAAAAAGCTCATCTCAACTCAAAATATTTTCCTTTCAAAATGCTTTCGAGCCATGTAAACAGCCATCACACACGTTTTCAATAACAACAAAACAACATCACAAGCAGCAGCAAGCTTCAAAAATTACAGAAACGCTGTGATGTGATGTGTCCCTTTTTTCTGCCAATTTGGACATGAGAGCTGTATTTTCCCTTTTAACGTGCTGCTGCTCCATTCCGCAAACATGTCCAATGTTTTGATTCGTCGCACATATATTTCGTCCTGATGTGGTTTTTCCAACTAACAAAAATCTCTTTATTTTCTCTCTTTCCAGGTGATGTGATGACCACATTGAATACACGATGAAAACGCATCGCAACACACATGACCTAAATTCGGGGCACTCCAAAAAATGAAATAACAAAAATTTTTTAAACCATGATAAATTTAGGCAATTGAAAATTAAAAAAAAAAAAATTAGAAAAAATACAGATAAAAAAAATGATGAATTCGAGTGAAAATTTATCAAAACGATTGGCAGCAATTGCCTTCGTCTTGTTGTCGCTGGCATCGGAATGGTGGCATCACAATCATTGTTGCCTGTGTTGGAAATTAGATAATCGCAATATTTTATACACAAATCAAGATATCGTATACGAGTGTCCTCTCAATTCCATGTGTCGATGTGCAAGTCCGCCCAACGAAACGCGACTGCTGGAAATAAACTGCAACGAAGTTTCGCTCTACAAATTTCCAGGTAAGTTGTATGGCTGCAAATAAATTAGCATTAAATTTATTTTCTAAAGCATATCAAAAATAGATTAGGCAGAGAATAGTTGTCATGGTTATCATATTCGCAATTGACAAACATTTTATCATGATATTTGACTAGACTCGACACTCGACTTTAATGCTCTTGTTGTCTTTTACCATTTTTATGCCCTGAGGATTAAAAAAGAGATTCACATTTTATTAAATTCTAAATTTTATTAAGAAATAATTAAATTAAAATAATAAAAATAAATTTAATTTAAAAAATAAAAATAAATAAATAATTAAATTTATTTAATTAATTGAAATTAATTTTAATTTTTAATTTTTTTTTAAATTATTTTGAAATTAATTAAAAAAATTAAAAATTAATTTCAATTAATTAAATAAATAAATAATTAATTAATTTCATGTAATTAATTTAATTTTAAAAATTTTAAAAATAAAAAAAAATTAAAATTTTTAAAATAAAATTTATTAAACGTTTTAATAAAACTAATTAATTTAAGAAATTCATTAAGATTTTTAACAATATTTTTTTTATATGGAAAAGATAAGCCTTAAGTCAAAAAAAATTTTTTTTGAAAAAAATTTAACTTCTAAAATTAAAAATTTTTTTATATGAGACCCGTGGACTTCGTTCTACCATAGAACTAATTTTTGTAAGGATATTAACGCATAAAAGTATGCAATTAGCACAACCTTTGATAAAATTATTTTTTTTCCTCTTAATGAATTTTTATTTATTTTTTTATATAAAATTCTCACAAGTTTCTTAATATTTCTGCACAGAAACCTTCTCGTTGTTACAATTAACACATTACAAAAAACCTCGAAGAGATTCGTCAATCCAATCTTGAGTTATAACATTTCAAAGTTCGTATGAACCTTTGTAACGCATTAACTCAATTTTTTTCTTAACGAATTTCTTTGAAATTTTTTAAAATGTGTCAAATATAATTAAGAGAAGGTTTTCGTACAAAAAATTCTTAAAATTTTCTATAAAAAAAATTCGTGAAAAATTAAGAAAATTTTCAAAAATTACAAAATTTAGCTTCATTTTAAATTAAAAGTATCAAAGAGTGAAATTCACCCCTTTTTAAGTTAAAAATGCAACAAAAACTCATAGACCAAAATATTTTGAAAATAATATAATTCAAAAATAATAATAATAATAACACCCCAAAACACATTCAGAGAACCAAAATAAATGAGGCTGCATTGTGTAAATATTCGATATTTATATTTTATCTGTAGTTGTATCGATTTCTGGATTTCGGTAACGTTTGTGCAAAATAATAATTTATGCGTGTTTCGACGATGCTTAGATGTAAATTGAGGTTTATTGTTACAAATTTTTGTGTATCAAAATTTCGTTATATTTATTTTTGATGAATAATTTATGAGTGCATTGTTGTTAAAATTAAAAAGGTTGCTGACCCCATCTCGGCGGATTAATTTTCGTATAAATTTCACTAAAAATTCAACAAAAAAAAATAATTTAAAGTTGAATCATCTGGCGAAATTTAATTGAAACGAACATTAAACTTGACATCGCTGTAAAAGTTTAAAAATTTATGTTTTATTTTTTGTTCTGGCAACGATAAAATGTCATTGAGACAATCGAAATGCATTTGGCCAGAAGAACAAAGTCGAAGACAAAATGAAGAAATAGACAAGAAAGCAAGTTGAAGAAAGAATAAAAAAGCACCAGATGCATTTGATACACTTTTTAACATTATTCACATTTATCTTTTGCCAAGAAAATGATTATTTTATTCCAATTGGTTCCCTTGTCGGACTTTCTTGTGTGTACAAAGCTAAAATAACAAAAATGAAAAAAGAAGTAGAAGAAGGAGGATTTTTTTTTGTTGGAATTTAAAGTATAATGTGTGTTCAATATGGGAGCTAACAAACGTTATTACATTTATTTGAATTGTTACACTTGTTTTTTTAAGAGAGTTTGATGAACAAATGCGATTTTGAGGGTTTTTGTGTTCATCCGTTTTTGGGTAAAAAATTTAAAATTTTCCAAAAATTTATTCAAAAAATTTATTCTGTACTAAAATAATTAAAAAAAATAAATAATTAAAAAATAAGGATTAAATTAATTTAATTTTTTTTTGTAATTTTTTTAAATTAAAAAAAAATAAAAATTTAATAAATAATAATTTTTAAAAAAAAATAAAAAAAAAAATAATTTAATTATTTAAATTATATATTTTATTTTAAATTGAATTAAATTAAAATATTTTAATTAAATATATTTTTATTTTATTTTTATTATATTTAATTAATTATTAATTATATTTTTAATTAAAAAAAAATTACAAAAAAAATATTTTTTAATTTATTAAAATATTAATATAAAGTTTATCAATTTTTAATTATTAATTATATTTAATTTGTAATGCTAAAAAAATTAAAATAAAAAAATAAATTTCTCAAAATAT
The DNA here is from genome assembly GCF_036172545.1 of Culicoides brevitarsis. Taxonomy (NCBI): domain Eukaryota; kingdom Metazoa; phylum Arthropoda; class Insecta; order Diptera; family Ceratopogonidae; genus Culicoides; species Culicoides brevitarsis. Next base: position 8,722,182 of record NC_087086.1, read on the forward strand.
TATTTTTTAATAAATTATTGAATTTTTTTTAAATAAAAAGAAAAATAATTTTTAAAATTAATTTTAATAATTTTACATCAAAATTTATTTTTAAGAATCTTTTTAAAAATAAGTAATTTTTTTAAATTTAAATAAACTTTTTATATTTTTCAAAAAAAAAAATTCTTCTAAAACCGCTCAAGCATTTTATCAAAATTCTTGATTTTTTATCATTTTCTTTAAACTTTCCTTTTTTATTGGTCCAGGTTCAAGTGTTTCAAGCACATGAACATAAAATTTCATTTATTATAAAATATTAGGATGACCTGCAAATTCACCCTCCATTACTTTCCCAAAAAAAAAATTATCGAATGTCATCGACTTTTTATGTCGTCGACAAGGTGTAAAATTATCAAAAACCTTCTTCATTTACTTTTTTGTCACTTTTTTATTTTCTCACACCCAATTTTACATTTTTTTAAATGGCTCAATTTATCATCTGTCTTCCCTTTCGATATCTTTCAATTTATGCTCTTGAGTTATGTCCCCCGATGCCATGAATTACTTTTACGACAAGAAATTTGCTTGCCAAGTACCTCAAATGCAAAAAAAAAATGCGAGAAACAGAGAAAGAAAGAGGAGAAAACAAAGGAATACAATCTCGTAATTTTTTGCATGTACTTTGCGAAAAAAAAAAGTTTTCAATTTGTTCGGACATGACCATAAAATTTTCTTCGTTTTTACATCATTCATTGGAAGATATTGGATGAACAAAGCTTGAAAATACTTCGACTCGACAATCAAGGCAGGTATATAAAAAAAATCAAATAAAAAAAAGAGGAGAAGAAGAAGAGAAAAAGAAATATTATTAAGTAGTAAAAATAAAATTCATTACCTTTTAAAATTTACTTCGTCCTTGCGATGAAAGAAAGGCGCCTAATTTACTTCGAAAACACTCACACACAATTTTATGATTATCTTAATTTTTTTTTCGAGAAAAAGCTGGTGCAAAGTGATTTTTATTATTATTCTCTTTTTTTTAGAAGCCTCGTAAAAAATATTTTACTGCGACTCGCGACTTGTGATTGCAAGAAGATGAAATTTCTCATCCAACACTTTTAATTAATAAAATGTAATAAAATTAAAACGGGCCGACGAAGCCATCAAACACATAATGTTGTAATAAATAAATGGCGGTAATAAGGCGACCGATGTCAGATCTTTGTCCCAAATAATTGGGCTTGCCATCTAATGCTAAAAACAACTAAAAAAAAAAGTTTATGCTTAAAGACACTTCAATACAACGCACAAAAAGTAGGAAAAAAAAGTAATGAATGAAAGGAAAAAAGGTAGCGTCGCTAATTAAGAGCTTTTTCTTTCACGTTTTTTCGTGCCTTTTTTTCTTTTTTTGTTAATTTTTCGGTGCTTTTTAATTAATTTTTAACAGAGTAATTTTTTAAGTTTTGAAAAATTCTAAAATGTTTTTTGAATTCTGTTTTAATTTTTTTTTATTTTCAAATTAATTTTTTAATTCATTTTATTTTTTTTAAATCATAAATTTTTAATTATTTATTTATGAATTATTTATTTTTTAAATTATTTTTTATTTAATTTAGTTTTCCAAATTAATTTTTTAATTTTTTTTTTTTAATTTTTTATTTATTTTTTAAATTTTAAAATTTCTTAATTTTTTTTTAATTAAATAAATTTTTCAAAAAAAAATTTTATTTATATTCAAAAACTTTTAAAATTTAATGGATTTTTAAAATTTTATCATTTTTAATTTTTGCAATTTAAATTAAAAACTATCAAATGGATAAAAATTTGTCAGAGGGCTTAAATTTATCATTTTTAATCATTTTATAACTCAAAACTGCCAAAAAATTGAAACTGAAAAAAAATTTTTCCTTTGACATAGTTTTGTTTTCAAAACTAAATCAAGAGCAAAAAAACTGTGTCAAAAACCGTGTCAAAATTTTTGACAAATTTTGCTCCAAATGGATTTTGTCAGAAATTTATCATTTTTAATTTTTGCTTTTTTTTTTAAAAACTAAATCAAAAAAAAATGTTTCAAATTTAAATTTTTTTTTGTCATAAGGCTCTAAAAAATCAAAAATTGCCAAAAAATTGAAACTTTTTTTTTTCAAAATTTTTTTAAATTTTTTTAAAAAACTTTTTTGTTAAAGCCATTTTTGACAAATGCTTTTTAAAAATTTGTCAGATTTAATTTATCAAAAAATTTTATTTGAGGGCTCTAATTTATGTTTTTAATCATTTTGAACTTTAAATTGCAAATTGCTTTGAAAAAATTAATTAACGTTTTTTTCGTGCCTTTTTTTTGACAAATTTTTCCAAATGGATAAAAATTTGTCAGAGAGCTCTAATTTTTAATTTTTAATTTGAAACTGAAAAAAAAATTTTTTTTGAATTTTTTTTTAAAAAAAAAAACTTAAAAATTTTCAAAGCCATTTGTCAAATTTTGCTCCAAATGGATAAAAATTTGTCAGAGGGCTCTAATTTATCATTTTTAATCATTTTGCAACTCAAAACTGCCAAAAAATTGAAACTGAAAATTTTTTTTCCTTTGACATAGTTTTGTTTTAAAAACTAAATCAAGAGCAAAAAAAACTGTGTCAAAAACTCATTTTTGACAAATTTTGCTCCAAATGGATAAAAATTTGTCAGAGGGCTCTAATTTATCATTTTTAATCATTTTGCAACTCAAAACTGCCAAAAAATTGAAACTGAAAAAAAATTTTTTCTTTGACATAGTTTTGTTTTAAAAACTAAATCAAGAGCAAAAAAAACTGTGTCAAAAACTGTGTCAAAGCCATTTTTGACAAATTTTGCTCCAAATGGATAAAAATTTGTCAGAGGGCTCTAATTTATCATTTTTAATCATTTTGCAACTCAAAACTGCCAAAAAATTGAAACTGAAAAAAATTTTTTCCTTTGACATAGTTTTGTTTTAAAAACTAAATCAAGAGCAAAAAAACTGTGTCAAAAACTGTGTCAAAGCCATTTTTGACAAATTTTGCTCCAAATGGATAAAAATTTGTCAGAGGGCTCTAATTTATCATTTTTAATCATTTTGCAACTCAAAACTGCCAAAAAATTGAAACTGAAAAAAAATTTTTTCCTTTGACATAGTTTTGTTTTAAAAACTAAATCAAGAGCAAAAAAAACTGTGTCAAAAACTGTGTCAAAGCCATTTTTGACAAATTTTGCTCCAAATGGATAAAAATTTGTCAGAGGGCTCTAATTTATCATTTTTAATCATTTTGCAACTCAAAACTGCCAAAAAATTGAAACTGAAAAAAATTTTTTTCTTTGACATAGTTTTGTTTTAAAAACTAAATCAAGAGCAAAAAAAACTGTGTCAAAAACTGTGTCAAAGCAATTTTTGACAAATCTTGGTCCAAATGAATAAAAATTTGTCAGAGGGCTCTAATTTATCATTTTTAATCATTTTGCAACTCAAAACTGCCAAAAAATTGAAACTGAAAAAAATTTTTTTCTTTGACATAGTTTTGTTTTAAAAACTAAATCAAGAGCAAAAAAAACTGTGTCAAAAACTGTGTCAAAGCAATTTTTGACAAATCTTGCTCCAAATGGATAAAAATTTGTCAGAGGGCTCTAATTTATCATTTTTAATCATTTTGCAACTCAAAACTGCCAAAAAATTTAAACTGAAAAAAAATTTTTTCCTTTGACATAGTTTTGTTTTGAAAACTAAATCAAGAGCAAAAAAAAAAAAACTGTGTCAAAAACTGTGTCAAAGCAATTTTTGACAAATCTTGCTCCAAATGGATAAAAATTTGTCAGAGGGCTCTAATTTATCATTTTTAATCATTTTGCAACTCAAAACTGCCAAAAAATTGAAACTGAAAAAAAATTTTTTCTTTGACATAGTTTTGTTTTAAAAACTAAATCAAGAGCAAAAAAAACTGTGTCAAAAACTGTGTCAAAGCCATTTTTGACAAATTTTGCTCCAAATGGATAAAAATTTGTCAGAGGGCTCTAATTTATCATTTTTAATCATTTTGCAACTCAAAACTGCCAAAAAATTGAAACTGAAAAAAAAAATTTTTTTTTTCTTGTTTTATACTTTTTAGTGCTTCTGTTAAAAATCAAATTTTATACGATTTTTTTTCGCTACCATTAATGTCGCGCGTGTTCCTTACAAATTACCCAGTAAGTGATGCAAAGAGGGACCAACTAAGACAATGAATGTTTAAATAAGACGCTCGACGAAAGGAAAAGGGATCCCTCTTTTTATGAGATGATAATAGCCGTGATGTACCCCGAAACGGTTCCTTCCCTCTTCTCCGTTTTTTTAAATTAATTTATTGTTTGTGTTTTCGCTTATTTAAGTTGGGAGGTAATTTCTTCGGAATTGCCATGCAACCATCTGCTCGTAAGTAAGCCGATCAAATAAATTCCGCGCCTAAAGAGCAATAATTACGATTATTTCCACTAAACTACAAACAACAAAGCAGTTATGAAGTTTTCGGAAAATTAAATTATTTCTCATGGTTTCCTCTCGAAATTATTGTTATTATCTATTACTTGAACTGTTTCAACTTGTTGTTCGTACGAGATATGATCCACTCGTCGCACATCAGTAGGCACTTTTAATGGGGATAAATTAACCCCGACGTTGTTGTTGTAACACACACACAGAATTATTATGACGATGTTTACGCGTGTAAAAAAGTTTTGTGGGTGCTTGGCGGAATTGAATAGCGAATTCGAGTTATTCAAAGCTGAAATGAAAAGAGGAATCAATAATTAAAGTGTTGTTATTAAAGCTGATTAAAAAGTTTGTGTTGCCGATGAATAACAAACGCGCAAAATACACAACAGGCAGTGAGAGAGGAAACAAGTGTGAACTCAGTATTTAATAAATAATATTTTTGTTATGATGTTTTGAATAATAATAAAGTGGTTTCTCGTTAAAGGGAAAATAAATGGAGGCAAAAAGGGGTGAAAATGGGGAAAACACTAAAAAGTGGTTGAAATAAATAAATATTTGTGTGGAGTTTTTAACACGGAGTCGAATATTTGGATTGGAAAAGTGCTTCAATAGTTTTTCAAATATTCATTGAAAGTTTTTTTTTAATATTGAATTTCATTTTTAATCATTTTGTAGCTTTTTTTTAAATTGTGTAGAAAAATAAATGAAAAATAGAAAAAATGGCGGATTTAGTGATCAGCTGATCAAAAGTGAGGTTAGAAAATTAAATGATCAATAAATATCTAAAAATATTTATTTTTTTTCGTAAATATTTTTTTAATGATTTTTTGAAAGTTAATTATGATCAATTAAATGTTTATAAATTTAATAAATTGATAATTTTTTTTAAATTTTAATTAATTTAAAAAAATAAATTAATTAAATTTAATAAAATAAATTAATTTAAATTTAAAATTTTAAAATTTTAATTTAAAAAAAAATTAATTTTTAATTATTTAAAATTAAAAAAAAATTAAAATTGAAATTTTTTTTTCAAGATTTAATTCTTTGTCAATTAAAATTTTTGATAGTTCTTTTTAAATTTTTTTAACAATAACGTGCACTTAAAAACCTCTTCATCAGCTTTGAATTTTGTGAAAAAAAAATTATATCACAATCCAGGTCATTTTAATACAAAACAAAAAGTGCTTTTAAAATATTCTGTTTCTTTTATTCGCGGAAATCTTTTTCATATTTCGTCTTTCACAGCAAAAAAGCACTAAACTTCCATTAAAATGATTAAACTTACTCTCAACGCATGAATTTCCCATCGCTGCACGTTCATTGACCTTTCTCCGTTTCACTTACATGCTCAGTACATCCGTTTTTAGTTATTATTATTACAACTAATAGCCTCAGCATCCCATCTATCCATGCGCTCCATCCCCGAAAAACATCACGTTTGACAAATAATTTCATTGTTATCGTTATTCCGGAGGATCGGCAACAATGTCGACATCAGCGATTATCCATTTCAATTATGTCCCGGCATGGCAGAACAATGGCACACGAAGCACCATTTGCCAAAAATGTGACATGAAGGATGTCTAGCTGCTACATTAGTCGACGCAAAATGAATTATGAGAACAATAGAAAATAATATTTTAAGGTTTTGCGAGATTCGTTCGCGACACGAGACACGAGAGATAAAATGTTTCTGCATTTATTAACAGAAAATAATTCAATCTCGTTGCTCCAGTCGCTCACTTTTTCTGTAACCGAAGAAGCAGACGGGGTATCGTGTGACATAATAATTTAATATCGCCAACCCAAACAATTTACCAGCATGATGCACATACGAGGAGTTGCTGTCAGGCGTCGCAGAAACACGACGTGAGTGTGTGCTAAAAGTGGGCGAGATACGTTCTAATGAAAGGTTGACAAAATGATTGACCTTATCATTATACATCACGAGAAAGTGTTGTTTGTCTAAAAATTTGTTCAACACACGGCGTTCGGTCAATTTTGATTCGAATCACGGATTTAAATGCCTTGCGGGAAATTTTTAATTTTTATAAAAAAACACGGAAAAAAAAAAAAAGGGTTTATGTTTTTTTTTAAATTTATAAAATTATAAAAAAAAAATAAATAAATTTTTATTAAATTAAATTTTAAAAAAAAAATAAAATTTTAATTAAATTAAAATTAAAAAATTTAAATTAATTAAATTAATAAAAATTTAAAAAACTTAATTCATATTTTTTTTTAAATTTCTAAAAGTTTCTTTTAATTTTTTCTAAAATTTTGTTGAAAAGTTATAAACTTTTGACTTATTCATGAAATAAATTTAAAAAAAAGAATTTAAATAAAAAAATTAAAAATCATAAAATTTTAAGTTGAAATTTTTAAAACTTAAATTGAGAAAAAGAATTTTTGACTTAAAAATTATTTTTTCTAATTTTAAGTTAAAAAATATTTCAAAATTTAATTTAAATTTTAACTGTAATTTGAGGATTTTTTTAATAATTCTTTTTATTTTTATTTTTTGAATTTTAAAAGTTTATAACTTTTTTAATTTTTTTTAAATTTTAAAAAAATTAAAGAAACTTTTATTTTAAAAAAAAATTGAATTAATTTTTTTATTTTTTTAATTTTATTTAATTTAAATTAATTAATTTATTAAAAAAATTATTTTTACTTTTAAATTTAAAATTATTAAAAATTTTTTTTTTTTTTAATTTTTTATTATTTTTAATTTTTAAAAAAATTAGTTGATTTTTTTTACAAATTTTAGGCTTAAAAATTTTTTTTTAAAAAAATTTTAAATTTTCATGAAAACCTTGAAAAACGTTACAATTTTCCCTCCGTGTATTTATTTATGAAAAACTGCAATTTTATTTGCATTGCAAGGCAACATGTCACGCACCCGTCAGTCATTTCATTTTAATTAAAAGCACACCATTTATCGCTCGAAGTCGAGTATTTCCCATTACTATTTCATTAAAAGCGCATAAAAACAAGCACATCCTGTCACATGTCACCTTTCTCTCTCTCTTTTGCTTTTTGCGCCGCTAACCGAAAGTAATAATAAAATACTGATGAAAAACCAAAAGGCAAGGCACTAAACTGTACTTAATTGAATTACTGTGTGCTTGGTTGCACTTTTATTTCATGTCCTTCACATACACACACGAGCAAAAATGTATATTAAAAATTCTTCTTTGTTGTGAACGTCGAATATCGAACAGCAGGACATTAATAAAAAAGATGGTAAAAAATAATATTTTCCACTTCGCGAATCAAATCACAAAAAAAAATTTTTTTTTCCTCTTTTTTTTCACTTCGCTTGTAATGTGACGTAAGTCGCTGGAAATCTCTAAAGAAGATTCATTCACGAAAAAAAAGCAAAAAAAAAAAATCTGTAACAAGAGTCGGTTGGTTGTCATGGTTCCTGCGTCAATGAAAGCCACAATAAAATTCGAGTGCACTGAGATGAAAGTAACGCGACAGCAAAAGATGACGAGAGAGAAATGTAAGTTGTCAAGATGTTTGTCAGATGTTGGTGCGTTTGGATTCGCTTCGAGTGATTGACTTGATATTTTTTTCCGGTTGTTATGAGATTACGTAATTTGATTAAAACGGATTTATTTGAGGCATTATGTTGGGGGGAAGGTCATTCATTAGTGCTGGGTTAATGTCGCGGAAATTAACGAATATGTGGAAGATTTTTTTTTATTTTTAGATAAGACGAAGATTTTATCAAGAAAATTTTATCAAGCTGAATGAATCGAAAAATGTAAAAAATTCCCTGAAAAAAATAATTAATTAATTAATAGATAAGAAAATTATTTAAATAAATTTATAAAATTAAATTAATTTTTATATAATTTTTTTTAAAGAAAATTATAAGTAAAATAAAAATGGCGGATTTAGTGATCAGCTGATCAAAAGTGAGGTTAGGTTTAAATGATCTTAACAAAATTAATTTCATGGCTTTTTGAGATTATTTTACTTTTAACTTTATTTAATCAAAATAATTATTTTTAATTAAAAAAAAATAAAAGTAAAATAAAATTTACTAATTTTGTTAAGATCATTTAAAACTAACCTCACTTTTGATCAGCTGATCACTAAATCCGCCATTTTTATTTTTTTTATGAATTTCTCTTCTCAAATAAAATTTTAATAATTAAAATTATTAACTTTTCTCAAAATCAAAGCAAAATTACGTCTCGTTTATGAGACTTGAGAATCCGCAATAAAAATTCCCTTTTTATTAATTTTTTTTAAAACTTTTACCTTCATTCCGACAAAAAATATAAAAATGTCTGACCATCAAGTAAATCATAAACAAAGCTAATGACTCCTAAAAAAAAAAACAAATACTTCACGAAAAAAAGTTGTAATCCTCTAAATTTATTATTTTTGTGTCTCTGCCTCATCTTTCATCCTTTATAATCTGTATCTTTTTTCTCTGGGTGTTTTATTAATAATTTAAGCGTAAACAAACATTAAAGCAAATAAATGACGAGCAAAAAATAAAATAAAACCAGATTTCTTGTGTTTCGTCTCCGACAATAATTTTATTGCCTTCATTTACCGACACACAACAGAGCATCCTGACACGCGTTACAATTTTTTTTCTCTTTTTTTTTGTGAACATTAATTTTTTTTTCTTTCTCATCTCAGGCTCTTACAAGGATATGCAATAATGCCACTCACTCTTGTATTTTTTTTTATTTTTTTATTTCTTCTGTTTTGCACCACAAGAGACACGTTAATTTGATTGTTGTAGCAATGAAAATGTGTCTGTTGCTCCTTCCACTGCTGCTTAGAAAGACACTTTAGAATTTTATTTTACATTTTTTATTTTTTTTTTCTGTGATGTTTTATGAGTTTTAAAGCGGCGCGCGAGGAATTTTCAGGGCATCTCTCGCATTTTATTCCGATGTAAATTTTTTATGGCAACTTTTTTCGTTCGGTGTCCCGTTAAATCTTTTGCATCTCATAAAATAAATAAAAATCTCCGTGTTTTATCGAGATAATGCGATTAAGGCGTGTTTTTGTTTGTTTCTCTAAAAGAGCTTCTCGTCCCTCGTCAAAAATTTATTCGGCAAATGTGTGTCACTAATATATTAGAATAACATTTGTTCGTCGGAGGCAACAAAAGAATGGATAATGAACACATTTTACCTGCTACATTGTTCGAAATCAGTCAATAAACTCATAATAATGGAGTACTTTTCATCGACAGATACCCCAAAAAATAAAAAAAAAAAACTTTATTATAATTTCCATTCGTCAGCAGCAGCAACAAGACAAGGGTCGACAGATTTCCGTTTCTCATCGACACACAAACAGATTGTCGACAAAAATATATATTGCATGACAAACAAACGATGTTATTGGAAAAACAGGTGGGCTTTATTGATTTGTGTGAATAACATCGATACAACACAAAAATTGGGAAAATATCTCTGGGACATCATTCCGGCTCACAAAATATGTCGAAAACGACGAGAGGGTGAAATAATTTAATTATTCGAAGGGACTTTGACGCAAAAATATGGAAATCATGTTTGCAGTAAATGGAGACGCCTTGTCAAGCTGACGAGTTACTGACAAGTTGGCAAACAAAAAAAAAGAAGAAGGCAAAAAAGTACAAATTTGAACAAGGTTACAAGTCACGGTCATAAACTGTATCGAAAATACGACAAAAGCAAAAATTTAAGTATGCCTTGGAGGCGTTTGGGATTCTCTTTTCGTTTTGCCAACATTCCTTAATCTTGATTCTCATGAGTCAGCCGACAAACAAAAAAAAAAGAAGAAAAATGTATGGGAGACAATTTTTTCGGAGGTTTGGAAGGGACAAGAAATTGTTGAAGGATTTGAGTGTATTTAAAGATTTTTTTTTAAGATTTTATTTTTTTATTTCGCTTTTAATTATTTTTTTTTATATCTAAAGCCATTTTTTAAACAATTTTAATATTGGAAAATAATTAATATTTAAAAAATAAAAAATTAAAATATTAAATTAATATTAAAATAATATTTAGAAAATAATTTTATAATTTAAAATAATTTTAATTTTCAATATATTTTTAATTAATTAATAAATTTAGTTTAATTTAAAAAAAATAATTATTTTTTTTAATAATAAATTAAGTTTTTTTTGATAATTAATTAATTTAAAAATAAATAATTTGGTACAAAAATTAAATATTTTTTCGAAATCAGGAATTTTTGAATTTTGACAATAATTTCAAAAATCACGTGGTTAAATTTTTACAAAAATGTACATTAGGATGAAAATTTTTATATTTTTAAAGTAAAAAAAAATCAAGTGTTCAATTGCGAATAAAAACTAAAAATTTGTATTATGATGATATATTAAAAAATCATTTACAATGAAAAACTAAAAAGTGCATTAAGTTAAGTCACGTGGTTTAGATTAATTTAATTTTAATTAAATTTTCAAAATTAATTTTGATATAAATTAATAAAAAAAAAATCTTACATAATTGATTTACTTGAAAAAAAATACAATTAACTAAATATTAAGAGAACTAATTAAAAAAATTATAAAAAAAAATAAAATTTTACAATTTAATACTCCTCCTAAAATTTTGAGCTATATTTTAAAATAAAATAAAATAGTTTTATTCATTACAAATTATTTTAAAAAAATAATTAAAAAATTAATTAATTTATTTTATTTTTAAAAATTCAGATAACTAATAAAAGACAATGGAATTTAAACAAAAAAATAATTTCACAATTTATTACTCCTCAATGACAAATTTGTCTAAATTATTTTACTTTTTTTTATTTGACAATTAAATGTATCAGACAGACTTTTGTTCATCTTTGAAAAAAACCTTTTTGCCAAAGAAAATTGACATAATAAATGACAAAAGAACATAATATGACATTGGCCTAAAGCGACATTTTGATATTTTTTAAATAAAATAAATAAAACGAGGACGACGAAAATAAAACAAGGAATTTATTTTTCTGCATTTTCTTCTCTTCTGCGACATAAAAATAAATAATAATAATAAAAAATTTCGCTCAGTCACTGCGAGCAAAACTTGTGTGAGATCCACGCGCTGCTCTCAATCCATGAGGAGAGCAAAAACTCTGAAAAACAATAAAGAATTGTTTAAACTTTTATATTATGATGACAATAAAATATACAAACAAATTGATGTTTATTGTGAACACAATTCCAGCAAGGTAACTCTCGACACGTAAACAAATTGCGGCATTCCCATTTCAACTGTAAAGAATCGAAATCGAATTAGGTCTACGTGAACATTTTTCTGCAATTTTTTTTTTGGAAAGGAACAACTTTGAACAATTTGAAAAGTCGTAAAATAATTTGTTTCTTAACCTTATCAGGACTTTTTTATGGCTTCAGATACAATTTTACTATTATTAAGGAATTCCGAAATTCTTTCGGAGAAAACTTTGCTATGCGACGAGAAAATTTGCTCAATATCGTAAATTCTTCGGAACCGATACATTTATTCACATTAACACTGATTGAAATTTTGAAATTCCATTTCTTTCGTGCCTTTGCCTCTTCTGCTTCGTTTTCCTTTGATTCAGAGGAAATATGTGGCATGCGAGATGAACGAGAGATGAATAAAAGTAGGGCAACAAAATATTGATCTGCAAAAGATAATTGGACTGGAATTTTGGTCGAAATCGATAAAATTACTTTTGCATGAATTCTCCTTCGTTTTCTTCTGTTTCGACTCGAAGCGTTTATTTATTGTGTGTGATTTTTGTGGTAATTTGGTAAGTCCTGAGAAATTTTGTGAGAAGGAATAAATTTATTGCATAATTTTTGGATTTTATTGCTCTTTGTCGTCTTTTGTAAAATTCACAGTAGGAGAGTGTTTGCCTCCTGCTAAGAATTTTACAGAATTTTATCAAATTTTAATTAAAATCTAGGAATTTTCTTGAAAAGGCTCAAAGCATTTTTTATGGAAATGGATTTTAATTGAAGTTATTTGAGCAACAAGAGTGCATCAAAAATTATTCAAATTCTTAGTAGACAAGGTTTTATAATTTTCTTGGTATTTGGCTCAATTGATCGACAATTTATTTAATTGACTTGCTATTTATTGGTTCTATTAGTTGAAGTTAGTTTCAGTAATTGAAAACTTCTTTGGGCTTTAAACTGGATTATTATTAAAAATATCGGTTCAAAAACAAAATATTATTTCTCAACTAACTTTTATTTTGATATAAATTCAAAAAATTTACGAAAATTTTATTATTTCATTTTTATTATTTAAACCGTAATTTTTAGAAACTCTTTTAAAAATAAAATTAATGAAAAATAAAATTTAATTTAATATAATTAAAATAAAAAATTGAAAGAATTTTGAATTACCTAGAAGAAATAATTTTAGTAAAAATAAAAATAAATTTTTTTTAATAAAATTTTTTTAAAATAAATAAATTTATTTTAATTTTTAATTTTTTTTAAATGTTAAAAAATTTTTTAAATAAAAATATAAATAAAAAAATTTAAATATTATTTATTTTAAAATTTATTTTTTTTTTATTTTTTAATTAATTTTAATAAAATTACTTATTTATTTTATTTTTTTAAAATTAATTTTATATTTTTTTAAAATTAAATTTTTTAAATTAATTTATAAATTAAAAAAAAACTACTTAATAATATTTATTTTAAAATTATCTTTTTTTATTTTTTATTGAAAGTTAAATTTTTTATTTTTTTTTTTATTAAAACCTTTTTCAAAATTAATTATATCAATTTTTTTTAATTATTTTTTTTAAATATTAATAAGATTAAAAGATAAAAAAACGAAGAAATATTAAATTTTTCAATATTATTAATCAATTTTTTTTCATTTTTTTTAAATTAAATATTTCTATTTTATAAAAAAATATGAAATAAAAAATTAATAAATTATTTTTTTTTAAATTTTTAATTAAAAAATTTTTTTAAAATTTTATTAATTTTTTATTTTAAATTTAATTAAATTTTTATATTAAATTCAATTAAATTTTTGATAATTTTTTTTCTAAAATATTTCAAGATATTTTCTCAAAACTTTCTATTAAAAAAAAAAAATATTTCAAAGTCAGTTCTCTTGATCGGGACAAAATATGCAAATATTGGTAACTTTTTGTGCCTCGTGTTTCTCCTTAAAATTATTATTCAGAATGCCCAATTAGGTCAGTAACACGTGCCGGAGCAATCACAACAAAATAAAGTTGTTAAAAGGTTATAATCTTACCTCTTTCACTTTCTTTGAACTCCTCCTCGTGCATGCCGTAATAATAATATTTTTAATAATTTTTACATTTCCATTCATTCATTTGGATGTTCACGCCCCAGAAAATCAACACTACACTAAAAATAAAGTACAAGTAACGAAATCGCATTAAAACTAAAATTAGGTTTTACCTTACAAATTAATTCCGAAAGACATCGTCGTCGTCAACGAAAAAAAAAATACGAGGCCCAAAAAGAGGCAATTCTAATAATAATTATATTACAACAATAATTCCGACTCACACCAGCCAACAACCGATGATTATAACAGCAACAACAGTTGGACTCGACATGTATAATAACACAATTAATAAAAATTATGCAACAAGAACGACGACGACCCGATGGAAAAAAGAGAGAAAAAACATTTTTGTGTTTCAAAAGCTTGTTTATGATTAAGAAATTATAATAAATGATTATGGATGTGGCTGTTGATATTTTTTTTTTCATATATGGCACCAACGACCTACGAAAGCCCACAAAAACAGTCAAACAATGTTATTATTGTTATTAGTATAATCGCTCTCGACCATATTTTTTCACATTCGTACATTTTTCCTCTAATCCGAAAGCCAATGTTGAACATATATGAGTAAGGGGGTGTCCGCAGTTTACCGAAACTTTCAAGCGATTTCTTTATTAAATCATTCAAATTGGATTGGCGGGGGCACCCTGATGTGATAAAAAATTTTGTTTATGAATATAAATAAATGTATGGACCTTTGTTGAATGCCGCATGGGTTTCGCATTGTGGCAAATAGATGGGAACAGCAAACAACGAAAACAACCAAAAATACTCACAAACACTCGGAAAAATTGTATAAAAAGGATATTGGTCATAATAATAACAATATTATCTTGATCATGTGTCCACTAATCTAATACATTTTTTTTCTGTTAAGGATTTTTCGTTGTCGATGTCTGAAAGTGTTTTTTTTGTTTGTTTGAAGTTTGGATTAACCGGTTCAAGGTTTGAATTTTTTGGCGGGAAATTTTGTTTATTTTTTAATTTTTTTATTTATTTCATTTCAATTTAATTATTTGTTAAATATTTATTGTTAAAAAACATAATAATTTATTATTTTTAAAAAAATAATTTTTTATATGAATTTTTTCAAAAATATGTAAGTAGTTTCAATAAAAAATAAAAAAAAAAAGTTAAAAACAAATTATTTTGATAATTATATAAAACATATTAAATATTTTAATAATTATAAAAATAAAATTTTAATATATTTTAAAAAAATTTCAAATAATTTATTTATTTAAAAAAAAATTAATTAATTTTATTTAATTTAAATTAAATAAAATTTTAATGTATTTTAATTAATATATAAATTTTTAAATTGGATTTAGTGAAACAAAATATAAAATTTACAAAAATAATAAATTTTATTAAAAAAAATAATTAAAAAATTTAAATTTTAAACAAAATTAATAAATTATAAAAATTGTGAAATTAATAATTAATATT
Organism: Culicoides brevitarsis; assembly: GCF_036172545.1. Lineage (NCBI taxonomy): Eukaryota > Metazoa > Arthropoda > Insecta > Diptera > Ceratopogonidae > Culicoides > Culicoides brevitarsis. Next base: position 8,737,410 of record NC_087086.1, read on the forward strand.
ATTAATAATTTTATTAAAAAAAAATTAATTAATTAATAAAATAAAAAAATATAAAAAAATTTCAAATTTATTTATTAAAAAAAAAACTTAATTTAAATAATTTTATTTCAAAAACTAAATTTTAAAATTAAAATTGTTAAAAAAAAATTTTTATGAATATTAATAATTTTTATAATAAAAATATAATTTTTTTTTTATTTATTTTATTTTTTTTTTATAAAAAATATTTTTTTCTAAACATTTTTATAAACAAAAATAATTATTTTAATTTTTTTTATATAAAAAATATTTTTTTTTAAACAAAATTATTTTTTATTTAAAAAATTTATAAAAATATTTTTTTATTTATTTTATTTTAATTTTTGTAATTTTTTTTTATTTACCGGTTCCTTTTAACCCTTTTCCCTCATCTCCATTCCGACTCCGTTTAGCTAATTTTTCATCTGCCTCAAGCACATTTAGGCGAACACATTTTTTCCGTATTTATATTTATTTTTTTTCCTCGTATGCGTTTCCACGTTGAACCTTTACGTCACTTTTTGAATATATTACTGCCAAGGGTACTTTTTTTCTGTTTCATATCAAAAACTGTGAGTTGAGTGTGTGCGTAAATAATAATAATAAAAATAATGCGATGGAGTGGAAAAATACACGAAAAAGTTGTTTCTCTTTTTTTTTTAAATATGATGTCATGACGGGCAGTTTTATCATATTTTAAGAGGCGTGATGAATGATGAACATTACTCAATGTAGATAACGAGAAATTCAATGGAGGAGTTTACCTGAATTTTGTGGTCAGTAAAATGCAAAAGTTTTTTCACACAAATTTACAGTTTTTTTCCTGCTAGTTTGAAACAGGAAAAAATTTAACCACAAATCGTCTGAAAAACCAAAAATTACAGGTTTGAGAATTTTTTTTCCACGAACAGTGAACGGTCATTAGACGGAATGTTTTCTGTGTTATTTGAATAATTTGGTAATTACATGGCGCTGTGTAATTGAGAGTTACGGACAACTAACGACACACAGCTGAGGTCAAGGCTCAGTCTCATTTTGTGCTCAGAAACAATAAATGTCAAGTAATTAATTGTCGCCGACCTTAAGGGAAACTTGTCAAAAGTTTCCAATTAATTTACTCGCCCGTAGTTGTGAAAAGATGTCATCGTCGGACACATTCTTGACACTCGACGAGCTCAACATATGCTCATGTCATCATCATCGTGACACAACAATATTAATGACTTGCCGTCGAGTCGCACATATGTTGACATTCCCCGAAAAAAAAAGAACAAAAAACGAGAATCAATTTGAAATGAGCCGTTAATTAGATTACTGGGACCGCTCTTTGTCTCGCTGGATGGCAGAACGGAGCAGTTAAAGTTACTGCCAATCGCTGAAAACGTGTCAAATGAATAATTAATGACTTTCCTATCGAGTTTCGGTATCGTTTGTGCTACGCTTCATCATGCGCCATTTATCATGCTTTGCTTTATTTTGTCGTCTCGCAAAGTGTCGCACATGAAAGGAACTCTTTACTTTAACGAAAGAGATTTTCTTTTATTCTCGTGGAAGTGAGGCTGATTCGAATTTATTTTTAAATTTTTGTTCCTTTCCCTAAAAAAATGTAATTAATTTTTTTTTTTCAAGAAAATGAAAAATTTATTTATAAATATAAAATTTTTATATAAATAAATTTTTTTTTAAAAATAATTTTTTTTTAAAAATTAAAAAAAAATTACCTAAATTAAAAAAAAATAATTTTTTAAAAAATAAATATTTTTTTGAGAAAATTAAAAAAAAATTTAATAAATTAAATAAAATATTTAATACCTAAGTTTAAAAAAATAATTTTTTAAAAATTAAAATTTTTTCGAAAAATTAAAAAAAAAATATAATATTTTTTTTAAAAATATTAAGAAAAAAATTAAAAATTAACTGAAATAATTTTTTTTTTAAAATAATTTAAATTTTAATTAATAAAATAATTTTTTTTTTTAAATTTTTTTTCTTAATTTTTTTTTAAATTTTTTAAAAAGTTTTGAATTTAAAAAATTTTATTTTATTTAAAATTTTTTTTTTATTATTTTATAAAAAAAATAATTTTATATTTTATTTAATTTTTAATCAGAATTTTATTTTATTTTTTTTGTATTATTTTTATAAATTATTTTATAAAAATCATAAAAAAAATTTTTATTTTTTTTTCCATAAATTATTTTACTTCTACCATAAAAATTTAATAACCCTAAAATATTGTAAAAAAATAATATTTATTATAATATTTAAAAAAATTAAATTAAAAAATATTTCAAAAATTTAAATACAAATTTAAAAAAAAAAAATAAATCAACTAAAATATCAAACACTTGTGAATTTTTAAGATTTTTTTTCTTTCCTTCGAAAAAAATTTAAACCAAAAATTTAAAATAAATCTGAAACAGCCTCAGACTTCATTTGATGTTTCGCACTTTATTTCGTATTCTCTTTGTTGTCACTCAAATTCGGTTTCCTTCGAGGAAAATAAAAAGCTCCCATCATTATTTCAACGCATTTTTCACGTTCTTTTGTGATTTTTTTTTCCATTCAACTCTTTAAAAAAAATCCTGAAAAAGCCGAATAATGAAGTAGTTTTCACAAAAGAAAAAATAAATAAAAATAATGAGAGACCAGCTTCACAACAAAACACGTGTCGTCATCAGAAGCATTAAAACAGATAAATGTCCAACTCCCGAGAGACCATTTAAATAAACATTTCTATATCAGAGAGTTATCGTTCTGTGTGCTTTTGAAAAAGACAAAAGGTCGTTATATTATTTTATATCGGTCGTTAGAAATAAATCTATCTCCCATACCGAGAATGGCACCACAAAGCGAAGCCATGCAAACAAAGAAAGAAAGAGAAAAGAATTTCATGCTTAAAGAGAGATGTCCTTTAATATATTTTTTCCTCTATGTCTGTCAAACAAAACTCGTACGGACAAGTTTCGATAAATTTTAAAATTACAGCGAAAATTAACAAACAATTTCACTCGAGGCACTTTTGCCCGAATGAAGTTACAAGACCAATAACAACGGGAAGTTTATTTAATATAATGGGAATAACAACAATAACAAAGAAAAACCCCAAAAATATCATAGCAGTAAAAAGTTTGAACATACTGTTGTTGCTACTGCAATGTAGAGAGGTACTTATGGAATGAAACTATGAAACATTTCTCATTTTTTGACATTTCAATTAGTTGTTTGATCAATAAAATTTGATATTTATGTGTAGCGTTTTTTTTTTGTTTTGCTACGAGAAACTGACGACGAGTAAAATAGTGAAATAAAATGTTAGAAAAGGAAAAAATTAAAAAAAAATTATGAAAATTGATTTTCAGTTTGAATTTGGAAATTTATTAGTTTCTAAAAACAATTTTTTTTTTAAGTTTTCAAAAGCTGAAGAATTTTTTCAGGTTTCAAAAGCTGAAGAATTATTTCAGGTTTCAAAAGCTGAAGAATTATTTCAGGTTTCAAAAGCTGAAGAATTAGGTTTCAGGAAGAATTCAAAAAGCTGAAGAATTATTTCAGGTTTCAAAAGCTGAAGAATTATTTCAGGTTTCAAAAGCTGAAGAATTATTTCAGGTTTCAAAAGCTGAAGAATTATTTCAGGTTTCAAAAGCTGAAGAATTATTTCAGGTTTCAAAAGCTGAAGAATTATTTCAGGTTTTAAAAGCTGAAGAATTATTTCAGGTTTCAAAAGCTGAAGAATTTTTTCAGGTTTCAAAAGCTGAACAATTATTTCAGGTTTCAAAAGCTGAAGAATTTTTTCAGGTTTCAAAAGCTGAAGAATTATTTAAAAGCTGAAGAATTATTTCAGGTTTCAAAAGCTGAAGAATTATTTCAGGTTTCAAAAGCTGAAGAATTATTTCAGGTTTCAAAAGCTGAAGAATTATTTCAGGTTTCAAAAGCTGAAGAATTATTTCAGGATTCAAAAGCTGAAGAATTATTTCAGGTTTCAAAAGCTGAAGAATTATTTCAGGTTTCAAAAGCTGAAGAATTATTTCAGGTTTCAAAAGCTGAAGAATTTTTTCAGGTTTCAAAAGCTGAAGAATTTTTTCAGGTTTCAAAAGCTGAAGAATTTTTTCAGGTTTCAAAAGCTGAAGAATTATTTCAGGTTTCAAAAGCTGAAGAATTATTTCAGGTTTCAAAAGCTGAAGAATTTTTTCAGGTTTCAAAAGCTGAAGAATTTTTTCATGTTTTAAAAGCTGAAATTCGTTATGGTTTTAAGAGCTAAAAACTTTAAAAAGTTGAATTCAATGAAAATTTTATATTTTTAAAATCATTCAACCTGAAACTCATTTCGACTTTGTAAACTACCACGTTTACCCTTTTCCCGCAATATCCATTAAATCCGTCAACGAAATGCCAGCACATGAAACGTTGCATTTCTCGTCATTCCGTCAGTCAAGCGACGTTGAATGTTTTCATCAAAAATGAGCAAGCACAAAAATGTAAAGTCAAACACTATTTTTTTCTCGATTCGACTAACAGGTAACACTGTTGGAGACTTGTAAAGTTGTAATATGCTTTCGTGAACAAATTAAATCGAATCCAATGTTAGATTTGTGGTTTTTCTCTCTCTCGTTTGGATAACTTTTCAATCAAAAAACGGCAAAAGCTGAATATTGCTTGCCTGCCTAGCTACGGGTTTTTGACAGGCTTGGCAGGCAAGCAGGCAGAACATGCCATAAAACACTTTATCATTTATTCAAATGGGACACATACGGATTCGTACGAATTTTCGTTGTAAAAGTGTTTGCTCTCTGTTATTCATATAAAAATTCTTTTTTTTTTTGCTCCGAGTTTTCAAATGAACTTTGAGTGTGCTTTGTAACGGATACGATTTTAATGCCAAATCCAGACATCATTCATTTTTTTCATCTATTTTTTTTTTCTTTCGTTTGAATAGTAACTCAAGCATCATTCAGGCATCCATTCATCAAAGCAAAGCAAAAAAAAGTGTCAATAAAATGCGAGACGAGACTGCCCGTATGTGAGTTGAAAAAACAACTGTAGGCATAAAAATGACATAAAAAAAGAGGAAAAACAAGAAAAATTGTAATTATTCCGGGAACTACTCGTGAGCATCGGAAGAAAATTAAGTTTTCGTTTCTCTCGTGACTGAAATATGTTTCAAATTTCCGATAGTGCAATGACTCGATATCGCCAGAACATGACCAGCTGACAATCCGTGGAAACCTAAACAGACGGGATTCGTCGATGTTGACGATGATAAACAACGAAAAAAAGCAAAATACAAAAAAAAAACAGACAAAGAGGCACTAAAATACTCACTCCGACTCGCTACGACTCACTAACATGCACATTCGCTCCGATGACGATGGCGATAGTACGTCAAAGATAGTATAATTTGAATTTAATGCCAACAGACATGTACTTTTTTTTTGGTTCCGCGCCCATATTTCTTTCCTTTCTCTGTTTGTGCTTTTGTATCGTGAGAATTGTGAGTCATTAGGGGATGGCATAATGTCGTCGATCGACAGCAAAAGGGACCTTCGAGAGGAATTAAAGTTTGTCAGGAACGAAATTAATGCTTTTTAAGTATTTTTCTCTTTTGTTTCGAAAAAAATGGAATTTTTAAATAAGCAAGTTCACGTTTAATTGCTGGACCCTTACTACAATGAAGAACGATGTAAATTAAAAACCAGAGAAACGAAAACTGGCAATGTGAATGAAACAAGAAAAGGGAAATAGATAACAGTAAATGGAAAATCCAGTCGTCGAACGTATGCGACTCGAAAAAATTTTGCTTAGGTTTGGTTGAAAGGAAACAAGTTTAAATTGAACAATGAACTAAATCGCATTTACATAAGGATTAAAATTGTTTTTACGAAACTTTTGTAAATTAACTTTTTTTCATGAATTTAAGAATTTTTAAGCTAAACTTTACGAATATAAAAATAGAAAAAATAAGAGAATTTCAAAATAAAAAATTTAATTAGATGTTAACGCGAATAGTGCTATTTAAAAACTAACTTAAATTTTAATTATTTAATGAACTTCTTCTTGACAGGTATAAACCAGTATTCTTTGATTATTTCTAAATAAAAGGTTGAAAGTGGCTTTGGTCAATACAGGATAAGAATTTCTTGTGAAAGTCATCCTTGACTGAAGGATTAAACTTAAATTTTACAATGAAATTTAGGTATTTATGGTTCAGCACTTCCAATAGTAATTTTTTATAGATGGTTTAAATGATTTCAACTTTTTAAATATCCATGAGCTGTTGTTGATATCAGGTCCATCTTGCGATGATTTGGGCAGAGCGTTTCTTTTAAATTCTTCGAGTTCCATTGAACGAAATTTCTTTTCTTGGTCTCAAATGAATTATTTCTTAAATTATATGGCTGTATGTCGCCCACTTTTTCAATATTCACAGCCAGGTAATTCAGTAATTGATTTTTTGTTGGCTTAAAAATAAGTATCAAAACATTAAACAATATACGTTGAAAGACACAAAAACAAATTAGTTTCCTGTAACATTTGACAAACACTGCTTTCTATATTTCCGTGCGTCAAGATTCTTAATGCTCAGTTTTGTATTTTCTGTATTCCTCTAATCACTTCTTTTCCATTCAGCTACAATATTGAGCTGCAGTAGTCAATGTGGGCTCCGACCATGCATTTATATAATATCAGTCTTGTTTCTTCTGGGAATTTTTTCTTATTTCTATTTAAAAAACCGACCATTTTGCCATCTGTATGCTGATGGTATGTTGATGACTCTGAACTGAATGTTGGTAAAATAATTTTCCTTCGTACTTAGCCGATTATAGGTCAATTATGAATATTAGTTGGATTTTTAAACGTTTAAAAAAGTGTTGAATCCAGTTATGATAACTTTTGATGCTCGTAAAATTTTGATATGATCTTATCGAATCTTCTTAAAAAAAAATTCGTCAAATCTGAAAAAAAAACTTAATATCTTATTAGATTTGAAATTATACTTACTATCATGTAATTAAAGACAGACAGACAACTTACCAGACAAAGTATAATTTTTTGTTTAAACTTTTCAAAATGCTTTAAAACCATGTATCAACGAAACTCGATCCACTCCGAGATCCATTTCGTTGATAATAATTAGAACATGTTTCTGCTAAAAAGTAATCGAAATATGAACAGAACAAGTAAATTGCTTCTAATTTCATTCTTAGACCTAATGTTCATTTATTTTTTTTATACATACCTCTCAGTGAGTAAGTAACATTGATTCTTATTCCAGATAAGTATCGATTTACTTCCTTGACTTGAAAAGAGCTTCCCTCTGATTTACTTCCATTACTCATGACACCTCTTTCCGTTTTTTCTTTCAGAATTCCTTCAAGGAACAGTCCGACACATCGACGTGTCACGCACATTCATCCAAACCGTGGACGACGATACCTTTCAAGGACTCCGTTTGGAATCCTTGAAACTTGTTGACAATCGCCTCAACGAGTTCGGCGACAAGTGTTTCAAGTAAGTAATTTTGCTCTCTGCATTTATCGACGAAACATGTCCAACAACCGAAGAGATAACTGCACTCGATAAATCACGATCAATTATGCTACACTCGAAAATTTTGCGAAAAGTTTTGAATAACGGCATCAATCAAGTGCTCTTAGCGTAAAGTTGGTGAAGTGCCATTCAAACACCTTATGAATTGGTTTTCTCCGTGCCGTGCGCAATTTATGAGAAGATGATAATTAGTTTTTTTTCTGATGAAGAGTTCCTTCGTCGACCTTGTTACTGACACTTTTTGCCCTACTTGAACAAAATGTTAACAAAACTTGCGGTTAGTTCGTGCATTTTTTACGTCATACAAGAGATTTACAAACATTCGTTGTTTGCCACTGATGATCCAGAACAATCCATAAAAACTGCACGTTTTTTCACGATAACGATGCAACGAAAAAAAAAATTTCGTATAAAAATTGCAAATGCATAGACTTTGCTTGGCTGTAACAGTAACTCGAGCTGAGTTCATGAATTATTATGTGTTTCCTGTTTGCTTGCTCCGACTTCTCTCCCTCTCGCATTTTCAGCCATGGCGCGCCAACAACTACATCATCGACGCTGCTGCTGCTTTTCTAATGTAAAATTCCACATACAATCCGCCACAATTTCCGTACTTTAAAAAAAAAATAATTTTCCCTCGTCGACATACACATGTGTTTGTTGTGTGCGATTACACACGGAGTTTTTGCTTCAACAGCGAAAATAGAACATTGCATAAGTTCTGACTACATTTTTTTTTTGCTAGTTTGCTACCTGAGGCGGCTGCTGATGCTATTGCAACCACACGTGCATAGCAGAGTTCATGTCGAGAGTCAGCGTTATTATTAATGTTTTACACTTCAATTGTTTCAGGTTTCCTATGGATTTAAAATATATGAAATTTGAATTTTAATCATTTTTTTTTATTTTCGAAAACTATTCGAAGTATTTTCGAAAATTTGAAAAAATTTTTAACATTGATTCAATTTTTTTCAATTTATTAATTCAAATCAAAATTCCAAATCAAAGATATTTGAAAATTAAAAGTATCAAATTCAATATAAAATTTTTCTAAAAGTGAAAAAATCTATTTTTTCCAATGTTCAAAATTTTAAAATTTGTTTTTTTTTAATTTCGAAAAAATTTTAAATTTAATGATTTTCGAAAAAATTTCTTATAAAATTTATTTTTAAAGTATTTTCGAAAAGTAAAAAAAAATATTTTTTTTCGATGTTCAAAATTTTTAAAATTACTTCAATGTTTAAAAAAAAAAAAATAAAAATTTTATGATTTTCGTAAAATTTCTTATAAAATGTTAAAAAAAAAGTATTTTCGAAAAGTGATTTTTATGATTTTCTTATTTTCATGATTTTTGAAAATTTCAAATTTTTAAATTTTTCGAAAATTTTTGAAAATTTTTTGAATAAAAATATTGAATATTCGTTTTCGAAAATATTCTAAAAAATATTTTTTTTTTCAAATTTTTAATTTTAATTATTTTTTGAAGTATTCGAATTTTTTTTTCGATTTCCGAAAAGTTAAAAATTTTTATTTTTCCAAATTTTTTTTTTTTAATTATATAAATTTTTTTGAATATTTTTTAAAAGCAAAAATTAAAAATTTTTGTAACTTCAAAATAAATTCACTTGACACCTTTTGATGCTAAAATTAACTCTTTTTAATGCAACAAAAATGAAAAGTGAATTTACTGAGAACGTAGAAAAAAAAGGAAAAATGTAATCACAGGATTCACCTATGGCTGAAAAGTACATAAACTACAAGTTTACGAAAATAATTCATATTTAAACAGGGCGAAGTGGATTAAAAGGAAGCAAACGGAAGATTTTTGTGTGATTTACAGTTTGTTTTTCTCCGTTTCATGCAAAAAGGGGCAAATATTGATTTTTCCTAATAATTTGCCAAGCAACCTAAAACATTCAATTGCAAAAGAAAAATCGCAAATTGCTCCAATTTTCCCGAGTAACCTTGTGAATAAATAACGATAAAGGTGATAATATTAAATTTAACTTTTAACCCCACATTTTCCAACCAACTTTTATTGGTGTGCTTAACCTCTCTCTCGCTCGTCATGGCGCACGCCACAAAACAAGGAGGAAATACATTGCAAAACATAAATATTTTTTCAAGTACCATTATCATTATTATTATTTCTATTATTATCATCATCATTAACTTTAGTTTATATTTTATGTGTGCGAAGGAAAAGAACCAACAATAATATTTTTGATGTCTGGCATATTTACACCTCCCTCCATATTGCAGCAGCTCAACATTTTTCTTCATTGTTATTAGCACTGTTGTTATTAATATTTAACGAGTTTTATAACGCGCGCGGTAGATTTTCATGTATTTTTGAGTACAGACACTCGTTAAGGCTCGACGTCGGGAATTGTTGTTGTTGTTATTGTTGCTATTGAGCTCTCTTTTCACAATAATATCACAAATGAGGACTGACAGCACAATTCAATTAACATTTTCATTCGTGTCTGTTAAAATGTTTGACTGAATATTTGATTGGAGTTTTCATTTTATTTATTTATTTTTGGGTATTTTTTGTTGTGTGTTTTTAATCAGAATTTTCTTGTTTGCTTTGTAAAATATTTGCTATTTATGCCTGCAAAAAAGGGTTTGAATTAAAAAGTCAAATATATTCCAATTGTGGGGTTAATTAAATATTTTTTTTTTGTTTTATAAAATCGTCTAGCCAGGTTAATTGAAAAAATTAGATTTTTTTCTGACAAATTTGATTTATTTATTAATTTTTTTATTACTGATGTTTTTCTGTCTGGCAGGAAAAATTAATTGAATTTAAATGAGATGATTTTTCTTTCATATTTTAAATAGAAATATTAAGGTTAAAATAATTTTAAAAAATTTGTATTAAATAATATTTAAAATAAAAATAATAAATTAAATTAAAATTAATTTAATATAAAAGAAAAAAATTAAGAATAATTGAAAAATTTAATATTACAGCTTGAAGAAATTTTTTCCATTAAAATTTTTAATTTTTTTTACTCGATAGAAATTAATTAATAAATAAAAAAATGTAAAAATTATTAATCAATTAAAAAAAAAAATTATATTAAAATTAAAATATTTAATCAAAAGTTGAAAAATATTTTTATAAAATTAAATTTTAATTTATTAAATTTTTAATTTCAATTTAATTTTTAATTTTTTTTTTTAATTTTTTAAATTAATTTTTTTATTTAAAAAATTTTTTTTATTTAAAAAATTTTTAAAATTTAATTTTTAATAAAATTTTTTTAAATTTAAAAGATAAATTTTTTTAAATAAAATCAATAAAAATTTTTTAAATATTAATTTTTAAATTTAATTAATTTTTTTTTAATTTAATTTTTTTAAAATTAAAAAAATTTTTTTAAATATTGAATAATGAAAATTAATTTTTATAAAAAAAATAAAACAAAAAAAAATAAATAAAAATAAAAAAAATCATGAAACATTTTTTTTAAATTTAAACATCTATTAATTGTTAAAATAAAAAATTTGAAAATTAAATTTTTTTTTTAATTTTTGAAAAATAAAAATCGTTTCTAATATTTAACATTTACTTTCAATGAACTTGAAACAGTAAAAAAATATTCTCACTTCATTAGGCTCTTTGACAAATCGCGCAAATTTTTCATAATCATCAATTGAACAAACTACAAAAAAAAAACAAACAACCTTGTTCGGCAAATCTTTCTTCGCTTTTAATGACTTGCGCCGCTTACGTTTGACAAGAAAAATATATTACATGTCGCAAAAACGATTCCTTATCCACACACACGTCACTCTGAATACGTGACATATGTAAAACCTCTGCTGATGACAAACCTAATAATAATAAATAAAAAAATTTCTCTTAGACTTTGAAAATGAATCCCAGCAGAGAGAAGAAATTTTTCCTCCTTCATCTTTCCAAACCAAGCCACTTTTTGTAATTTTATGTTCTACTAACACAAATTCACACACACAGAAAGAAAAGAAAGAAAATCATGCAACATTCTTCGTGAAAGTAAAGCAAAGCGAAAAAAAAATGATGGATTATTTATACAACAGCAACAGAAAAATTTTCCACTTTTGAATTTATTATTATGCAATATATCGCAGTTCGTGTGTTGTTTCTCTGTGCCAGAGCGAAACCATCTCGCGACTCGGATTATAAATGAATGAAGTATGAGTGAGGAGGCACAAATATGGCATGAGACAGATTGCATTTTCCTCTTTATTTTTTTTTTCGTTGAACGCTGTGAGTGCATGTTCGTTATCGTTTCTATTTTTATACAAAAAAAAAACGTTTTTAGTCATCGCGATGACATGTGTGATGATGACACAGTTTGAAATCTGCACAAACGAAAAACCGAACAGCAGTCAACTAATGAATTCTCTTTGAAATACATTTTTGTATATTTTTAACGATTTCCCAAGGAAGTCATTTCATAAATTGTATGTTTTTTTTTGGGCAGTCGTTTTGCTTTAAATAAATAAATAATAAAATAAAATGAAACAACAAATGTTCCTTACTTCATAAAATGAAAAAGTTACCCACTTATTTCCATAAAATCATATAATTTTGGGAATGGTTTAGGACACTGTTGTTAAGAAATTGACCGAAATGTTACTTTGAAACAATAGAAATGAATAAAAATGAGACAAAAATCGCTTGAAGTGAAGTAATAACGACGGAAACTGAACAACAGCAACTCAAGTCACTGGTTTCCTTAAAGTACCGTTTAGATGATTTTGCTGACCAGACCTTTTCTATTATGAGATTTTATTCGTTCTTTTTTATTTTATTATGTGAACAAGAGCCTTTTTGTTGTTCTTCAGAATAAAGAAGTTAGCGTTCATTGAAAGGCATCCGCAGAAGATTTTAAGTAAAAAATAGACTGTTTTCGATAATTTACGATTTGATTTTTCATTTAAAGAAATGAAAGACCTCAGATCCTAAAATTTAAAAAAAAAATTAATTTATTTATTTTAAGAAAAATTAAATTAATATACTTACTTGGATTTGAAATTTTAATTCCTTAAACTATAAAAAAAACTTTTAAAGGACATGAAAACGTTCAAAATCTCAAAACTTACCCAAAGGCAATTTCCATCACAAGTGACTAGCAAAACAATCCACAATGTTATTATATAATTTATGCCTTTTCCCATTTATATTTAGGGTGTCTGCTTCCAAGTCGTACGATCCCGTATCTTCTTATGCACTTGTCATACTTTTCCTTATACCTACAAAGAAAAATAAAGAAAAGCATGAGACTCTTTATCCTCTTATATTTATAATTCTTGTCCCTTTTTTTTCGGGTCGACAAAAATTTCCTTTATTCAAGTTGTCATCTTGAAGATACCTAAAAGAAAAAATGTCAAAAATTAGAAAAACTTTTATTTTTTTTTATTACCTTAAATTCTTTAGATTTTATTTTAATGAAGTTATAACTTTATTTGTTACAAAAATTGATCAAAATTAAATTAAAAGATTTCTTTGTTCTCACTTTAAATCTGGTTCAAATCTGCTTTTAAGTTTCATAAAGGATTTAACAAAATTATGAAGCTCAAAAAAAGAAAACTTTTTTTATTTTCTCGAGGGAAATGTTATTAAACAAAAACCGGAAAATTATATATTTTAACTCTCATTATTATATTATTATTATTATCATTGTTGTTGTTGTATAATCTCAAAATACAAACTTTATTTCGTTCGAGTTCACTAAAAACATTGTAAAATTCAGTCGTTCTATATTTGAAAAAGTCTCTCTCTCAGTCTCGTTCTCTATGTTATTATAATAATTATCATAATAATTACCATTTGCACTATACAATACCACAAATTATACGAAATGTCTGTAGAAACACAAAGTTGCATCATTTTCCATACATACAAATTGAATGGAATGAAAAGAAAAGTTTTGTTTTGTTGTTGATGTACGAATGTCATATACATTTCACATTCAATAGATAGACAGGCGGATGAACGAGCAAAAAATAATAGGAGGAAAAGCTAAATTATTTGTGTGTTAAATTCACTTTTAAATTAGTTATTCGAGTTTGAAATGGTAACGACTTTTCAAATTATGTTTGTTTACTTTTGATCTTAGTTTTTTTTTGTTGTTTGTTTGTGGAGTTGAAATGACTTTTTTTTTCAACAGGAAAATTAGAATTTGTAAGTTGACTTAGAATATGAATGTTTTTCAAAGTAATTATAGAACTATCATTTTACATAGTAAACATTTGAATGACATGTTTTTTAAAGAAAATTATTAAAAATATAATTTTTCAATTTTTTTAAAGTTTTGACAAATATTGCTAAATATTTATTTTTTTCGAATAAAATAAAATAAAAATATTATAAAAATTTAACAAATAATAAAATTAAATATTTTAAAATAAAAATATTAAAAATGAAATAATATTTTTTTTATAAAAAATAAATAATTAATTAATTAAAATTTTTGAATATGTAATTTTTTTCAATTAATAATTTTTTTTATAAGATTATAAAAAAATAATTAAATAATAATAATTAAAATAATTAATTTTTTAAACTTATTATTTAGAATAATTTTTTTTATATATTTTTTTTATATAATTTTTTATTTTAATTAATATAAATTTATTTTTAATTAGATTTTTTTTTTTGAATAAATATCAATATTAATTTTAAAAAATTAAATTATGTAAAAATTAAAGTAATTAAATTTTTCATTTATTCTTTTAAATTTTATTTTTACTTAAAAATATTTATAATTAGCATAATTTATTTATTTTAATTAATTTTTATTTTATAATAAAAAAAATATTTATTAATTGAAATAATTTAAATATTTAAAATTTTAGTCAATTTATATTTATTTTTAATTAAAAAATATTTTTATTAAATAAGTGAATTGCAAAAAAATAATTTTTAAAAAATTTAAATGATATTAAAGAAAAATTTTAATAAAACTTTAAACAAATTTTTCCTTTTGTCCTCGTTTTGCATATAAATCCCTGCAAAACTAACACGAATAAAATACATTTTTGTTCACTTTAATATTCATTTTTCCGAGTTTAATTCGTACAAAAGCAATTTATTTAATTTTTTGCACCATAAATAATTTTCACAACTGCTTCTGCAACAGAAAACATTTATAATTTTCACTTTTCCGAACAATCACACACACTCGAGCACATAGGCAAGGAATGAGACACAAAAGCCAGTTAACGGCAGCTGTGAAACATTTTTGCTTCTGCTAAGCAGCCTTTAATGAATTTCTCCCCGAGTCAGAGTGTAATGTGAGTGATTCTATTCTTAATCTTTTTTTTTCTTGTTTTCTGATTTTCACCTGTGACTTTTCTCGTTCTCGGCAAGTGAAAAAAAAATGTTATGAAAAAATGTTTTCTCCTATAAGGAAGATAAAAAGACACAATTTATGAGAAACAGACACAAAAATTGTTGTGATTTATATTTTTGTTATGACAAATGAGTGTAAAGTGATGTATATGTGATACTTAAGCCAAATTCATCATCATGTAAATCTACAAAAATAAACAATTCACCCATTTTCCTTGCTTATCTTTGCACTTTTAGCAGCAACACATGAGACACAAAAGCCAGGAGAAAGAATGTACGAGATAAATTATTATTATAAATATAAGAGCACACACACACACATTTTACATTAATTTTATTTTCACATGTTGTCATTAGATTGTTTACTTTTTTGTTGTTTTTCTCCCTACTTTACTTCATCGTTGTTGGAAAAATTTTCCCGTTGAAGTGAACGGAAGAAGGTAATCAAAAGACTCGAGTCATGTAACAGACTTGACAGACATTAGAAAGAGTAATGGTGTGGTAATGATGTTGTGTTTAGGATGTTTTTCAATCTACTTTTAACTTTTTTCCTGTTTAACTGCCCTGTGAAATTAAAATGGGATTAATTCTTACTCATAAATAAATTTCTTTTGAAAAAAATAAAAAAAAAAAATAAATTAAAATTAAATTAAAATTTAATTAAATTAAATTGAATAAAAATTAATTTAAAAAATTAAATTTAATTTAATTAAAATTAATTTAAAAAATAAATTATTTAAATTTAATTAAAATTAATTTAAAATTAAATTAAATTTAATTTAAATTTAAATTTAAAAAATAAATTTAATTAAATTAATTTAAAATTAAATTTAATTTTAATTTAAATTAAATAAATTTAAAATTAACAATTCATTATTTAATTTTAAAATAAAATTAAAAATAAATTAAATTAATTTTATTAAATTTTTTAAAATTAAATTGAATTATTTAATAATTTTAATAAAATTTTAATTAAATTTTTATATATTGAAAAAAATAATTTAATTTAATTTTAATTTAATTTTAATCAAAATTAATTAAATTTAAATTTTATTTGTCTTTAAAATTTTAAATTATTTTTTTAAGCCCATAAACAGCAAATTCACTCCTTTTCCAACCAGAGCAATGTTATAAATTTCGGAGGATGTTGAAAGAGGAAATAAAATAATCTTCAAGTCTTTAGTACTCGTTCTTTATTTTTCTCATTTTTTTGGAAAATAAATTGAATTTCATCGGATATTCATTTTTCTCCTGAATCTGGATCAACACAAAAAAAAAATAACATAACAACCAAGATAATGTTAACTTCTACACTCATCATCATCATCAACATGGAGCCTTGACTTGATGCTTTAAATTCCAATTTCCGATTATTTTTTCCTGTGCACTTGCAGGAATTTTCTAATAACAAAAGATGAAAGAAAAACAAGCAAAATTCTTTGTTTTTTTTTCGTCTGCAACTTCCTGCGTTCAAGGATGAAGAATTCTTCTCAAGTCTCAAGAAATCTTCATTATTGGAAAAGTTTAAATTTGTCTCAGAAGCAAAAATTGAATCATCGGATTTTTCATGCCTTTATTTTTTTCGTGAAAAAATTGAGCAAAACTTTTAACAATACATTTTGTTGTCTATTGGGCTTTTATTGAATAAATTTTGTTGAAGAAAAAAAAGGCAAAATAATAGAAAAACTCAAAAGTTTAAACTATTTTTTATGCCAAATCTTATGTCTCTCAAGATACTTCTGCCTCTTGTTCTTTATATTTTTTTTTGCTTTTTTCATTGTTTATGTGTAACTTTAACTTCTTTCTTCCTCATTTTATGGCAGAAAAATACAATAAAAGTGGCAGAAGCGAAAAAATTACATTTTTTTCGGAGGAAAAACGAAAACACTGAAGTGTAAAAAGATTAAATTGGAGAGCATAGTAAAAGTTTTGCTTCAAAAAAAAAAGGATTTTTGTTTAAAAAGAATTTCTTGGCCTTTTTCATGTTTTTGCAACTCTCGGAGTAAGTTAGTAGTGTCTTCCCCGATAGATTTGAAGAAAGGAAAATGGAGCAAAGGAAAGGGATAGGAAGGATGCTTTTGACTTTTTTTCTCATATTTTATTGAATGTTAACTTTTGAACATTTTGCGACTGTGGGAATAAAAAAAATCAATTTGGCTTTTGAATTAATAATTTGTCGAATTGTCACTTTGAGGATAACTTTTGATCGATTTCAGGAATTTCTAACCCAAATGAGTTGTAAATTTAACGAGAATTCCATTACGCAAAAATTACCGAGAATTTTTTTGCTTCGCTAAATGCTCTCGAAACAAAGTAAAACACTTTACGTCACTCGCATCGGCAAAAAAAATCACTTTTGAAACATATCATGAACACGCGCCATCAAAGCGCGCGCAAAACTCCAACGTGATTGACACAAAATCTCATGTTAAGTATCAATTGATCAAAGTCTCTTTTGTGAACGTCGACATAACAAGTTTGTTTCCGAGAATTTTTCATGTTTTCCCAGATTCGATGTTGTCGAACGAAAATTGCAAACAAATAATCACTAAACCATGCTTTTTTCCCTGACATTGAGTGCGATATATCCTGCTTGTTAAAAAACTTACAAAGATCTCTTAAACAAATAAATACACAATGTCGAACACGAAGCACGAGAGAGAGCGACAGACAAGTCGAGACGACACTCACAGCAAAAATCGAATGTTTTTACAAAAGACATGTGTCAAGTGTGAAAAGTTGTGCAAATAAAGAATACATTCTGAAGTGTTCGACACACAAAAGCTGCAGCAATATGGAAAAGCGGATAAAGCGATGCCTTCGGTAACGTATCGATAAATAGAGACACAAAGAAGAAAAAGAAAAACAAAAGAAGGTAAACAGTGGGAAAAAGATAAACGTGTTGGGGAAGAACAAATAATAATCTGATATCGGGAGTTTTGCGATTCAAGACTATTTCAATTACGGGTAAGATAGAACCTCATGACGACATCCTGTGGGACATCTGGATAAATTAATTAACAAACACATGGATGGGGAAATGGATGGAAATTTCCTTGGCGATTAAAATCTCATGGAAATTTTATGACTTCAATAAAAGGAAATTAATAAAAGCCTTGGTAAATATGGTTTGTGATATCAAATGACGACACTTTTGTGGTCTGGTTGTATTCATATCTACAAGAATCTACCCTATGGAATGAAAAGAGGGAGCTTAACCTTTAAGGGAGTAAAAGTTTTCTATTGATAAAGATTTAACGACAAAGGATAAAGATTTCAAGAGCTCATCGATCGATTGGAGAAGGAGATGAGGAAATGTTAGCTTAATTACTTTACTTTACTTTACGCCTTGTCTCTTGTCCGAAGATTCAAAACTGTCCTCATGTTGAGCAAAGGCGATTCACGAATTGTCGCCATCTGGTTCGTCGATTCGCAAGATCTTTCAGATCCCAGAGGTTAGTTTAATTAGTTATGATACTTAGAAACTCTTTAGGATTTTTTGAAAAATATGATTGAATTTTGAGAACCTCTACTTCAGTATGAAAGATTATAAGCCAAGACCCGATCTTGAGTTTTTCCCTCCTTGGGTTGAGAATCTGTTGCTGCTGCTCTATCTCTTGAATTTCGATGTCGAATGGATCTTTTGTGCTCCCAATAGGGTCTCTGGATGCCCCTTATTCTTTTTTCATTCGTCGTCGAGACTGTTAAAGAACTCAATAACCTTCTTCGAGTTGTTTTCAATGATTTGATTAGGTCTCAAGAAGCCTTCAACGAATCGCTACATCCTCTTGAAGTTTATTTTAGAAGCTTATGGTATGAAGTATAATCGTTATTATTATACTTCATAACATAAGATTCTTAAGTAAACGCCAAGAGGAGTCTACTCACAGAGATGTTCTTCTTTCTATTAAAGTTAAATCTGGCCTTCCTTAAGTTCCTTTGAAAGTTTATAAAATTTTGTTTATAACTGCAATGAGACTTCTTAAGAGACTTCTGAAGAAAAAATCTGAAATCAAAACTCACCCATTTTCCATCCACAGTATTAACAGTCCAATAGAAATAGATAACCAAGTGTTTGTCTTTCCGGTTACAATCTAAGTCTCTCTTCTCTCTAAGTCTATGACGAAGACATTGGTGATGATGATACTGATGATATCTCTCAAAGACTGCATTTGAAAGGTATACATACATGACATCTTATCTAGAATGAAGAATCTTTTTATGGCTTTTTTGTGTCTGTTTCGCATTTGTCTATCTTCGTCGTCTAAGAATCCAACGAAGGTGTACACGAAGAGAAAATTATATCTTAATCTTTTTCTATTCGTTCCATGATCTTTCTTTCTGTTTTTCCCTTCAGTCTCGCTGAAACACATGTTTGTGCCTAATGCCATCGGTGTGTCTCATTGTTGTTCATGTTGACAGTGACAAACTCAAATGCACAGAAGAGAACAACGCAAACGATGATGATGACAATAAAACGTTAAAATGGAAAGCCTTTAAGGCTTCATTTAATAAGACACATATACTTGACAGGCACGTGTGTGTGTAAGCGGAGAGAGGCAAGCGATGCGGTTAAATGAGACAGTTTTTTTTTGCCTCGTGTTCTTTATTATTTTATTCGCACACTTATGATGCGGGATCAGATCGGAGATTAGAGATTATGAGATTGAAAGTTAAGGATTGGGGAGAAGAAGTGAATTGAAAAGGGGATGTATGTTAAGTTATACTATTAAGATATTAAAAATTTTATGAATATATGAAAAATTTAAAAGTTGAAGAATTATTGATAAAATTCTAATTGGGTTAAAATCAATAATTTTATGAACTTATTTTATAAAAAAATTTTATACTATAAATTTTAATAATCGATTAAAAATAATTTTTATAAGATCTTTTCCCGCCAATTTCGCTTCAGAGATCTTTATAAAGTCAAATGTGCATTGGGATTCATTAGAGATGTCAAAAATGAATATTTCACATTTTGGTACTCCTCTTCAAATTTTCATCAAATAAAGGATATTTTCGGATTCAAATGGATTCGAAAATCATATTGATCCAAAATTTATCAAAAATATACTTAAAGATAATTTTCTCAAGTTTAAATCAAAACAATATTTTGACTTATTTGACTTTTGGTTAAAGCTTAAGTTTAAGTAAAAGTTAAAAAAAAAGTCAAATATGTTTTAAATTTTTGGCTCAAACTTATTTTGAAAAAATCACATTTTTGGATTTTTATTTTAATTTTAATTAAATAAAATAATTTTGGCTTAAGTCAAACTAATTTTTTGATCGAAAATCAAAGTGCTATAAATTTTCTTACCAAAGTTAAAGTTCTGAAAACAACCAGTCGCTCTCCATCAGCTAATGTGTGACCATCCATCTGTCGTGAAACAACAATATATCTCTGATTAAACCCTTTTTACACGCTCACATGCCACATTATTATTATCGAAAGTGCTTTTATCGTGTGTAATTTATCTCTCTCTCTCTTTGTGTGTTTCTGTCACACTAAAAGAGACACTGACACACATTAATGTGTCGATGTCGTCGTCGTCGTGCTTTTATCTCGCCTTCCATGCCATGTATCTCAATCTTTTTTACTTTTAATTACCTTATCGCCCATAAATTTTAACTAACTTAACTCTTCGTTTTGGTTTATTTGCAGCTTTATGACACACTCACTGATGTTGTTAGATATTTCTGGAAATTTATTTCAATCATTACCATTAGAATCATTAAGGAATGTTCATACACTGAGTAGATTAATTGCACAAAGGTAAGTGTTCTTTTATTGATATGTTCGATTTTTTTTCTCCCATTTTCTCCACACCTTCCCGCTGATTGAGTTCGGTTTAATTTTAATGAGAAAAGTTTGTGTGTGGAAACGTGAAATTTAATCAAGTATTTAGCGAAAATCATTACGATGCGGCGGCGGGCTGCAGTGTTCTCGATGACACGATCGACATGATGCAATGATACAGAATTTAATTAAAAAGTTTTCTTTTCCTTTTTTGTCGGAGAAAATTACTTCTGAACATGTCGCTGAAAGATTTAGGAACAAAAGACGTTTAAAAAAGCATCGATCTTGGAGCTTTTTTAATTATTCAATTCATTAAAGCTTTTAAAGTATTTGATTACAAAGTAACTGAAATATCTTGAGAAACACTCGCAACTTGTCAGAGTTTAACAAGTTTTACCATATCAACAAAAATAGAAGAAAGACGGGAAAAAAGTACAAGAAATTATTTTTGTGTACTTTGACACACAAAACTCACAAGAACAGAGGAGCAGATAAGGAGAAAAGTTAGTCTATTACAGTTACAAACACGTAGAAAGAGATCCAAATAATTCCAACAAATTACAAGTTTTCTCTAATTTCACACAACGCCTTCGGTAAAAGGTGGTAAAGATATTTAGACAACATCCTCCTTTCATTGATTGTCACCAGAGATAAAAGTGTACTCACCTGCTTGTCGTTACCGATGAATGTTTTGTGCGGTAGCTGCTTCAAAAGTTGTTACCCCTTAAAAACATGCTTGTGGTTTCTTGGCTTGGTGAATGCTGCACAGACGAACCTACATACGTAATGAGATGAGAAAAAGTATCTTTGAGTACGGTAGGGAAAAATGTGTGGGAAATATTTATCAAAATTTAAACATGGGAAAATGATTTCGTGTCTTGTCTCATGAGATATTTTTTAAATAATTTTTTCAAAGATTTTCTCAAAAAGTAATAATTTTTCTTAAAAATTATTTTTATTTTTTTACTTTTTTTATTTATTTAATAATTTTTTTCGCCAATTTTTTAATTTAAATTTTATTCAAATTTTTTTTTAAAATATTTTTTTTTTTTTTATTTATTATTTATAAAATAATTTGCTATTTAAAAATTTTATTAAAATTTTTTTCCCTTTATTGATTTTATTAAATTTTTTTTTATATTCACCTATTTTTAAATTTGATATAATTTTTTGAGATTTTAATTTATTTTTTATCTATTAAATGAAATTTTTTATTCAATTTTTTTTTTTAAATAATTTGTTATTAAAAATATTTAAAAAAACTAAGAAATTAACGAAAAAATTTTTTTTTAATTTATTTTATTTATTTAGTTTATTTATATTTTATTCAATTTTTTTTATTGTTCTAAACTTTAAAAGAATTTTCTAAAAATTTAGCTTTTTCATAAATTGTTTTTTTTTTCTTAAAAATTATTTTTAAAAAATGTTTATTGTTTTTGTCAAAATTTTCATTTTTATTAACATTTTTTTACCAAAATTTTTTTTTCACTTTTTCATCTTAATTTGGATTTTATTTAAATATTTTAGAAAGAATTATTTATTTTTATTTTTTATTAAAAAAAATATAGAAAAAAAAATAAAATTTTAAATAATTTAATAAAATAAATTTTTAGGAAAAATTTTTAAACAGCAAAATTTTCAAATTTTTTTTAAATACAATTGTTTTTTTTTTAAATTAAAAAATTAAGAAATAATTAAATTGTAATTATTGAACATTTTTAAAAAATATTTTGATCTAAAATTATTAACCTTCAAACCTCTTTTTCCTTTTAACCCATAAATTTTCTGTCACGAAATCTTTTTTCCATGCAAGTTAATTAAATGAATTAAGGTTACACTCATAACCTAAAAAAAATACAAAAAAGCATTCAAAAATGTAACGAATTTCCTCGAAAACCTTATTTTATTATGATAATAGACTCATCCTCAGATAGGTACTCAGATAATGATGGTTAATTTGACACCACTAACATGTTCTGTCATGTTTTCCATTCTCTCGTAATAGTAATTAAAATAATAATAAAACTTATCTGTCGTTCTCTGACAAAAAAAAAATAATGAATTTTATTAAATTTCGGGCAACGCTCAAAAAAGTTTATGACGTTGACAACCACAACAAAATTATTTACAAATTTTGCAGGCACGACAAAAGTTTAACTTGTATTATGATTTTTTTGTCGGTTACATTTTACGATCCGGAAAAACTTTTTTTTTGTTACTCGTCGAAAAACCAAACAAAAGGAGAGAAGAGAATCTAATTTAATTTGAACGTATAACATTTTGGTTCGTTTAACAAACGATATTTGAATATCTTATCAAAAATGTCACCCATAAGAACTTTTCCCTCGTGTGCGTGTCTTTGAAGTTACTCGCAAGTAACGAATTGACATCAATATGTGTTTTGTTACGACGACGTGCATCATTATCTCGTATGTGGCGGGAAAAAAAAGTTTTTTGCATACATATGAGAGAAAGTTGAGCAAATGGCAATCTGTGGCATGCATTGTGTTCCGACGTTCAAATAACAATAACAATGCTAAATAAATGTAGGTTAAATACGAAACTTTAAACGACTCCTATTGGGATTTAAATTGGTAGATTGTTGCATGTGCATATGGTGATGCAATATTGATGTTTCAATGTTAAAGTTTTAATGAAGCAGGGAAAAGGAGCTTGCTTTTGCATTTTCAAGTAATTTAAATGGAGAGAACAGACTTTATCAGTTATCGGTGTTGTGGGAGGTAGTTTTAGGGTTAATGGATGGATTTTACTTGTAAGAGAATAACTTAGTTGTTGATGAGAAAAGGATATTAGAATTATCGACAAATGTAAAATTAGTTTCTTGAGAAATTGTTTCAACTAAATTTTTAGTTTCATAAGAAATTCATTTAAAAAACATCTCAGGGTTTTAAATTGTATAAAATGGGGTTCAAGTATTCTGTTGATTAAAATTTTTCACGATAGATCAAAATTAAAAGAATAAATGATACTTTCTTGCAATTTTTATGCTCTTTCAGAAAAAAATAACTTCCAGGCTCTATCTCATAAGATTTTTAAGAAAAATTTTACCTTTCAAGAATATTGAGGAAAAACTAATTTTTTCGAAATTTAATGCATGAAAAGATATGCATTGAAAAAAAATTTCAAATTGTGCATTGGGAAAATTTTCATATTTTTTTGCATTGAAAAAAAATTCAAATTGTGCATTGGGAAAATTTTCATATTTTTTTGCATTGAAAAAAATTTCAAATTGTGCATTGTGCAAATTTTCATATTTTTTGCATTGAAAAAAATTTCAAATTGTGCATTGGGAAAATTTTCATATTTTTTTGCATTGAAAAAAATTTCAAATTGTGCATTGGGAAAATTTTCATATTTTTTTGCATTGAAAAAAATTTCAAATTGTGCATTTTTTAATTTTTTTTTATTATTTTTTTTTTGCATTGAAAAAAATTTCAAATTGTGCATTGGGAAAATTTTCATATTTTTTTGCATTGAAAAAAATTTCAAATTGTGCATTGGGATAATTTTCATATTTTTTTGCATTGAAAAAAATTTCAAATTGTGCATTGGGCAAATTTTCATATTTTTTTGCATTGAAATAAATTTCAAATAGTTTTCATATTTTTTTTGCATTGAAAAAAATTCAAATTGTGCATTGGGAAAATTTTCATATTTTTTTGCATTGAAAAAAATTTCAAATTGTGCATTTTTTAATTTTTTTTATTATTTTTTTTTGCATTGAAAAAAATTTCAAATTGTGCATTGGGAAAATTTTCATATTTTTTTGCATTGAAAAAAATTTCAAATTGTGCATTGGGAAAATTTTCATATTTTTTTGCATTGAAAAAAATTTCAAATTGTGCATTGGGAAAATTTTCATATTTTTTTGCATTGAAAAAATTTCAAATTGTGCATTGGGAAAATTTTCATATTTTTCAGGATAATTCTCTCTATTTTTTAAAATCCAATAAAATTACCTTAAATAGTTTCATAAAATTCCTTGCCTTTAAAATTTTTCAAAATAAGCTCATTTAAAGGCAAATTTTTATTTAAATGCATTGACATCGCGAATAACCAACTTCTATAAACTTTCAATAAAAATAATAATTTTTCTCACAAAAAAGTACGCTACACACACAAACTTACCTCATTTTCCGTTAATGATCCCCCATAAAAACTCATTTGACGCATCATTAATTTACCAACAACGCCAACTTACACCTCATTTTCCCTCCTTTTTTTTCTTTTGCAGAAATCAAATCCAACACCTCGACGGTAATTGGGGAAATCTAGCTGATTCATTACGTAGCCTACATCTTTCGTCGAATACAATTAGTGAAATCACGCAACTGCACATTGCTGGCAGCAGCAGTAGTAGTAGTAGCAGCAATAGCAGTACGTCGCTCGTGAGTTCGACGCCAACCACGTCACTCGTTGACGCAAGCGGCATTCGCTCATTCTCCAAGCTACGGAAACTCGTGTGGCTGGATTTGAGTAATAATCGCATCGCACACGTCAGCTACAATCTTATGCCAAAGTCCCTCGTGACAATTGACTTGTCGCGCAACATCCTCACGACGTTTCCCATGTCGCTGGTAGAGCATTTGCGCGACCTGAAAATCCTTAATTTAAGAGATAATTTAATAGCAAAACTGTATAATATTGAATATAGTGTCCAATTGAGTGGAAAATCGGCGATACCTACGTCGTCGTCGCAACAAAAGAGACCTGCTTATTCGCTTGAAAAGCTCGATTTGAGTCAGAATTTGATAGAAGAGGTGCCCGAGAATTTGTTCAATGGCACGATGCGTGTTAAAGCTCTCAGTTTAGACAAGAACTTTATAAAACACGTGCCCGCCAACGCGTTTCGTGACATGGGGATCATTCACATGGTCTTAGCTTTCAATTATATCACGGATTTGGATGAACAAGCATTTGCGACACTCGAAAATACCTTGGAGTATCTCGATTTGGAGAGAAATCAACTTATGTATGTTCCTGCAGCGATAAATCATCTTCAAAAGTTGAAATATTTATACCTAACCTCAAACGAGATCGCTTATCTGGAATACATGCCGCCGGGATTACGAGTTCTATCTTTGTCGAGTAATAATTTTACTCAGATCCCCTATGAAGCTCTCATGAACTGCACGGAACTGTCCTATTTGAATATGGGTTACAACCAGATCCGAGATATATCTGAGGATATTTTCATCGGATGGGGCAGTAACCTTCAAACGCTTCTCTTGAGAAACAATAAGATCACTCATCTGAACTACAATACGTTCAATGGTTTGGATACCATCAAGGAAATCAGTTTGAGCTTCAATGACATTCACTATGTTCAACCGATGGTTTTTGAAAATGTCTCGCGAACCTTGAAGATCTTGGAGTTATCGTTCGGGATCTATCGTGATGACTTCCCGCTCGAACCAATCAGTTACTTGACGGAGTTGATGTGGCTTGGTTTGGATAACAACAACTTGAAGATGATTCCGGGACATTCGTTGCACTCTTTGACACAACTAACGTACGTGAGTCTCGCCTTCAACAAGATCACTTTTCTACCGAGAAACGTTTTCTTATCTGATGTTCACAAAAATCTGCTGGAAATTGACTTGAGCTTTAATCAGATTGAAGTTGTTCTGTCAAATACCTTCGATGATTTGGATTTGCTACAAATTGTAAACTTAGCATCGAATCGGATACAAAATATCGAAAAGTACAGTTTTTACAACTTGCAATTCTTGACGTATATTGACTTGAGTTACAACAGGATCAGCAACATCAGTGATATGGCGTTTCAATTCTTGCCAAACATCTTGAGCATCGATTTAATGTACAACCAGTTGACCAAATTCAGTTTTAAAGCTTTTATGCATATTACGAATGCGACGACGCCAATGCGGTTGAACATCTCGAACAATTACATTCGAACCATTGATGGCGACTTGACATCCTACTTCTACATTTACAGTTTAGATGCGAGCAATAACCTCATTTGGGATACTCAGTCATTCAAAAACATCGGATACTCATTGAGAGTTCTTTACTTGAACAACAACAACATAACTCAGCTATCGAATCACGCTTTTGGCGATTTAAACATGTTGGAAATCCTGAACTTGGCAAACAACTCAATTTACGCTCTTCGCAGAAGAAGTTTTCTTGGCTTATCAAACTTACAAGAACTTGATTTGTCTATGAATCGCATCGAGATGTTGCAAGTTGAACAGTTTTCGAATCTTGGCAAACTTCGAGTTCTCAATCTTTCGAACAATAAGTTACGAACCATACCACGTGATGCTTTTTACAATACCAGAATTGAACGATTGGATTTGTCCTTTAACAACATTGCTCTCTTTCCTGTAAGTTCATTGTCCGAAATCGGTTTCACTCTTCGAGCTTTGCTGATACAAAACAACCAGATTGAATCTTTGGACTCAACTATGTTTCAAAACACGCAATTTATACTCGACTTGAACTTGGCAAGTAATCAAATCAAGTTGCTATCTGACAACACATTCGGTTCCTTGAACAATTTAACGTCGCTGGATTTGAGCTACAATGTTTTAGTGCCGCCTAACTTCAAAGAATTCTTTTTGAATACGCCTCGTTTGAGAATTCTCAAGATGCGTGGCGTTGGGCTTTATCGGATGCCTCAACTACCTTTGAAGTATTTGACTGTACTGGATTTGAGTAAAAATTATTTGCAAGAAGTCGAAGGACTTTACGACATGCGAAACTTGCGAGAATTTTACATTCGTGAGAATCGGGTGATCAATTTGGGAAATGTAACGAGATTTTTGCCCACGTGTTTGCGGAAGTTGGATATCTCGAGAAATCCCATAAGAAAACAATCTTTACATGATTTCGCTCAGATTCGACGAATAGAGGAGCTGAACATTGAAAATGTCAAGATAATCAACTCGGAGTTGTTTTTCAAGTTACATAACCTCAAAAAGATCAGGATCAGTTCGCAAGCGAATTTCAGTGAACTAATTTCAAAATTGCGCGGTTTACGGGAGCTTTATGTTCACATCTACGACGATCGGATACGAGAAGAATTTTTCTCAAAACTTACTGCTTTAACGAAACTTACGTTACTCGAGATCACGGGCACAAAACTCGTTAATATTCATCCAAGAGCGTTTACGGGGCTGGCACGAAATCAAGATCTTAAGATCCGTTTGACACAAACGATCGTCAATGATCTGCCAATTGGAATATTTTTCCCGCTCAAATACATTCCGCGCTTAAGCATCGATCTGTCAAACAATAAATTGGCAGCACTGTCGCCTGACAGTTTCTACCCGAACGCCAGTAGTTGGGATGCGGTCGGTACGAGAAGTGTTTTTGGCGGCATGAATATCGCGGGAAATCCGATGCAGTGCGAATGCGGACTTGTGTGGTTGGGACATTGGCTACGACGATGGTTGCGGGAAACCGCACAAGTTAATTTACTCAATAAGGAAGAACTGAAGCATATGTTACTGGTGAGTATTTTAATTGAAATTTAATTTCGTGCATATTCAATTAAAAGAGAAAGAAATATGCTTTTGACAATTTTCTGTGCAACGATGCAACCGCAACAATGGCAAAAGTGCAACAAATGGCAAAATACTAACAAATCGCTTTAAATTCTGCTGAATCCAGATAAAGCTCTATTCAGTAAATTTTTTTCTGCTTTGCACACGGAATAATAATAAGACGTACAGCACATTATTTATTCATTTCTTCGAGAAAAAAAAAAACGAAGCAGCTGTGTGTTCTCGCCAAAACTTATGCAAATAGTTCTTTTTTTTTTGCTATCGATATCGAAGAAAACGAAAAATAAAAATATTGAAAAGCAAATCAGAAATTCTAAATTCGATGAAGCGTTTTATTATTGTTAACTTTCTTGTATTCGTTTTGTTTGGCACGAATTTGCGAGTAAAATTCGTAATGAGATAAGAAACTTTTTCGTACGTTTTTTGCTTTAACCGCTAATTTGTACTGTAAATTCGTGCAATATTGCCAGAAAATGTCAAAATGGTTTTTTCGAAAATAAATATTTATTTCTAAAGTGTGACATTTTTTTTTTTTCAGCAATCGCGTGATAGCACGTGTACAGACGTCCTAACAGGTAGAAAACTATCCTTTTTAGACATCTTCCCGGAGGATTTAATGTGTCATGCCAGTGCATTAAGTAGCAAATCTGATTTAATTTTTACAACGACTAATCTAAGAATCAGCCTATTGTTGAACACAATCATTGTATTCTTTGTCTCGTATCGGTTTTACTACTAAAAAAAATAAATTAATAAATTTAGAATAAATTTTTGTATAAAAAAAAATATAAAAATAATTGTTAGATAATTTGTAAGATAAAACATAAAATAAAATAATATTTAAAAAAAATGTATAGAAAAATAAATAAATATTAATTTGAATGATTTTTTAAAAAAATTTAAAAAAAATAATTAATTTAATTAAAATAATTAATTTAATTTTTTTAATTAAAAAAAAAAATAAAATTTAAAATTAATTAATTTATTTTTTTTTAACAAATAAATTTAATTTAAAAAAAAATTTAAAAAAAAAAATAAATTTATTTTAATTAATAATTTAAAAAAAAATTAAAATTTAAAATTAAATTTTTAAAATTTTTTTTTTAACAAATAAATTTAATTTAAAAAATTAAAAAAAAAATAAATAAATTTATTTATTTCAAATAATTAATTTAATTTTTTTTAATTTAAAAAAATAAAATTAAGAAAATTAAAATTAACTTAATTAATTTTTTTTTAATTTTTTTAAAAATTTTAATTCAAACTGATAAGTAAATATTATGAATAAAAAATTAAATAAAGTAAATGAGCGTAGTGTGATAAATTCTTCCTTCCTTTATTATTATTATTACTAAAAAATAATTATAAATAAATATGATATAAAATAATATAGAATTGTGAATAAATAAT
Source organism: Culicoides brevitarsis (assembly GCF_036172545.1). Classification (NCBI taxonomy): domain Eukaryota; kingdom Metazoa; phylum Arthropoda; class Insecta; order Diptera; family Ceratopogonidae; genus Culicoides; species Culicoides brevitarsis. The sequence goes on from NC_087086.1 coordinate 8,767,084, forward strand.
TTTTACATGAAAATAAATATTAGATAAAAAAAATGTAAATAATAAAAAAAAAGAATTTTTAACAAAGGAAAAAAATGAAGAGGACAATGTTTGAATTAAATAGTTATGAAAAAAAAATCGGAATGGAAAATTAAACAGCAATAAAAAAATAGAATTAATTTTTTTTATTAAAAAAATGTTATATATTAGTGAAAAAATTAGCAAATAAATGATTTATTATTTAAACAAAAATTAAATAAAAAAATATATAATTAAAAAAAAAAATAAAAATTTCCTTTCCTGTGAAAAAATATTTTTGTCCCTGCAAGTTGTTAATCGATTCCTTTCCATTTCTGTAAAAACACAAAAATTTTGTAAATAAAAAAATGCACAAATGATCGAATGATAAAACCAAAAAAAAAATGTGATTTTATTTTAAAATTAAAAAAAAATCTATAAATTGCTGGAAAAATTTTTAGTCAAAAAAAAACATATAAAAAGAATTATTTTCCTAAACTATATATATTTATTGATTAGTTAAATATAAATGGCACGAAAAAAAAGTAAAAATACCGTAAAAAATATAAAGTGAGAAAAAAAAATTAGATAAACATTTTAGAAATATGAAACACAAATGTATTATGAATTGAAAATAAGAAAAAAATGAATGAACACGTGAAGTTAATTAATTAATTAAAGATGTGAATGGAATTTTTTGATGATGATATAAATACAGAACAAAATTTTGGAACCTATAAAAAATTCTTTTATTCTATTATTAAAAAAAAAAAATTTTCATGGTAAGTAAATTTAATTTTTTTTTTCATTTCAAATGTTATTCAATTTTTAATTAATAATCAAATGTGAAAAAAAAATTAATTAATTCAGCCGGAAAGCATGTGGCTTCAATGTTAGATTTTACAAATATTAATTAAAACATTAATCAAATTCTAACGAAATGAAAAATAAAATGAAAAAATCCAATTCCATATTTTTTGATTTATTTCAAACTGAAATTTTTCCATTTACAACGAAAATTCCGCAGAATTGATGTTACATGTAATAAAATAATTATGGCGCAGGAACAACGGAAATAAATCATTTTAATTATGATGAAATTAAGTTTTCTTTAAATAAAAAAATATAACGGTAAAAATTGAGATTTTTCCTTTCGTGTTTGCGCCAAAAAATTTTTTTATAAAGAAAAAATATTGAAAAATAAATGCGGCACGTGGTACGACTCTCCTGAGAGAACAAAAAGTTTCTTGAAACATTAATCACTCAGTTAAATATTTTTTTGGCGGTACCGTCTGAGGCACACTCGATTACGTCTTAATAATGAAGAAATTAACATAATCATTGCGGAGCTTCACCCCTCGCGAACAGCGATTAAAATGAATTAAATTTAGGAAGAAATTAATTACTTCGCTGGGAATTTAAAATGAATCTTTACAGCTTTTAAAAGATTTATTTGGTGATAATAAAGTCAAGTTTAAATTTTTTTCCTTGAAATTTTTTTTTTTTTTTTTGAAAAAAGACGAACTCCTTAATCGCAATTTATAAACATTAAATACATGTTTTATGTAAATTCGTTGTATATCATAACCACAAAGATATTAGCTTCTTTTTTCGTTTTCTCCCCATTTTTTGGTGCGATTATCATACATTTACTCTCTACTCCTTCATTATCATAAAAACCATTTTTATTTCGCCAAAACTCTTACCTTTTGTTCCGGAGAACGAGAAATAACTCGAGAATTAGGCTCAAAAGACGTCTCTTGGCTTATATATACTTTTGTGGGTTTTAATTAAATATTTTGCATTTTTTCTTTATTATCATGGAGAGACACCTCTTGTCGCCCACGAACTTGCGGAAGAAGAAGAAAGTGTTGCAAGACGTTTCATTTCAAAAAAAAAAGTACGGAAAAGAGAAAAAAAATTAAATAATGACGAAGATTATCTTTCATATTAAACTTAAACAGCGCCCAATTCCATTACCATTTTTATTTTTTGTTGTTGCTTCTCTCGTACAAATAACGTACAAAAAAACATGAAAATTTTATCAGGAATCGTTCGTCGTCGCTTACGAGAAGATAGCGGGAAATTCTCGCGAATCGCATAATAAAAACATTTAAAATGAGTTAAATTTATTCAAAACAATCCCAGAAATTATTTTTATTAGAGCAATTTCTTTATTTATTTTTTTTTTGCTGTTTATCCTCTAAACAGGTAAGAATTTCAATTTTTTCATGGCGATGACGAGGAAATATCTTTCTTTGATATTTTCTGAGGAATTTTAAGCATAAAAAAACTCGTCTATTTATTTGGTTTAACCCCGTTATAAATTCATCATCGCTCACATTTTCATTAAAAATGAAATTACTTTTCCGACTTAATTTCCGGTTAGAAATTGGAATGTATGGGCCCGCCACGCGCGCTGATGAAAAAAAAACTGAAACAACCCCGAGTCTCGTGATTATTATTTCATTAAACGGGCTTCTTGTCATTTATTTCTCGTCATCGTTTTTTTTTTGGCTTATTACCGGTTATTTTTTTTTTTTGTGAAAGCTATCTGTAAAAGATAAATGGATTTTTTCTGGTTTTAATGATTTTTCTCGTTTTTCCGTCATTTTTTTGCGTATGAAAATAAAAAATAAAGCAAGAATTAAATTATGATGTTCCGGTTGTTGTTTTACGCATTTTTCATCAGACATTTCGGTAATGAGAAAATAAAATGTTTTTTCCTGTTGCTTTTTGAGTGAAAGAGGAAGTTGTCATTTTTTTTTGAGCCTCAAGGATTTTTTCGGTACACGCGGAGAAATTTTTTGAGTGAAATGTTGAATATTTTTTGATTATTATTATTTTAAAGTTTTTTTTTAAATTACAGTAAAAGAATCTTTTTATTAAAAAAATAATAATTTATTAAAAAAATAAAAAAAATAAATAGAAGAAAATTTCAAAAAAATCTGAAATAATTCTTTAAAATAATAAATTTAAATTTTATAATAAAAATTTAATTTATATTTATATTTAATTTATATAAATATTTAAAATATATTTATATTTAATTTAATTTATATTTATAATATTTAATTTATATTTATATTTATATTTATATTTATATTTATATTTATATTTATATTTAAATAATTTATATATTTTATATTTATATTTATATTTATATTTATATTTATATTTATATTTATATTTATATTTATATTTATATTTATATTTATATTTATATTTATATTTATATTTATATTTATATTTATATTTATATTTATATTTATATTTATATTTATATTTATATTTATATTTATATTTATATTTATATTTATATTTATATTTATATTTATATTTATATTTATATTTATATTTATATTTATATTTATATTTATATTTATATTTATATTTATATTTATATTTATATTTATATTTATATTTATATTTATATTTATATTTATATTTATATTTATATTTATATTTATATTTATATTTATATTTATATTTATATTTATATTTATATTTATATTTATATTTATATTTATATTTATATTTATATTTATATTTATATTTATATTTATATTTATATTTATATTTATATTTATATTTATATTTATATTTATATTTATATTTATATTTATATTTATATTTATATTTATATTTATATTTATATTTATATTTATATTTATATTTATATTTATATTTATATTTATATTTATATTTATATTTATATTTATATTTATATTTATATTTATATTTATATTTATATTTATATTTATATTTATATTTATATTTATATTTATATTTATATTTATATTTATATTTATATTTATATTTATATTTATATTTATATTTATATTTATATTTATATTTATATTTATATTTATATTTATAGATTTTTTTGCGTGTATCTAAACTCGTTGCTTAGATAAATTGAATTTTCCTAAATTTTCAGCAAATTAGAACAAAAATGCAAATAATCTTCGCAACCAGGATCCTTTGTCGTCTTGGAAACATCAAAACAACACACATGACAAAGCAAGACAATAGCATTAAATTTAATGAGACCTTTTTTGATTTATCATGCTCATCGTCGCGCATATTCACTGTGTTTTGAAAAGACACACATTATGGGATCATTAACAGAATATTACATATGCGTGAGTGAACGAAGATAATAATCGTAAACAACTTTTGTGACAAAGCCTCGAGTCGCAAAGAACAATGCTAAACGTTATTTTTTGGCAAATGCACATCATCATCGCTCATCGTTTCTTCGAATGACTTCCTAAGACAAATTATTTCCTGAATTTCCCGAATTTTCAAACAAAAACGAAATTTTGGCGTGATAAATTACGGTTTTTGCGCACATGAAAAAATAATATTACTAAATATTTTAGTATAGACTAGAAACCGAGACACATTTTCTCTCCGAAACTTGAATTATTTGCGTCTCAACCATAACGTTTTTTTTTTTGGCTTGCAACAGGAACAACGGTCGAAACAACGCGGAGAAGACTATCATTCATTCTCGGGCTGTATCGCGCGCCCTGTACAACTTTTTTGTATTGTAACTAGCGCAAAACAAATGACTTTTATGGCAATTTTAAATAATTTATTGTAGTGTTTATGATCGTTAGAGGCACACATGTACGACATGGCGGGCATTGTATTACGAGCATGGCGCAATAAAGCTCTGTAACAAATCTAGAGACTACATCAGCGAATGGAGAGAGTTATGTTCGGTGCGGTAAATGAGGAACATATGTAGACATTTTTAGTGCATTTTTATAAAGGGAAATTGCTACTTTTTGGTTTAATTTGTCAAGAAAATTTGAGAAAAACATATTTTTCAAAATAATTAATTTCTGTGAATAAATAGAAACTATCAAAGGTCTTTCGAAAATAAAATAAAAATTTAAAAAAAGCCAGAGAAAATTTAATTTTAATAATTATTTATTATTAAATAAAAATAATAAATAAAAATGAAATAAAATTAAATTAAAAATAAATTAAATGTTAATAATTTTGAAATTTACCAATTAATTTAATTTATTATTTGGTGTGAAAAAATTTTAAATTTAAAAATTTTAAATTTAAAAATAAAAAAAATATAAAATTATTAATTATCTAAAATATAAAAAAATTAAAAATTATTATAAAAATTTAAAAAAAAAAAAATATTTAAAATTTTTTTAAATTAATTATTCTTTTATTTTTCAATTAATTATTTTTTAACATAAAAAAAATTATTTGATATTTTTATAACTATTTTTTTTAATTTATTTATTAAAAACTTTTTTTTCGTCAAAATTTCTTTTTTTTAAAAAAAAAAAAAAAATATTTTTATCTTTTTATAACAAATAATTATTTAAAAAAAAATTGGAGTTAGGGAAATTTTCTTTTAAAATTGAGAATTTAAAAAAAAAATTATATTTTTAAATTAGAAAAAAAACTAACATTTCACTTAAAAAATTATAATTTTAATTTAATTTAAAAATTTAATTATAATCAAAACTTAAAAAAATTGAAAAAAAATAAATTAAAAAAATATTCGTCAAAATAAAATGCGATCAAGTCTATTTTCATTAAAAAAATAACAAAAATTATTTTTATCTTTTTTGTATGAAATTGTGTCATAAGAACACGAAAAATCGTTTTTCTGACGAAATTCATGTAGAATCCAAAATTATTATTTTAAAAATTTTATTTTTTAATACAAGAATTCGTTTTTTCGTGTGTTTAAAATAAAAATAATTTCTAAATAGAAAAGCCAGAAACCCGTGAAACACAAAAAGATTTTAAAGTTTACAACATTTTTTTTATTTATTCATTGAAATTATTTATGACCTGAACTTCTGCAGGACGATCAACGTTACATGTTTTTTTTATCAGTTTATTTAATAAAAAGCGAAAATTTTCCAAATTTTGAGGAATTTTGGGCAAAAAAATTGACCAAATGTGTTGATTTTAGTAATTTAATAACAAAAACCACACAAACAATAAATTTATTTTAATAAACCCAAGGAAAAGGGAGACGAATCATATTTTAATATTCATAACGACGACACGAGTAAGCACTCTCAAGGACGAATACCTGTCATAATTACATCAAACGAAAATTCTCCAGAGTACACTCGAGTTTTTTTTTTGTTGGATTCCAAATAAATATCAACACAAAAAAAGTACAAAATCCTGAAAACATGCGAGCTTCGAGCAAACTCACGCAAACACCGACAACGACGACGACGCGAAAAAAAAAAGAAAAAAATCTTTGACATTTATGTGAACCAAAAAATATGTTTCATATTTACACATAACATAAAAAAAGTAAAATAAAAGTGAAAAAAATTTGATTCAAGGCTTAGTCGTCGTCGTCGTGTGTGTGTGCGGATAATGTACTAAAGTGTAATAATAACACACATAAAAAAAGTTTTCTTGTCCATCCTGCGCGAAGCTCGCACGGTAGTTTCTCACATAAACAGAACGAAAAAAAAACTGTTTTAATGGAAATTACAAATTTTCTCCGTGTTTACGGGCACAGACAATCATTTTGTTGCACGACACCCCGCCTGGTCATGTATGAACGTGCAAGCAAATAACATTCTCACATGCGGACTTGGAAAATTATTTAAGAATTACAGCAGTGATGGAGGTCAAGGAGGCTTTTTGGCACGCAAGTTTAATTGAATTGCTGGAAAATTATGATGAAATTAAGATTTGAATTAATTTTTATTAATAAATTATTTTTTTGAATGTAAATTTTAAATAAAAATTAGCAATTTAACAAAATAAAATAATTTTGTTGTATTAAAATATAAAAAAAAAAATTAAAAAAAAAATAATTAATTGATAAAATTTAAACAAATATGTTTAAATTAAAGAAAAATTTTAAATAAAATATAAAAAATAATTTTTTTTAAATATTTTTTAATAAATCTTTAACACTAATATTTAATTTAAAAAAATTAATTTAAATAATTTTAAAATTTTTTAAAACTAAAAAGATTTTTTTAAAATTATTTTTAATACATTAATACAATTTTTTAATCAATTTTTTTTAAATTGTAAAAATTATTCTAAAAAATTTAATATTTTCACGAAAATTATTAAATTTTATGTAAATTAAGAGTTAGAAATAAAATATTTTTTTTAATTTAAAAATAATATTTGAAATAAAAAAAATAATTAAAAATAAAATATATAAAATTGATCCTAAAAATGAAATTTAAGTTACAATTAAATTCAATTTGTTCTTTATTTTTTTATTTTATATTTTAATAATTTAAAATAATTAATAATTGTAAAATAATTAAAATAAAATATTAAAAATAAAATAATTTGATAACTGAAATTTATTCATTAATATTGACAATAATATTTTTTTTAATTTTATTTTAAATAAATTTTTTTAAATTTTATTTTTTAATTTTAAATAATTTTTTAATTTTATTTATTCTTTTTAAATAATTAAATATTTATTAAAATTTAATTATTTTTTTCAGTTTTTAATTTATTTTTTATTTTATGTTTTATTTTATTTTATTTTATTTTTTTATTTATTTATTTTTTATTTATTTATTTAATTAATTTATTTAATTAAAAAAAATAAATTAATTTTAAATCAATTTAATTAATTGATTTTGAATTAATTAATTTGATTTTAATTAATTAATTTAAGAAATTTTATTTTTAATTTTAAATTTTACTTTAATTTTATTTTAAAAAAATTATAATTTATTATTTTTGAATAAAATAAAAATAAAAAATTATTTAGTTTACCTTCAAATCATGGGATCCTTTATACATACCACGTGCCTCCTCTTCTTACCCAAGGGGTTGCGTGAGTTCATCATTATATTATGCCGCTTCGTTTGTTTATGTATTAACTACTAGTTTGTTGCTTGTTCCTTCATCACTTCACTCTTCGACACACGCAACAATAACAACAACACAAAAAAAAATAAACAGCAGGAAATGCAAACATCTTAAAATTACTTGGAATTGCCTGCCTTTCATATATGGACGACGACGACGACGGCATGTTAAAAGGCGATGAATTGCGGGTCAGTTTGTGACTGGCACCAACGTGACTTTTAAAAAGACATTAAATCGCTCATTTTTTTCACGTGACAGCTGCTTCGACGATATTTTATCGCATTGAGTCGTAAATTAAAAGATTAAAAAAAAATATTTTATCGCCGAAGAGTTGAAAAATGAATTTATGACTTGAAAGAAAAAAATTTTTTCAATGATTTTTGTGACATTTTTTTGAAGATTTCCGTTGAAATGTGCCAACGCATGCCTTCACAAAGTTGTAACTTTTCATCTAATTTTACGTTTTCACTCATGTATGAAAGACACACACACACAAGAAATTTTATAAATAAACGAATTTCCTTTTTGCGGAGCGAAACAACAAAGGAAACGAGGGCAAAATTACACCATGAAGTAGTAACTCATTTTGACTTGTGTCAGATTCAGATTTGTTGTTTTTCTCGACGCAAAAACTTTCTTTGCTTTTCCCAACCAAGCTTTGCCATCCATAAATTTGTAATAAAGACGCGTGCTGTGGAAAGAGTTTCGACTATGCGTGAATGGTTTTGATGAATTGTACTTTAAATATTTCTTGAAAGTTGCTTAAAATGTGTTCACGGAGCGGAACGAAGGATTTACGATTTTCTGAAAAATACTGAAGGTCATTTTTTTATAAAAAAAAAAATTAAAAAAATGACCATGGGCAACATGTGAACGAGCAAAAATTCGCCGAAATTAATTTTGAATTATTTTTTTTATGTAAAGTGAAAATTAATTATATTTAAAAACTCATAAAAATATTAAAAAAATTATAAATAAATAAAAAAAAATAAAACTAAAAAAAAATAAAATTAAAACATATTTAAAAAATTCATAAAAAAAAATCTCAAAAAATAAATATATGTCACAAAAATAAAATTGTATAAAAAAATGATATAAATTAAAAATAAAAAAAATATTTTTTTTTTGTTTTTTGAAAATAAATTCAAAATCGAAATAATTAGGTAAAATATAATTTTTATAAAATTAATTAATAAAAAATTAGTTTATTAATAATTATTAATTAATTAAAAATTAATTTTAAAAATTAATTAAATATAATTATTTGTTATTTTTTTTTTTTATCATTATTTAATAATATTAATTTTAATAATAAAAAAAATTAATATAAAATTTAAAAAAATCAATAATTAAAATTAATGAAATTTTGTTCACGGAGCGAAACGTAAAATTTACGATTTTCTGAAAAATACCGAAGGTCACAATTTTTTTTAGTAAAAAATTAAAAAATGACCATGGGCCACATGTGAACAGGGGCGTCGAGCAAAAATTCGCCGAAATTGACTTTAAATAATTTTTTTTATTAAAAAAAAATTAATTTAATATAAATACTCATAAAAAATATTAAAAAATTATAAATAAATAAAAAAATAAAACTAAAAAAAATAAAAAAAATTAAATTAAAACATATGTTAAAGAATTCATACAAAAAATTCTCAAAAATTAAATAATTGTCACAAAAATTAAAAAAATTGTATAAAAAATGTTATAAATTAAAAATATTTTTTTTTTGTACTTTTAAAATTAATTCAAAAACGAAATACCTAATAAGGTAAAATATAATTTTTAGAAAATTATTTAATTAAAAATAAATTTATTAATAATTAATTAATTAAATTAATATTATTAATAATTATTAATTAATCAATAATTAAAATTAATTATTTTTAATAATAAAATTAAAAAAAAAAATAATTTAATAATTAAAATTAATGAAAATGTGTTATTTACAGGTTTACGATTTTCTGAAAAATACCGAAGGTCACAATTTTTTTTAGTAAAAAATTAAAAAATGACCATGGGCCACATGTGAACGAGCGAAAATTCGCGATTGGCGGTAATTGAAATCAACTTCCACGATTTTGCACACAAAAAGTTGTGTTTGTTGTGGTTGATCACGAAATATTTACCGTCAAGGCGAATCAAAGGGAAATTTTTACTCGATTATACATCAAAGAGAGTGCGAAAAATAAATCAAGCTTATGGAAATGATTTTTCACTGCGCTCCGCCAATCGCTTTTCGAGCATCACACTCCAACCACGGGCCACTTTTTATGCGATTCAAACGGTAAATAATGATCTTAACTGCGAAGGGAACGAGCGAAATATGCGGCAAAAAATACATAAAAGGGTGAAAGGTACACAAAACATATGAACAGAAAAATTCACCTTTTTTATTGACGCAGCAAGAGGAGCATCGCCTGAAAAAAAAAGTGAAAGTTGATGGAAACATGTGTGTTACTTTTGAAAAGGTCAGAAGAGTAAAAATTTTACGGCGAACGAAAATGGGCATAAAATAAGGTAAAAAAAAATATTCATATGATGCCACAAAGGAAATTCGTCATAAATCAAATATTGAAAGTTTTATTTCTTGCATATTTTTTTCTTCGATTCGTTACATTTAAAGAGATTTGAAAAAGTATGCCAATATTTTGTTTTTTTTTTCTTGTTAATCTTTTTTAGGAATGTTTTGTGCGATTTATGAAGAAAAAAACAAGAATTATGGAAGGAATTTTAATGTTTTGGAAGATATTTCTTGTTTGAGGGCAAAAATTTATTAAAATATTGAAGAAATAACGAGGAAAGGGCAAAAAATCAACGGATGTTTCCGTTAGAATGAGAAATAGAATTAAGGGCAAAAAATCTCATGAACGGAAATTTTATAAAAAAAAATTAAGGAAGTTGTTTGCAGGTAAAAAATAATAAAAAAAAAATAAAATTCATTTATTTAAAAAAAATCATTTAGAAAATCGTATAAATGCAGATTTTTATTTAAAATTTCAGTCAGTGTTAATTTTGCATCCTGATGGGAAGGACCAAATTTGAACTTTTCGATTAAAATTGAAAGTTCGGAATCTTAATAGAAATATGCATTTTTTTGTCATTGGCTTATTCACGGTCTCTGTAAGTATATTAAATAAAATATTTAAAAAAAATATATAAAAAATATTTTAAAAATATATTTGTAATTTAATTAAAATTTTAACGATTTTTAATTTTTTCAGTTACGATCTGATAACGATGATTTGAATTTTATTCAAAATAAAAATTAATAATTTTAAGTAGTTTAGAACTGCTTAAGACTTATAATTTTTATATAAAAAATGAAAATTTAAATCTTTTTGCTGTTTGGTAAGTTAAAATAATTTTTAAATATTTAAAAACTAATAATTTAAAATAATTTTAATTTTTAAATTAAATTTTTATATTTTTAATTTTTTTTTTTAATTTTAGACATTCTTCTTCTGATGGTCGAATAGCTATAATATAAATAAATTGCTGCAATAATTTGAAGTTCACGCTAAAAAAAAATTTTTAAAATTGTGAAAATCTTTATTTTTTTATGCAATAATTTGAAGTAAACCAGAAAATATAATGAAATATACTAACTTGAATTCTTTAAATTTTATATTAAGAATTCGGAAAATTAAATAGATAAAATTTTTAAAATTGTTAGTTGCTCAATATCTTTACGAGTAAATTTTTTACAAATTTTTTTGGAATTTTTTTAAAAAATTAAATAATAAAAAAAGTTTTGATAAAGTAAAAAAAATGCTTCAAAAAAAATTTGGAGCTTTTAAAAAAAAAATTCTCAAAAATTGATAATTTTGTCCAATATTAAACATTAAATCTACTGACACTTTTATAATACCTTTGATTTTATTATTAAAATAAATATTTGAAATAAAATAAATATCTCATTAAAAAATAATTTTAAATTGAATTTTATTTTTTAAAATAATTTTTCTCAGAAATCATTGAAAAAAATATTTCTGAAAATTTTTTGCCTCCCATCAATTCACCTGTCATCATCTCTTTTACCCAGAAACCTACAAAAATCCGAGCTGGTTGAAAAAAAAAGTTTTTATTTAAAATCAGTGGGATTACAAACACAACAGGATTACAATGTGAATTCACAATGAATGGAAAATATTTGAATAGTAACAATGGTATTTATTTCATTTTGGAACAACATTTTTTGTATTCCTTCTTCAATTTTTTTTCAACATTTTATTTATTATTTGTTGTTATATATTTCATATTTTTTATTATTATTATTATTCAAATATCCCATTTTATTTTTAACACACTTATTTTTTTGTTGTGTTGTATGTTTGTTGAATTGAAATCATAAACTGAAGCTGAAACTGACAACAACAACAATGTAGAGTAGCAAAAAATAAGCTATTATTGTGAATTTTTGTGAATTGAAATCAACATCATTGTCAATAGCAACGCAACACAAAAAAAATAAAATTTATTTGCATGTGTCATATTTTGGTTTAGCTTATTTTTTGCTCTCGAATACGTGCCAATGAGAAAAATCGAAACCGATCAAAATCAGTTATAACAACAAAAGTCAAAAAGGTATTTTTCCCATTTTTTGTGAATGAGATAAAAAAAAATTGGTAAAATTGATCTATTTTTATGTAAAAAATATAACATTTCAAGGCAAATAACTCGCCAAATTCCAAGAATGGTTTTTTATTAGCAATATTCGTATCGAAGAGTTTTTCTCAGAAATTTAAGTAAAAATAGAAAGAATACGTCATTCAGAAAAATAACCAATGAAAGATTCGCTTTTTTATTTAAGAATTAAATTTTTGCTTGAATTATTTTTTTAAATTAAAATTTTAATTAAAATGTGCATTGGGTCAAAATTAAATTTTAAAGTTTTCATTCGAGTCAAATTTAAAAAAAAATTGGACAAGATTTTATTTAAATTTTAAATGTGCTTTGGGTCAAAATTTAAAGAAAAAGAATTTACTAAATTTGCATTGGGTCAAAATTTGAAATTAAATAATGTGCATTGGGCTCAAATTAAAAACATAATTTAGGAAAGAATTTATTAAATTTTTAAATGTGCATTGGGACAAGAATTAATTAAAATTTGGTTAGAAGCGAAATTTATAAATTTGCATTGGGTCAAAAATTTTCCCAATCTATATTTTAAAAAAAATCCCAATGCACATTTTAAAAATTTCTCCCAAAGCATAATTTAAAAATTTTCTTGAAATTTTTAAACCACAGACGAACGAAATTATTTCAAAAAATCATTTTTTTTCTTCAAAAATACGGTAAAAAAATTTACAAGACAAAGTTAAATTATACCGATTTAACTTTTTAATCGTCTGAACAACTCTCGCTCGCAGGCAAAAAAAAAGCAGAGCAAAACATAAACATCATGATAATAAAATTCTCGTCATCTTAATGCCGGCAATCAATATTCTTTTTGTCTGCTTGGCTTTTGTGAATGGCTAACCTCCGCCGCCGCCGCCGCTTTTCGTCATCGTCTGCCTTTCTATAGCATAATTTATTGATTTAACCGCAACATAACACTCGACTCGATTACATGCCGAGCTAAGTAAGATTGATTTCTGTTTTGTCTAGATTTATACTCGTCGAAAACTTTTACCTGATGGAAAAATGGAAGCTGTTGCACTGAACTTACACAAAAGACGAGCGATTTTTTTTTCAACTCTTGAATATTTTAATACTTTTTTTTCCTCTAATGAATATTTAATGTTTAATTAAATTTCAATTTTGCATTCCCCGTGGATTCGTTCTGGTTTTTCCATTTTTTTCTTTTATTTCTTTTTTGAATAAAATTGAAATGCATCGCGAACTAAACTAAAATTTTTTAATGGAATGTACGCGACAGAGAATTACATTTATTTTAGCGGTTTTTTGAAACAAAAAAAATCTTATTTAGGCTTTGAAATAAAATAATTTTGTGTCAGAAACAAATGTAAACAAGGTAGAAAAAAAGGTAGGAAAATAGAAAAAAAAACAATTATTTAGAATGAAAATGAGTATTTACTGTGACGATATAAAACTATGATTAAAAACTAGTTTCAATTTGTCTCACACAGCGTTCGTGGATGACCGCCGCCATTCAAACAAAGTGATTTGTTTTGTGAAATAAATTGTTTTTTTTTATTTATTTTTTCGTTTTTAGTTAACAAAGAGGTTTTAATTAATTGAAAATAAATTGTTTCGTTTTAGATTTTAAATTAAATTTTTTTTATCAATTTTAAAATTTGTTTTTTATTAAAATAAAGTAATATAACCTAAAAAGTATTGAGGAGTACAAAAATGTGAGTACTCGTTTTTGACATCTCTAATGATCGGGATGAGATCATTTTGTGATCTTTAAATATGAATTTGGAATAAATTAACACAAGAAAAAATATTTTAAAAATTTAAAAGAATTTTTTGCAATATATTAAATTAAACAATATAAGAAAATAAAATAAAATATACATAAAAATTAAAATAAGTAAAAAAAAATCTACAAAAATAAAAAAAATAATGTTAAAAAAAATTAAAAATATTTTATTTAAATTGTAAAAATGTTTAAAAAGAATATTTTTAATTTTAAGAATTTTTTGTGTAATTTTTTTTTATATATTTTATTTATTTTTTTTTTTGCTCATTATGAGAATTTTAAATAATATTGAAAAAAATTATTGACTTTCTATTCCTGAAGTTTTATTAAATTTTAAATAAAATTAATTAAAATTTAAAAAAAATTAAAGTTTAAATAAGAATGATTTTAAATAAAATTTATCAAATGAAAAAAAAAATATTAAATTTGAAAAAAAATTATTAAATTTAAAAAAAAAATTAAATTTGAAAAAAATTTATTAAATTAAAAAAAAAATAATTTTAAATAAAATTTATTAAATTCTTAAATTTCTATTAAATTTTTCATGAAATTAAGTTAAATAAAATTGATAAAAAAAACTTTTAATCAGTATAAAATTTGAACTATCAATCTATAATTGAAAAAAAAACATTCAGAAATTCAGATTTATTTAATTTAAATTATTAATTAATTTTTCATCAATATTTTCTTTTATCATAATAATTTATTTTTTTTTATTTTATTTCATGCAACCAAAAAAATCATTAAAACTCGGAAGAAGACTCATCAAAAAATTATTAAAAATAGCAAAAAACGTAAAATCACATCACGCATAATTTTAATCTTCTCCCATTCAATTATTTGTCAGTTGATACCGATAAATTTGTCGGCCCATCATTATCCTTAATTAATTAACTGTTTACCCAATATGGCAATAGAACAACCGATGACATATACGAAAATTCGCTGAATCATCCAAAAAACATTAATTAACATATTTTCCGTTAAACTCGACAAACGACACAATATGTAATAATATTAACAGGGGATTCATCAAAAAAATTTGTCTGGCTCGACAAAAATATTTTTTTATGGTTGAACGCAGAGCTCCTTAACTCCTGAAGTGGATTAAAAAACGTGAGCAACATATTAAGACCGCATGAAGTGTTTGTTTGTTTTTTTCTATGACGAGAAAAAAAATTGTCAAAAAAAATCAAGAACTTTTTTCCGGTAGTACTTTGCCATTTCCAAGAAAGAAAGAAATAAAAAAAATGTGAAAGAATTCAGTGATTTGTCCAAATTGTACATAAATCCACTCTACAAGAACGATGATTGTGCGAAGGAAATACTCCAAGTTTGTCATGTTTCGTTAAAATGTAAAATCTCAAGAGATTTCCTTCATTTTTTTTTTCTTGCCTCACACTGTTTCATGTCCCTTTCCCTTCACAATGTCTTGGATGGATATTTATGTGTGTAAGCAAAAGTGTGCGGAAAAAAAAGTAAAATAATAAAAAAAAAACTGCTAAAACTTTTTCAATTGAGATCATTTTGTGCCGACTTCGACATGGCAGTAAAATGTTCGAAATTTTTTATTGATTGCAATAAAATTACTGTGAAATTACGCTTTACTGTCTCCCATACTACGGGGCGGTTTTTGCCTTGTCATGACAAAAAAAAAGTTTTCACATCGCTCAAATTTAGTGTTATAAAGATTTTTTTTGTCGAGTAAAAACCTGGATTGGGTAGGAATTGGACAACGTTCAATATTTGGGTTGTTGTTGTTGTATCAATTATTGCTTATTCTTTTTTTATTTCTGTTTCTTTGGAAAAAGAGACATGTACTGCGATGGAATATTATAAAGTGAAAATGGCACATCTGAGAATTCAATTTTTTGGCTCATAAAGCGTTTAGTTGCACAAAGCACAAGGCGTCTCCATTTATTGATGTGAAATGTTCATGGGCGGGAAATCTAAATTTTGGCGGGAAATCTAATTTTTGGCGGGAAATTTGAATTTTGGCGGTAATTTAAAAAAATAAAATTTGTATTGGGACAATAATTTTTTAATTTTATTTAAATTGATAAAAAAAATTAATATGTTCATTGCGATAAAATTTAAAATTAAAAATAGAAAAAAAAATAAAATATTAATAATTTTTTTTTCATTAAAATAAAATAAAAAAAAAAATTAAATTTAATAGGGATAAAATTAGAAATTTCGCATATGAAAATTTTAAAATAAGCATTGGGAATGGATCATTTTTAAATTTATGGAAAAATTTAAAACGTTCATTTTGGTGAAAATTATTAATAATCTACAATGTGAAAATAATATTTTAAATATCAGAATGTGCATTGGGATGAAAAAATAAAAAAAAATTAAATATATATATAGAGGAAATTTAAAATATTGGACTAATTTTTGAATTGTGCATTGGGACACCTTTGAAATATAAAGGAAAATTAAAATGTGAACTGGAATTTAATTTTAAAAATATAAAATTTTAAAAAATATAAATTTTAATTTAATTTAATTTTAAAAAAGAAAAATAAATTTTGTAAAAAAACAGAAAGTGCATTGGGCTAAATTTACGATTTTTTTTTTTTTTTAATTTTTTAATTAATTTTAATTTTTTTGTTTTTTAAGATAATTTTTTTTAATTTAATAAAAAAAAAAATTTTAATATTTTTTTTACTTGTAAATTCCTGAAATTGTAAAATCTATTTACACAACTGGCTTCCATCCAAATTCAATTCAATTTAATGGAAAAATCGAGCGAGACATTTCGTGACGTAACGTGCGGGGACTCTGCCTTTTGTAATAGAGTGATTTTACAAGAAGATACTCCCCAAACGTATCATTAAACTCGTGCTGATACACAAATGATGATTAAAGTCAAGCGAGTATAAATTTTCCTCACAACAATATTATAATTTCGAATGAAGAGAAAACATGCAAATATATTGTTAATTTAGCGGAAAATTTAAACATATTAGGGCTGCACGAAAAATGTCACCAATGAACAGTAAAAGTCGTCAAAATTGCTTTGGATTGCCCTACGGAGAGAAAAACACGCAGGCACAGTGATACTTATTTGTAAAAGGCGTCGTCGTCGTCATCATCATCACACATGGCGGCGTATATTCATCAATATCGAACTATATCCCTGAGGGTGCAATAATTTGAATGGCATGCTTTCAATTTTAATTAAATTGTGTTTGGATGCAACGCAGCAACAATAACAACAACAAGCATGTTTTTAGTCGGCGTGTACGACACAAAAAAAACGAGCAGGAAATGCTGAATCAATATTTGTTAATTTAATCGATCATGAGTTTTTTTTGGGTCTGAACTGAGATGATTTGGAGCAAAAAATTAAATAAAAATATCGGCTTTTGAGTTTTTTTACGAGAAAAAAAAATTAAAGTAGGTCAGTATGAAAATATTTTTTTTTTTATTTTAAGCTTGAATTTAATTTTCTGTTTTTTTTTTTCGTAAAATAGTATAAAAATTTCATTAAATTAAAAATAATTTATAATTTAAAAAAAAATATTTATTTATTTTAATATTTTATTTAAAGAAATATCATGAAGGAAAAATTATTAAAATTTAAAAAAAAAATTTTTTGAATCAACTTTTCAAAAATATGATAAAATTTACATTTTAATCTTCAAGTATTTTTTTCAATTAAAAATTTAATTAATTAAGAAATAATTTTTTTTTAATTTTATAAAAATTGATAATAATAAAAATTAATTTTATATATCTAAATTCATTAATTTTAAATAAAACCTAAAAATTTATTATTTAAAATTTATTTTTTTATGTTTATTTATTTTTTTTAATTTTAAAAATATAATTATTTTACCATTTATTACTTTAAAAAAAAATAAAAAAAATAGATTATAAAATTTAACTTAATTAAATAAATATTTAATAATTTAATCTTCAAATATTAATAAATATCTTTAACATTAATTTATTTTTTTTTATAAATTTATTTTTTATTTTTTTATTAATTAAGATTTCTTTTTTTTTTTTTGAAAATTTATTGATCTTATAAAAATTCATTAATTTTATAAAAATTTAATAAATTAAAAGATAATTAATTTTTATTTAAAAAAAATCATTTTAGTTTTAATTAATTTTTATAAAATTTTAATTTAACCCATTATTAAAAGAAATTTTAAAATTTTTGGGACTTGAATTTTTTCAATCGCAAAATACAAAATTTTAACAATGTAATGATAATCCATTTTGAGAATTGCCAGTTTTGCTTCATTTATCATTTTTGTCATTATTTTTACAGCTCATTCGTACAACCGCAAGACGAGAACAAATAAGATCATTAGCACCCACGAAGCACACACACTCAAACTTATGAACCTAAAATAAAAAAAAGGAAGAGAAAGATACAAGTTTCATACACAATTTTTGTTGTTATTGTTGTAGCATTTTTCTTCTTCTTCTTTAATTTATTGCCTGAGACCAATTTCAACTTGAACGTGTAGTAATCCAAAATTATTATATTTTTTTTCGTTTTGGCAAAAAAAAAAAATAATAACATTATTTCCGTTTATGACGTTTGTTCGTTGTTGCTCCGGGAAAAGATAAATTCCTTTTTATTTATTTATTTCTTGTGTGGATTTGTGTTCGTCGTCAATCCACTCGATTTGCGGAAAGAGGCTTTTCATTCAATTATTTCACTCGTCTTGCACTCCATTTGGTTTTATGACCTTTCCTCGCATTGATTTTCACAAAACATTTTATAACCCGTT
Source organism: Culicoides brevitarsis (assembly GCF_036172545.1). Lineage (NCBI taxonomy): Eukaryota > Metazoa > Arthropoda > Insecta > Diptera > Ceratopogonidae > Culicoides > Culicoides brevitarsis. Next base: position 8,786,089 of record NC_087086.1, read on the forward strand.
TTATCAGCTAATATTCAGTGAACTTGACTCCCTTTTTTCAACTTGCGAAAATGATAATAAAATGATATTTATGTAAGTTTTATTAATAAAGCATATTATGTCGTAAAAGTACGTATACCCTTTTAAATGTCGTCGGGACATTCTTGGAATTGAATTTTCGTGAAATTAAATTTTCTTAGGTACAAAATGCGCTCAAATCAGGAAAATTCTCGTTAAAAAAGTTTTTTGTCTATAACAATTAATGTACTTGTAATAAACTTTCATAATCATATTATTACAATTTTATCTCTTATACGCGCGCGAGAACCTTGAGAAGCCAGTAATGAATAATTTTATTATGTCAAGTCGTGGAAAAGGGGAAGCATTTAAAAAGGAGTTTATTAGTAGATGTTTTTATCATTATGATATTGTTCATTGGAGCAGTCAATGGAAGTCGTTATTCATTAATTTAGTCATTAATGTTATTATCAGAAAGTAGTTTTAATTAGGTCAGTTATAGATTTCCCAGAAATCATTTCTGAGTGATTAAAGTTTGTGGTTAATGGATCAATAAATAATAAAATTAAAATATTTTTTTTTATAGAATTTCTCTTTTTCAATTTTTCAAATAATTATTTATTAGATTAAATTTAAATTAAATATTATTTTAATAATTTTTTAATGATTAAATATTTAATTAAATTATGAAAAAACGAATAATCAAAAAAATTAAAAATGGCTGACATATCAAGATCAAAAGATCATTGAGATCTTTTATATCGATCAGTTGATCCATAAGAATTGTTCTAATAACTCTAATGGATGTTTTAAAACTCTCCATATTGGATGATCTCTAATGATCAGATGATCAGTTTAAAATAACGGATATTTTTTTTTAAATTTTTAACCTGATCTGATCTAATAGGAAATAAGATCTAAAAATATATAATTATTTTTTTTTAAATATTAAACTAATTTTTATGAAAAAAAAGTTGAATGAATTATAAAGAGAAAAAATATTGTTAATTATGATGAACATAATATTTTGGCGGGAAAATTAAATAATCATATATATTTTTAATAAATTGAAAACAAAATTAAATTTTTGAGGTTAGAATAAGAATATTTTCATTATTATTTCAAAATATTTAATGTCTAACCTAAAAATTTACCTTTTGCTAATTCACCAAATGACGCTCACCTTTTACCGCCAAAACTTCAAAGCTCATCATCATAATAATAATAATATTTTTTTCCTCTTTGTTATTCATTCCATTTTTTTTTTCAAAAAAGCAAAAAATTGTGGTCTAATATTTCAAACGAAAAATCAAGATAAATCTCCATTTTACCTTCCACAAACCCAAAATGTGGCTAAACGGTCATCATCTTTCTCTCTCATGTACCACAAAAAAAATGTCCAAATCTCCGCATACACGTCTTCTTCGAGTTCGTACGTGATCCCTCTTCGTGCAGAAACCGGAATTTTGCTCCATTAAAAATGTCCCAGTAGAGCAGAGAAAAAATTAACAACACAGAAAAAAAGTGTCCCCAAATAGGCATTAAAGTGAGAACAAGAATAATACCATTTATTTGATTTTAATCTTAACAACAAGTCATTTAGCAATATTTTGGCTCGAGGCTCGATTTCTTTTGAATACATTTCGCTGTACGTCATCGTATGATAATAATTTCGGGTGTTGAAAACAAAAAATGTGAGTGAATATTTTCCTCCATTGTGGCTTATTGTTATGAGGCTTACGGAGGAAAACAACGCGCAAAATAATAAAAATTGTAGAGAAAAAAAAGGTCAGTTTATCTCCATCAATTAATCTGTTTATTACTATTTTTTATTACATGCTTGTCGTGATATTTCCTGGTGCGTTTTTTTTTTCGTCTTTTTGTCTGGCGAGTTTGCTTTGCTCGGAGCAATTTCCTTTTTAAATACGATTTTTTTTTCGGGCTTGTTGTTGTCATTATTCTGATTAGTATTATTATTATTATTAGGGATTATTAATTCCATTAAAGCTTTGTTTTTTTATAAAATTTATATTGTACTTTCATTTCAAAATTTGATTGTGAGAGGTATGTGAGCAAACTATACGTTTCCGAGCATATGTTTCATGGAGAAATATGTTAGTTTTGACCCAAGGAATGTTTAGCGCGAATTTTTTGTTTGATTTTTTCAATATAAATTTGTTTTAGAAGTTAAAAACTTTATTTTATACTTTTTTTAAATTTTTTTTTTAAATTTTTTTTTTTAATATTTTTTTTTTATTTTAGAAGCTGAAAACTTCATTTTTCTATATTTTTTTAATATTTTTTTTTTTTTTTTTTTTTATATTTTTTTTTTTAATATTTTTTTTTTATTTTTTTTAATTTATTTTTTTTTTTATTTTTTTTTTTTATTTTTTTTTAATTTTTTTTTTTAATTTTTTTTAATTTTTTATAATTTTTTTTATATTTTTTTTTTTCTAATTTTTTTTTATTTTTAATTTTTTTTTTTTTTTCAAGCAGCCAATTTTTTATTTTTTTTTTCTAACTTCGCTTCCAGTTATTTTTCTGGCTATTTCTGACAACAAACAGGAGAGCAAGCCGCAACAAACGGGAGATAGATATAATAAATGACTGCTGTACATGAGAGGATGCAATAATAATGATAATAATAAAAAAAGGGAAAAAAGAACGAAGTACCGACCCGCCACAATGGTATGGCTTTGAATAATAAACAGATATAATAAAAACGTTTCCAGTAGTTTTTTCCTGCTTTTTTTCTCTCTCTCGGTCGCGTACTTTTCAAGAAAAGCTACAAAACCGTTTATGTCCTGATGTATTTTTTTTTTGCTTTTTTTTCAGGCTCTCAACCGCCGTCGCCGCCGCGCAACTCTTTGTACGGCATGCGTTTTATCAACATTCACAAGAGAAAATTATAATTTGTTTAATTTTCCCTTGTGGTAAAATAAACAAGAAGAAAAGTAGTTGCTGTTGTCGTAACATGAAGTATGTAGTTAAACAAAAGGATGAATAAGATAAGTAGTTTCGAGAAAAAAATATAAAAGTCAGAGGAGGTAGAAAGGCAAGTAATAGATTTCCATTTAAATTGTGTACCAACCGTTATTTGCTTATCTTTTTAAGAGAATTCTTGTTTTTTTTTTCAAGTCATAAACGTAAAAAAATTAATGAGAAATTTATCATAATTAACTTTTCATATCGGATGGATTGTTTTTTTCTTTATTTTATTTTTCTTTTTTTTTATCAAAGAATAAATTATATTTAAAAAATTAAAAAATTTATTCGGTGAATACAAATGTAAGAATTATTCATTCATAGAAAAAACTGAAAAAAAATTTAATTTTTAAAATATTGAATTATTTTATTTTTTATTTATTTTATTTAAATAATTATTTTTTAAATTTATTTAATTATGTTTGATTTAATTTTTTTTAAATTAATTTAATTTAAAGCAGCCAGTAATTAAATTTGATTTAAAATAATTAATTTATTTATTTGAATTTTATTATTTTTTTTATTAATTTGAAAATATAAAAAAAAATATATTTTAAAATAAAATTTATTAAAAACTAATTTAATAAAATTAATTTAAAATAAATGGCAAATTAAATTCATTGTTAAAATTTAAAATCTGTGATTTTTAAGAGTCAAAAATTAAAAAAAAAGTATTAATAATGTTAATAAATTATTTTAAATGGAACTGGAAACTTTGTTCAACCAAAGATATTTTTTCGAAAATTATTTTAATACAATCTAATAAAAAATATATTTATTTGAATTTTTTTAATAATTCTTCCATTTTACCCATATTTAATAGGATTTTTTATTTTATTTTTCTTTTTTTAATTAATTTTATTTATATTTATTTGTCTTTTAAATATTTTGAATATTTTAATTAAATTTGTATAAAAAGTAAATTTAAGAATTTTTAATTTCTTTTAAAAATTTAAATTTTTTATATTTTTTTATTAATTAAAAGTTTATTTTTTGTTTAAAAATGTCAGAAATTTCTTAATGTTTAATTTAAAAAAATAATAATATCTAATTAATTAAAAAAAGAAATTAATTAAATTACTTTAATTTTTTGCTAAATTTTAAAATCATAAAATTTAATTCAATTTTTTAATAAAAAAATTCTTTTTTGCTTCAGCCTTAACACAAAAGATATTTTTTTTTAATTTAAAAGAAAAAATATGCAGTTGAATGTTTAATTAACATATCAAACTAAAAGCAGGAAAAAAAGTGTGGGCGATCATCTTCCTTGCATTAAAATCCGTTCAAAGTAATCCCAGCTAAGCATATCTCGAAGAATTTCCTGTAATCCACAATTTTCCCAGAAAAAAATATTTTACCGCCATTTCTCAAAAGAATATAAAAAAAAACTAAATATCTCAAGGTAAAAGCAGACACATCACTTAAGATAAGCACCACATTTGAGCTCAAGAACGACAAAAAAGGTATTTCATAAATAAAAACGAAGAGAGACATTTCATCAAATCACATACATTAAGGAAAAGGAAAGGAAAGGAGATGATGACACACACACGCAAATCGCAAACAAACAAACTGACTGACATTTTTCCTCAGAAATATTTCCGTTGGCAGTCCCTTTTGTTGTTTAGACCAAACGTCTTATCAGTATTTTGCCAAGTTGTGACTGAGTTTTACTCGAAGTTGTCACACGAACAATAAAAAACCAGATAGAAGAAGCTTTTGTTGGCTATTAGGATGAGAAAATTTATGTTAAATTATTAAATTATCTTAAAGTTGTATGAGAAAACCTTATGGAAGGGGTTTTTGAGGATGTCATTAACATGCGGCGTCGATTTTTGAAATATTTTCAGTATGGAAAGCATTTATTGAAAGGAAGTATTTATTGTGAAAATGGAATTATTTTGCAATGTTGTCATGATTTATGATTTATTTTGTTCGTTTTATGACAAAAGACAAAAAAATAAATAAATAGTTTTTTTTTGTTTAAATAAAAATATGAATTTGAGCGAATTTTTGATTTAATTATAGCTTTTTTATTGAAATTCCAATGTTTTCTGTCTGTAATTCTGTCATTCTGTCATCGTGTCACGCTCTTAGTTACATACTAAGAATACAGATGGCGCTGTAACTTTTTATCGCATTAGGTATTGGTCGGTTAAGTTCACAATGTGCATTGGCTTCAAGACTTAAAATGTGCACTGGGGCAAGGTTTTAGAATGTGCATTGGGGTAAGGTTTTAGAATGTGCACTGGGGCAAGGTTTTAAAATGTGCACTGGGACAAAGTTTTAGAATATGCACTGGGGCAAGGTTTTAGAATGTGCATTGGGACAAAGTTTTAGAATGTGCATTGGGGCATTGGAGCTTCGAGAAACTTCATAGAAGCTTCGAGAAACTTCATAGAAGCTTCGAGAAACTTCATAGAAGCTTCGAGAAACTTGCTATGAGAAGATTCAGAAGGATAATTTTACGCATATTTTTTTTTTTTAGAATGTTTAAATAAAAATTCGAGAATTTGATAGAAGCTTCGAGAAACTTCATAGAATGTTCTAGAAAGTCATAGAATGTTCTAGAAACTTCATAGAATGTTCTCGAAACTTCATAGAAGCTTCGAGATTTTTTTCATAAATGTTTTTTTTGTTCTCGAAACTTTAATGTTCTCGAAACTTCATAGAATGTTCTCGAAACTTCATAGAATGTTCTAGAAACTTTATAGAATGTTCTCGAAACTTCATAGAATGTTCTCGAAACTTCATAGAATGTTCTCGAAACTTCATAGAATGCTCTAGAAACTTCATAGAATGTTCTCGAAACTTCATAGAATGTTCTCGAAACTTCATAGAATGTTCTCGAAACTTCATAAAATCTTCGAAAATTTTTTAAATCCTCAAAGTAAAGGAAAAATTACATCTTTTGTAATAACTAAAAAGTATAAAATAAAAAATTATAAAAAAAAAATATTTTAAAGAGATGCTTTTTTATTGAGGGCCCTAAAAAGTTGAAAATAAAATTAAAATACTCAAAAAAAAAATTGCAAGAAAAAAGCATGAGAGGCCAAAAAATAAAAAAATCTCCTATTATTTATCAACATAAATTGCTTAAATATTTTGTTTCGAGTTAATTTTTTTTTGAGTATTTTAATTTTATTTTCAACTTTTTAGGGCCCTCAATAAAAAAGCATCTCTTTAAAATATTTTTTTTTTTATAATTTTTTTAAATTAAATAAAATGATTAAAATAAAAATTAAATAAATAAATTAAATTAAAATTATTATTATTTTTAAATTTAAAGTTTTTTTAATTTGTCAATTTTATTATTTTTCTTTAATTAATCAAATTTTTATTAATTTAATTAATTATTTTTTTTTTAGTTTTCATTTTTTTTATTTTTATGCTTCCTAATAAAAAAAAAAACTTAAAATTGAAGTATTATTTTTTGTTAATTTTTTTAATATATTTTATTTTTTTTTTCAATAATTTGTATAATAATATAGTTTGTTCGAAATTTTAAATAAAATCAAAAATTAAAAAATATTTTTTTAGAGAAAATGAAGAATATTTTTAAAATAATTTGAAATAAAAATAAATAAAAATCTTTAAAATAACATAATAAATTTAATAAGAAAAATTAAATAAATTAATTAAATTAAAATTATTAATAATTTCAAATTATTTTTTTATTAAATTATTTTTTTTAATTTGTCATTTTATTTATTATTTTTGTTTAATTAATTAATCAATTAAATTATTTATTAATTTAATTAATTATTTTATTTCTTTATTTTTCATTTTTTTTATTTTTATGCTTTCTATTAAAAAAAATTAAAATTGAAGTATTATTTTTTGTATTTTTTTTTTTTTTTCATATTTTTTAATTTTTTTTAATAATTTGTAAATAAAATTTGCAAAAATTTTAAAAAAAATAAATAAAATTTTTTAGAGAAAATGAAAATTTTTAATAAAATTTAATGATCTTTTAAATAATTTAAAAAATTTAATTAAAAAAAAAATAATTAAATTAAACAGAAAAAATAAATTAATTATTTTATTAAAATAAATAAATTTAATTATCAAATATATAACTTTTTTTTATTTATTTTAATTTTTTTTCATTATTTTTCTTCTGTGTTCTATCATAATATTTTTTTTAAATTTTTCGCTTCAAATTTAAAAGAATACAAAAAATCTCAATTTATGTGAAAAAAAAACTCATATCTTAACAAAAATTTTCTAATTGTACTCATCGCTGCTTATTTTTAGTCATGCATTATTTCTCTCCCATTTATCATACCATGCACTCGGAACAAGGAAAAAAGGAACAAAACAGAGCGCACCTCTTGACTAACTAATTAAAAGATACGAATCAGTTGAATCATAAACTTCAAATAATGTCAACATCGTCTATTGTTGTTGCTGCAATTTTATATTTTTGCAAGAGGAAAAAAGAGAGGGAATTGTTATGTAAAAAGTTGCATGAATGAGAAACAGCTAATGACAGTACTTGCAGCTCCTTTTCTCCCGCCGAACAACAACAAAAATAGCGCGCCGTTGATTGTCATTGCTCTGCCTGTTGTTACTGTCATTAGTCTACATTTTCTACGGAAAAGTCTCTCCCTCCTCGAAAAATAAAACATTTTAAATAAACTTCCTTGGTGTCTGTGTGCGAGAGAAAATATTTTATAAATGAATGGAAAACAGCAAGGTAATAGTGAAAAATGTGTGTTTGTTGCCAGTTGCCAGAGAAATCCAAGCAAAAGACGAAAAAATTCATTAACACGAAATTTGCGGTAAAACTGGTTGAATAACTCCGACTTTGTTCGAGCTACCTGCGAGTCTATAAAATAAATATTATCAGCAGAGTACATCAGAATCATGGCTCGGTACAATTTCATTCAATTATGTTTTTCATTTTGCCTTCATAGTTTGCCATTCATTATCCCGGCATGTACTAAATCCTTTTTTTTTTGCTGCTTTTTACTTTTCGTTGTTGTTGCTCCTTGTTTGTTATTATTCAACACACACAACACGCAGAACGCTCTTTCGGTCTAAACTGATATTTGCAACTCGTTTCTGATGTTTATCTATAATTAGTTGATTTATTAAAATGAAACGAAAACGTTAAATTATTTCAAATGTTCCATTTTTTTTTGTATTTCCTTCGCTATGATTGTTATTGGAGTTGCGATGAACGTTTCACCAATTAAAAGTATAGAATAATTGACTGGCATTGATATTTATTGCAAAATTGTCCCAATGGTGAAAAGGTGAAAGGAATTTAGTTTTCAATTCTTTATGTTTTTTTTACTTCAATTTTATAATTATTTTTTTTTTGTTACTTTTAATTTTTTTTTGCTATTTAAAAAAAATAAATTAAAATTTAAAAAAAATAAATTAAATTTTAAAAAATTAAATTATACTTTAATTTAAAAAAAATTAATATAATAAATTAAAATATTAATATTTTTTTATTTTTTTTAATATAATTTTTTATTTAAATTTTATATTATTTTATATTATTTACATTATTATTTTATTATTATTTTATATTATTTTTTATATTTATATTTTTATATTTAAAAAATCTATTATTTATTTTAAATTTTAAATTAGTATAATTTTGATCAACTTTATTTTCTTATTTAAAATTTTTGTTTTAAATTTTATTGTATTATTATTTCATTTATTTTAATTATTTTTTTATTATCATTTATTTAATTTTCATGTATTATTAAAATATCTTATTTTTTGAAATTTTTAAATTTAAAAAAAAATGTTCGAAATAATTAAATTAAAAAAATAGTATGATATTTTTTTAAAAAATTGATTAATAACAAAAAAAAATAATTTTTTTTCAATTTTGTTTTTTTTTTAAATTATTTTATTATTTATTATTATTTATTTTATTAAATTAATTCTTTTTTAAATAATAAATAATTTTAATAAACATATTTTATAAACATATATTGTAACTATTTAATTATATTATATATTAATTATTTATTAAGTAAAAATTAAATTAATAAACAAAATAAAAATATATAAATTAATACCTAATTAAATGAAATGGTAAAAAAACAAATTTTAATCAATATTTAAAAAAAATAATTTTTGTAGTATAATAAAATAATTATAATGATGAAGTAATAATATTTTAATTAAGTAAAATATAAATATAATAAAATTAAAAAAAATCATGAAAGCCAATTTTAATTAATTATTTTTCAAACTAAAATTTTAAATTTAAAAAAAATTTAAAAAACTTTAAATTAAAAAAAAATAAAAATAAATTTAGTTTTAAAAATATCAAATAAAATAAGTTTTTAACCATTGAGATCCAATATACCTCAATATACAAGGCAATTCAATAAAATTTTAGTTACTTTCAATCCATTTGGAACATCTCCTCACAAAACGACAACAGTAAAACACTCACAAAACCATCGTCGAAACGATTGAAAAACCAATAAAATTAGAAATTCATCAGTTTCCTTCTCATCTCGTCTGTCACAAACGCACGTACATTTTCGATGGAAGCCCAATATATCACACAAAATGTCTATTTTATCGAAAATATATTCATTCGTCGTATATTATGGAAAGGTTCTCTCCCTTTACATGTATTGTCGGTTAATTTGATTTGATTTTTCCATATTTCATGATATTGACTCTTTTATTGGTTGTCATGTTATTGAAATTTTTGCTCCAAACTATGCGTTTCTACTTTCGTTTGCTGAAATTCTTTTTTTTTCTGCAAAAACTCGAGAACGCCCTCTTAAATTACCATAAAACACGGTATACAATTATGTTGCAGATTTGAGAAAAAAATACACAAAGCGTTAGTTAAGAGGGAGTTGCGCCTGAAAAGAAACATAATTGTAATAAATAGTTGAAAAGAAGACAAAAAATGAGTCGTCATCCAATTATACAGCGAGAACAATGGGACAATGACGAAACTTTTATAATTAGAAGTTTTGTGAATGCGACGAATTTTTCGCTAAAGAATTTGGCGTTTTAACAAAAAAAAAATAATTTAAAGCAAAAAAAAAAAAATAAAAAAAAAATTAATAAAAAAAATAATGAAATTGTGATTAAATGTCCTCGAGCCAAATTGATAGAAAGTCATCATTGATTATGGACATTTTTATTTTGTAATTTTCTTCGCCGAGAAAAAAAAATATATATCGAAAAATAGTTTTTAAAGTTGTTATGATGAAGCTCGAAGGCATAAATGCGATAAATGAAGAAAACGAAGAAATTGATGGAAAATAAAGTTTGTTTCCTTCCTTTACAGACTTTTGCTTTTCTTCCTTTTCTTCATTTTCTGCGTCGTTGTTGTTGTTGTTGTAATCTATATATTTAGTAATAAATGAAGATAATGATTACTACTGAATACCATCCGTTCATCCGGATTATTTTTTTTTCTTAATTTTGTTTTTTTTTTATTTTTTTCCTTCAAGTAAAATTTTATTTAATTTTCTTTAAATTTATTTTTATAAATTTTTAAATTATTTTTTTTTTATTTTTAGATTAAAAAAATAAAAATGAAGTAAATTAATTGATTGACAAAAAAAAATAATTTGATATTCATTTTTTCAAAAAAATATTATTTTATTAATAAAAAAATTATTAATATTGTATATTAAAAAAAAATATTTATTTATTTATTTAAATATATTAAATATTTTTATTAAAAATAAAAAAAAAATCTTAATTTTTCATTTATTAACCTTTGTTTTTTGTTAAATTATTTAATAAGACTTTTTATTATGTTATAATTTGATATTTAATTTTTTTTATTTATTTTATAATTTATTATTTTTATAATAAATTATTTTTTTTATTTAAAAAAATATTTATTTATTTAATTTTTTTCAAAAAAATTAAAAAAGAAATCTTAATTTTTTTTAAAATTATTTTATAAAACTCTTTTTATTTTTATAAATTATTTTTTTTTTATTTTTTCCTCCAAGTAAAAATTTTCTTTAATTTCTTTTAATTTTTTTTATAGACATTCGCTTCAAAGTCAAACAAAAACGAATAAAAAACTAGCTTGACCCACTAAAAGACACAAAAAAAACAGTTTGTTGAAGATTTTAATTAAATTTCATAAATGCATGCGAGCAACACACAAAATTTGAATATGGTTTAATTTTGCTCCTCGTTTTTACGTTTTTTTGTGGCATAAATACTTGTGCAAGGCGAAAACAAATTAAAAATCCATTTTTTGTATCGTATGAAATGGGTGTGGTGTGTCTTTTTCTACTATTTGCATTTTTTTTTTGTAGAATAAAAAAAAACAAGTTTCAAAGCAAAAAATAAATGAGATAACCGACAACATTTGCAGTTGTTTATAATTTAATTGTAACAATTTTCGGAAAATTTTTTGAAAGTTGGCGAGTTGTGGAAGACAGAATTTGGTTTTAATGTCAGTAGGTACAAAAATGGACAAAAATTTAGGTTCAAGGTAGATTTTTTTGTAAAAAGGCAGAATTTTGTGCGATTTTGGTACAAAACAGGTTATGGGACTTTATGTAATGATTCATAATAGATACTCGATCTATAATTTTAAACAATTTTTTTTGTATAAATTGAAGGACTTTTTAAGATAATTTTCATTCTAAACATTGAATTCAATGTGAAAGGATCAAGAACTTTTTAGAATAATCGTTATTTTAAAAGTTCGGAATTAATATGTTGTTTTATAAATTTAATTGAATTTCACAATTCATCAAAATCACTATCAGTTACTATTGTTTTAATAAAATAATTTAATAAGACTTGAGTTTTTCATCAAATTTTGAGGACTCGGACAAGAATAAAAATTTTACATAAAGAAAATTAGGCAATTGTAATCGAAAAGTAACCAAAACACCTCAATTTATTTTTATTTTTAAAAAATATTTTATATTAAAAATTGTAGTTTTTTTTAAATCGAAATAAAATAAAATTTTATATGTTAAAATAATTATTTTGTAATGTAATATATAATATTCAAGCTTAATTTGAAAAAATGTATTTTTTATATAAACAAAAAAAATAATAAATAAATAAACAAAAAAATTGTAAATTGAAAAAAATGTGTCAAAAATTAATTTTACTTGATTTTTTTTTTAAATGGGATATAAAAAATTGAAAAAAAAATTTTTGTTCATTTAAAACAAATTTCTCAATATTTAATTAGATAAAAATTAATAATAGATTAATTTTTAAAATTAATTAATAAAAAAAATTCAAAAAAAATTGTTATCAATTTATTATTTTTTTTTAATTTAATTTTATTACTTTTTAATTAACTTTTAATTTTTACAAATTTTTTAAAATCACAAAAATATTAATCCTAAAAATTTTAGTAAAAAAAATTAATTATTTTTAATTTTAATATTTAAAAAAAAAATTGTCTATAATTTTAAGACCTGCAAAACCAAAATAATCTGATACGCTTGACATTTAATCGCACAAAACGACACATTCAATTAATAAATTTATTTACGTACACTACCTTTCCTCGCCTTTTTATTTCCCACAAGCCATAAAAAGTTTACTGCTCAATTAAGTTTTTTTTTTCGTTTTTTTTTCTATTCGTCCATTTGATGCAGCAAGCACGAACAGAAAAAAAATCCAAATAACTAGCGAAACATAATTTGACCATTTCTAGAATATTTTTTTTTGTGCTGGATAGATAACAAATATAATGACAAGACAAACAAACAAAACGAAAAAAAAATAACAAAACAATCTGTGCCATAACGTAACATTTACAGAAGCATTAAAAAAATAGCAAACCATAACAGAACAGAAAACAAAACGAAATTATATAAAACGAACCAAATCTTGCTTAATTTTCTTTTCTCTTTTTTTATCCGAGTTTTTCCGAGCGACGTATAAACCTGTTTCATGATTAGTATAATTGAAACAGTTTCAAATGACTTTATATAGAAATGTTAGAGGGAAAACGGGAGAAAAAGACACGAAAAAACGTCCAGCGTCCTTTTTGTTGGTTTCTCTATAATTGCATGATGGTACAATGATTTCGAAAAAAAATACGAAGAAAGAAAAAAAAAGAAAGGAACAGCGTGTCAGATTCAACAAAATAACAACAACAACAACAAGACATACAAAAAAAAACAATAGTGATAATCTTCTTTTGATTACTTTACCGTTGTTTCGGTGCTGATGTTGCTCCTTCATACACGCACTTGCCCAGATAAAAATTTTGGGGTGAAAGTCGCCTTTATAAATTATTTAATTAAATTTATTTTTAATTATTTATGAAAAAAATTAATAAAATATTGAAAATTATTTTTTTTTAGTAATAATTTTTTTTATTATTAATTAATTTATTAAATAATATTTTAAAATATAATTATTTAAGATATTTATGAATCGAAATATTTTTACAACAAATTAAGTTTTCAAACAATTTATTTATTAATTATTTATTTTTAATTTATTTTATTTAATTAATCAAATAATATTAAAGTATAAAACTTAAATAATAATAAATTAATAAAATAAAATAAACTAAATAAATTAATTATTGAATTTAATTTATTTTATTTAAATAACTAATTAATATTTTTTAATAAAAAAATAACAAATAATTTTTGTCATAAAATTATTTGCAATTTTTGAAGAATTTTTTAATGAATTTTTACTTCTTTAAATTTAAATTAATTAATTAAGTAAATTATCTATTAAAAAAAATAATTAATTTTATTTTAATTAAAAATTTAATAATTATTTTATATTTATTTTAAATTTATTTAATTTAATTTAATTTTAATTTATTTTATTTTATTTTATATAATTTATTTGAAAATTATTTTTTATTAACTAAAATTTTTGAATTTTTCGGTTCTAAATTTAATTTTAGTTTATAAATTATTTATTTAATTTAATTTAATTTTTTATTTTATTTTTATTTTTTAATATTTATTTATTAATTTATTTTTTTTTTTTTTGAAATAATTTTAATTTTTTTTTATCTTAATTTTTTTAGTTGGATATCATGCCAGCCAGGGTTGTCTTGATGTTGCTTGAACAACACACACACTATTGTTTCCGGATATATGAATGGTATTTAATGATCTTGTTGTCTAAGGATGAGACTATATGGGAAAATAACGAAGAAGAAAAGGATCTCCTTTTTGTGTACAAGAAACATGCAAACATTGCGACTACGAGAGAGAGAAGTACTTGGAGTACTTTTGTATTAGTTTATTTCATTTATTTATCCATTTTCTTCACCTCATTTATTTTAATGTTTATTTAGTTTTGTGAAAGAAAAGAGTTTTTCTTGTTGTTTCATAAATATTTGCCAAGAGAGTCGTCATTAAGGAAAAATTTACGAATTTCTTCGACGGACTGATGAAAAGTGGATGTTTTTGGGATTTTGATGCGAATGAACGAGAAATAAAATAAAACAACTGTTTTGTAAGAGTTTATAAAGATGTTCTCTAAAGGTTAATGAGCAGCAAGCGGTATTCGATGTAAACATTGGAAGATGTTGGTCTTTCACAAGTTACTTCACGAGATTCAAGGAAATTTTGCAGCAAGTTGAAGTTTGTTGAGTTATTTTATCGTTGGTTGTTTATTAGTTGTTTCAAATAAATCTTGTTGTTTTAAATACACAGATTTTTCTTGGAATGATGCGGTTACTGAGAGGAAGTTTGAATAATTGAGTAATTTTTGTTAAGTTTGAAAAAACCCTCAGGGCTTAAAATCAAAACTTTTTATAATTTTTTTTTTTTTTGAAAAATTGTTATTATAAATATGTATTAAATAAAATAAAAAATAATTATTATTTTTTAAAAGATTTTTTTTTAATTAATTTTCTAAAATAAAAAATATAATAAATTTAATAAAAAGAATTATATGTAAAAATTAATAAAAAAAAAATTAAATTAAATTGAAAAATTATTTTTACCAAATTAATTTCTAACAAATTATTTTTAATTATTTTTCTTATTTTTTATTATTATTTTTAATTATTAATTTTAACTCATATATTATATTTTTATTTTTTTTTAATTTTCGTTAAATTTATTTCTATTATTTTTTTTTAAATTTATTTAATTTATTTTTTTGTTCAACATTTAATTAAAATATACATTATATTATATAATTAAAAATTATGATATAAATAAATTTAATTTTTATTTTTTAATAATTAATTTTAAATTAATTTAATTTTTTAATTTTACTATAATTTTTTATTTATTTTTAAAAAATAAAAATTAATTAAATAAAATTAAATTACATTTTCTTGAAAATTTTACTTTTTGAGTCAAAAAATATTTTCCTTCAACTTTCGTGCAGTACTTTTTCTGCCTCATTGCGTAAATATTTGTCAACTAATTGAATATTTATGCAAACACGATTAATCTATTAGTTCACCAAATACAAATAAAACTGCCCATCATCACATATCGGGAGGCGCGTGTGTCGTAATGGCCCTGTAATGATGTTGAGACGAGCAAATAATGAATAAAATAGTGGCGATCACTCCATGCACGTGCCATGACATTGCGAGTGAGAGATAGGAACAGACAGATATACGCCGGTTTGTCAGTTAAATATTTGATTTTTTTTGGTATTTACACTTTACGAGGCAGGTAGGTACACATAATGTTATTAATTGATAATGACTCATAATTGCATAGTTTTTTTTTATTATTCCAGAGTGAACTTTGCATGGAGAGAAAAAAAGTGAAATTTTTTGTAAAGGCAGAAGTTATGCGGGTTACGTTCTGTCTGACGCTACTAATGATGGCTGATAACAAATTACTTTCTGTTTATTTATGTGTTTTTTCGTTGTTGATTGATAATTGTTTGCTCTCTAACGGACTGTTGGTTGAACTGGATTAGAAATAAAAAAAGAAAATTAATTTTGTAGGTTAAAATAAAAAAAAAATAATTTTTTAGATTTTTTTTTAATTACCTAATAATTTTTATTTTTTTTTTCATAAGGAATCAATATTTAATTAATAAAAAATATTTTTAAAAGTATTTAATAATTTAAAAAAAAATTAAAATTTTAATATATTTTTTTTTATTTTTTTAGAAAATTCTTAACTAAAAGATTGAAAATTGTTCAAGTGATTACATTTTGATGTTACATATCAATTACGAATTTTAATTTAATCCATTATACCGGAAGCCAATAGAAATTATTTTCTACATAATATGCAATATTGAGTAAGAAATGTAATTCCAATTTTAATTTTTCCAAGAAAATGAATAAATTATTCGTTCTCAAAATCAATATTTAGCAAATTGCAATATTGACAATTGTAAATTTGTGTGAGAAATAGTGAAGCAAGTAATAAATTTTATGAAAGTAAATATATTTTCTAAGCCTGAAGCATACTGAAGGAAAATGTTTCGTAATTGAAGAGAGTTTTAATTCTGTTTGATAGATATTTTGCTAAAACTAATAAAAAATAAATATTAAGAAATATTTTTAAAAATAAAAAAAAAGTTAAATAAATTAAATAAATTAATAAATTAAATTTTTTTTAATTAAAAATATATTAATAAATTTATTTTTATTTAACAATAAATAAAAGTACCTAATTAAATTTATATTTTTAAAAAATCAATTTATTTTTTTAATTTAACAAAATTAATTTAATTAATAATTAATTGATTAAATACTTTTTTCAAATTAAATAAAAATTAATTTATTAAAATATTTATAATTTATAAAAAAATATTTTTGTTTTTTTTTTAATTTTTATATTTTTAAAAAAATAACAAACAAATTTTATAATAAAATTATTTGCAATTTTTGAAGAATTTTTTAAATGAATTTTTACTTCTTTAAATTTAAATTAATTAATTAAATAAATTATCTATTTAAAAAAATATTAATTTATTTTATTTTAATTAAAAATTTAATAATTTTATTTAATTTTATTTTATTTATTTAATAATTATTTTTTATTAACTAAAAATGTTGAATTTTCGGTTCTTAATTTAATTTTAGTTTACAAATTATTTATTTTATTGTTATTTTTTTTAAATAATTTATAAAAAAAAATATTTTAATAATCGATATAATAACAAGAAAATATATAATTTTATTTAATTAAATTTAAATTTTTATATTTTTAATTTTTATTTTTATTAATTATTAAATAATATAAAAAAATATAAAAACAATCCCTTAAATTGGGTCACCTCATTTTCATTTCATTCACTGCATTTCAATTTCTTCCAATCAGCCACTCAATAAATCGATATGAGATCCTTCCCTCGCAATTTTTTTTTGTAAGCAGTTGATTGGAATGCAAGGTCATTTCTCTACTTTCTTTACTTAACGTTACTTACGCAAATAACTAGCAATTTTAAATGTGTAACTGTTTTTTTTTTCATCTCTTGCGCGTCACTCAACATTTCTTGAATACTTACAAATAATAGGTTAATAAACAAATTAAGATCTTGAACTTGTACAAGATTCGCGAAGGTAACTCATTTCTTCACGTACGTCGTATAACTCGTACAGCCTGTCGATACAGCGACAACGACGACTTAAGTAGCGTAAAAATAATTGAACCGGTCTTTTAAAAATAAAAAAAGATGGCGGATTGTAACCCCATCAGATCGACGTTGATCTAAATAACAAAACGAATGAACGAACACAGAATATTAAAAAAAGAAGAAGAAGAAGAAAGGAAAGAAAGAAAGAATAACGACGCGAGTATTACTAGATAAGTCAGGTACTCATGCGCGTTTCGTGCTCGAGCAATGCAATTTATTAACGAATATTATCGCGCGTTCGTCGTTAGATCGTCGTCGTCGTTGTTCTTGTAACTTTGTGTGGAAAAAAATATATGTAATAATTATATTCAAAAAGCTGGAAATGGTAAAAAATAAAGTAGATTTTTGTACCGTTTCTTGTTGATGTTGGGTTCTTTATTATTGCAACACGGGTACGGGTCGTAGCTTCGTACAGCCATAGAGCAACGACGAAGATTAGTAGCACGCTAGATTTAAGTCAGGTTTAACTCAGTTTGGTTTTGTGTGTTGAAAGTATTACATCGCGGAATATTACTGAATTTTTTACAAAGAAACGGTTCATTAAAAGTGATTTTTATTAAATTAAAATTTAATTCAAAAAAATTAAATAAATAAAAAAATAAATATTTAAAAAAAAAATAAATAAAAAAAAATTATTAAAAAAAATAAAAATAGAAGTGTATAAAAATACAACTCATGCACGATCTCATAAACGTGTCAATGGCCTAGAATTTTTTTTCGTTCAAATTAACATCTCTCGAGTAAATTCTTCAAGAGTGAAAAAAAGATAAAAAAATAAAAGTTTATAATAATAAATAAAAAAGAAGTAAAAGAGATAGAGAGAACTTTTTTTTCGGAGTCGTAGTAAACCCGAAGAATTATGATGTGAGTATAATAATTATTATATTATTCTTTACAGAGAAGAAGTCACCTGTTGGTTGGTTGGTTAGCTGATCGGAGGTCATTGCACGCTAATTGTAGAAAAGACGAAAGAATAAAAAGTTTTAAGCATGGTTTTAATGAGCAATTTGATGGTTTTTTGCATGTTTGGTTGATTTATTGCCTTTGTCTATAATTTGTAATTGGGGTTCAAAGATAATTTTGCGTGAAGGTTTAATTTTTTGGAGATCAATTAAAATGTTTTGTTTTTGAAATTGAAGACAAATAAGAAGATTTAAAAAAATGGAAAGGTCGATTAAAAATAATTAAATCATTAAAATGAACTTCCTGCTGTCACAAAATTGAATTCGATCAATCTTAATGACTTTCATTTAAAAGTTAAAATAAAAAAAAATAAATATTTATGTTGGTTTAATTTACATGATAAAAATAATTAATTAAAATTTACTACAAAATAAAAAAAAAATATAGAATTTTTTTAAAATATTAAAAAATTAATAACTTCTAAAAAATTAAATTTAATTAAAAAAAAAAAAAATTTATATTTAATTTATTTAATAAAAATTATTTAAAAATTAATTATAAAAATTAAATTAAAAAAAAAAATTTAATAATAATTATTTAAAAATTAATTATTATTTAAATAAATAATTTTTTTTTTCATTAAAAAAAAAATATTTTTTTAAAATTTATTAAAAATATTATTTTAATGAAAAAAATAAAATAAATATAATTTTTTTTTTTGAAACTGAAGGAAGCCCATTAATTGCAAATTTTTTAAATTCATTAATTTTTTTTTAAATTTTAATTCATAATTTTTAATAAATTTGACATTTGAAAGAATTAATCTTCTTCAGATTTAAAGCATTTAACTGATCTTATCTGAATTTCATCCAAATATTCTTCTTAGAATTTTATTTTTTTCTTTATATGAAAGATTCTGACTTCTCAGAAGGTCTTGATTTGAAATCTAATGTAAGCCTCAGTTTGATTCGATTTGCAAAAAACTCTTAAATAGAAGCAAAATTTAACTTTTAACAAAAAAAGTGATCTTAAAACTTTTTTTTTTTTAATATGACCTCAAGAAAACTTTCCATCTAACGACACTTATGTCATTAAAAACCGTTTTCAAGTCACGCAAAATACAAATTTGCCACAAAAATTCTTTTTTTTAATAATTTATGCGTATCTCAAAAAAAAGACAACTTACCAAATAAGAAGAACTTGATGTCTTTTTTTAATTTCTTTCAATTTCACAAGAATATTTTCTCTTGACTTGAAACAAATTCAAAATGAGATTCCGTTCCAAGAAAAAAGCTCAAAAGAACAAAGTTCTTAACAACAAACTGAATTCTTAAAATTCTATTTTCTCGTAATTAAGCAAACAATGTTGTCGAGTTGCGATAAGAAAACAAGTCTTGGAGTTTACCAGAAACTCCTCAACCGCTTAACAATTACATAGAAGCAGCATTTCTAACGAGATTAAGTTCATCAAGTCACAAACAAACAATAAAAGAAACACCCAATTGTTTGTGGAAGACATTCTTTCGACACGACTTCTTCTCACATGTAGCGCCCAACCTCTTCTTCGCTCTCTCACGAAAGAATTAAAAATCTATTTATTTTAATTTTATTGTGTTGTCTCTCTCTCTATCGCTTTATGTTATTTTTTTAATGTTTATTCCGTTTTAAGATGGTTCTATTGTTGTTTGCATGTTCTTTTTTTATTATTCTATTTTTTATTGCTTGCTTTCTTCGTTTCTCGCAAGGCGTCGTCATCATTGAGACTCCCTTCTGCGTGCTGTAATTACGTTAGAACGTATGAACGAGATTAATCGCCGAACTAAGAGCGCAATGAGAAACATAATTATAATTACATGATAAACTTTTGTGCTTACTCGAACAAGTAATTGGCGACGGGCGAAAGAGAACTGAAAACCAAAATCATCTCAAATTCACCGAAGCAATCATTTTTCAACTTCAGGGTTGTGAAAAAATTTTTAGATTTAAACTTATTAATTGTATAAAAACTTTTAAACCTAAGTTAAAGAAAAATAATTATTAACTTAAGCTTAAGAATTTTCAAAAATTTTTATTTTTTTAGACAAAATATTTTCATATTTTTGAACAATTTTAAAAAAAAATGTAGATGATTTTTTTTAATTTGGCTTAAGTCAGTGACTTTAACTTAAGTTCAATTAAAAAGTCAATAAAATTTGACTTAAGCTTTTAATTAAAAATAACTTAAATCAAATTTTAAAAAAATTAAGACTTGACTTAAACTTAAAAATCTTTAGACTTTCAGTTAAAGGTAATTTTTTTCTACCAAATTAAATATTCTTTCAAAAAATTTAAAAAATTAAGTCTAAGTTTATTTTAAGTCGAAAATAAAAATTAAGATAAACTTTTAAGTCAAAAATAATTTTGATTTTTTACTTAAAATAAACTTAAATTTAATTTTTTTTTTATTTTTTGAAAAATTTTATTTAATTTGGTTGAAAAAACTGACCTTTTACTTTAGGTCTTAAGATTTTTAAGTTTAAGTCAAGTCTTATTTTTTTATTGAATTTGACTTAAGTTATTTTTAATTAAAAATTTAAGATAAGTTTTCTTGACTTTTTTATTGAACTTAAGTTAAAGTCACTGACTTAAGCCAACTTAAAAAAAAAATTATCTAAATTTTCTATTCAAAATTGTTTAAAAATATGAAAAAATTGTGTCTAAAAATAAAAAATAAAAATTTTTAAATTCTTAAGCTCAAGTTGAAAAATTATTTTACTTTAACTTAAGTTTAAGTCTTAATTTTTTTTTTCACTTTTTGTATTTTAATTTGACTTAAGTTTATCTTAAGTTTTTTGTTACTTTTAAATTTGACTTAATTTTCCCTTAAGTCACCTTAACTTAAACTTAAGTAAAAATTCTATTAAAATTCTTACTTAAAAATTTTTACAGCCCTGTTCAACTCGCTTCAAAATTATGTTGTTTCCATGCATGACTACATAAATAGTGGATTGAACGTTTTCTTCACTGTTATTGCAATTATCAAGATTTTTGACGGATTTTCGAGCATATTTTTTTTTCGTTGGACGACGACGAAGATGATAAATGATGGTTACTATCCAAAAAAAAAAAAAAAAAAAAAAAAATAATAAAACACTTTTGACCGAGTTCGTTGGATGACGCTCATAATGTCTGTTGCACGCTCAAAATATTTCGACGCACAAAGAGCAGATTTATTTATGCATCAGTGAGCGTAATGATTTACACTTGATTAACCTGTAATCTGGATTCAAATATGGTTTGGACGTGCTTATGATATTGCTGTGTGCGAATGGACTTCCAGAGAATTCGAATGGTGTGCCGGATTATTTCGTCAGAGTTTTTGGTTGTAGACCAAAATTTTCCAGCTCGACTGAAGTTTAATCTGAGATTTCCGGATCGAAAGACAAAATCGACAAATTATTGGATAATTGGGAGAATTTGAAGCAAAATTTTCTGTGTTGATGAATTTTGGCATTTTGTGATGTTTTGAGGAGGTTTGTTGTTAAGTTGGATTAAATAAAATATTTTTTAGAAGAAGGAACGAAGAAATATTAGGTTTTTTTTTTTGAAATTGTACCGTTTTATAAATTTTCAAAATTATTTTTGATTTTAAAGTTAAAATATTTTATAAAATTTATAATTTTCACCTGATCTAAAATTTTTTCAAATTGTTTTTTTTTTAATTTTTTTTTTTAAAATTTAAATTAACATTTCCAATTATTACGAAAAATATTTTCTGTAACTTAAATTATTAAAAAAATTGTAAAAAAATAACAAAATTTTTTTTTATTTAATTTGTATTTTAATTTGATTTGTTTTTAAATTAATTTAAAATTAAGTTATTATTTTTTTTTAAATTTATTAATTTAATTTTAATTTTTTATTTAATAAATTATTTTTTTTAATTCAATTTTTTAATGTAAAATTATTTTTTTTTATTATATAAATATTTATTTAATTAAATTTCATTTAATATAATTAGTTTTATTTTTTATTTTTTTTAAAGAAATTTTTTATTATTTTTTTTCCTTATTATTTTACTTAATATTTTGAATATTTTCTTTTAATTCAAATTTTTATTTATTTTTTTTTTGTTTAAAATAATTTTTTAATATTTTTTAAACTAAACATTAATTTTTTTTAAAATATTTTGTTAATTTTTTGCCCAACTCTTGAGTATTTTTTCCATATTTTAATTTTTTAAAAATCATTCAAAAAAATTTTTAGTAAAAAAATATTTTTAAAATTCATGAAAATGACACAAAAGAGACTTTTGACGAATTTTTAAAAAAATATTCCGTTGTCCAATCATCAAAATTCCAACAAACCACAAAAAATGCTTTGAAACCTCACCCGAAACCTCCGCTTGATGACCCACTTCACTTTAAAATTAATCGATAGCTCGCTCTTCACCTGTTTTTTCCGCAAAATATTTCTGCGATGAATCACAAGCAACGAAATAATCATAAAATGCATTTCTCTGCGTTGAGTTGTTGTTGTTTTTGCTTTGTTGATTGTATTATAATAACCGCATCTTGCCAAATTGCTCACATACCTTGCTGGTCACTCACTTGCTTTCACTTGCACACATATTTTAATCATCATTTGGATTCTCATGAAATTTCTTACAAATTTTCGTTTTCGAGCCCGAAAAATGATTAAAAGTTTGTTTTGACGAAAGTTTGTGAACGATTTGATGACAAATTTCCTGCTAAACAAAAAAAAAAACACGAGACAAATTCATTTGAAAACATTTTGACCCACATTTCTCCCACACATTCACTCGACAGAAATTATTATTCCACTTTTGCTGCTTTTTACTCATTGCACGACGATGATGATGATGATTATTATTCCTCTCGCTTTATTGAAAAATATTAATTTCCTTTTCTTCGAGTTGTTTCTGAGCTAAACTGGAAGCACTTAAAAATTAATTTGAAATGTAAATCAACTCTTCTAAGCATTCCGAATTTAGGTCTGAAACTGAGCGAGCAATAATTAATGTTTAAAAAGGTATTGTTGTCGACAATTTTTCCGAAATAAACGTCAACGACGAACAAAGAGCGATTGTTGTACCCCGAAAAAGTTGTTAACAATGAACGAAAAAAATCTAAATTGTGTTAAAATGTTTTAATAACTGTTTAAAAGTTGGACCCTTTGATGCTTTGGCTTGTTTGCTCGCACACAAAAGGAACACCGTTTTATCAAAGAATACATTAATTACACGAAAAAAATGTTATTTACACTTTGAGCAAGAATAGTGAGTATTAAGGTCGAAGCAGTTAATTAAAATGTTTCAAATTTCGTTCTAATGATTTTTTTTAAATTTCGTAAAAATATCTTTTTTTAAAAAAAATTAACGAATAAGAAATTTTTTTTAAAAAAATTTAAAATTATTTTCAGTTATAAATTAATTAATACAATAAAAAATTAATAAATAGTTAATTAAATTAAATAATAAATAAAATAATTTTTAGAAAAATTTTTTTTTAATAATTTTCAATTCAAAAATGAATTGAAATTGCTTTAAAATTTTTATTAAAAAAATAATATTATTAACATAAAAAAATATTTAAATTAATTTCGAATTAAACTGTAATTTAATATTTAAATTTATTTAATTTTTAATTTTTTTTAAATATTTTTTAAAGTTTTTTTAATGTTTTATAATTTTTAAAAATAAATTAATTAATTAAGAATAATTAAAATATTTATTTTTACAAAATCTTTTTTATATTTTTTTTAGTTATTTTTTATTTATTTTTTTTTAAATAAATTTATTTAATTTTTAATATTTTTTTAAAATAAATTTAATTTAATTAAACTTCAATAATTTAAAATATAAATTAATTAATTAAATATTTTTTGTTAATTTAATTTTTTTTTTCCAAAATTTTCATATAAATTAAAAAATTTTTCATTTTTGACATGAAACTCTTTTCCTCCTTGTCTCAACTTATTCAATTTTCAAGAATGTATCGGAATGAATCTCGCTCGAAGGCGTCCGTCAATTAAGTGTGAAAAATATCTAAAGAGACGTTCAACTTTTCGTTCCGTCAATCTCTTCATTATTCCATCAAAACAACATCCGAACATATTTTCTTTCGATTCCAACACTTGCTTCGTTCATTCAAACAAAATGTTAAATATTCTTGACTTTTTAAGTGTCTCGTACCTTAAAGGTGTTTCTGTCGGGCAGGCAGTGCAAAGTGAAATACAAAAAAAGAACAGCGCACGGTTATTGACTTCTTTTCTATCTTTTTTATTTTCCTATCAAACAACGATGGATTTGTTGGTTTATTGTTTCGCTTTCTTACGTGTCATCCACACCGGACGACGCGCTGATGAGTTTCATGTGAATATTTTAATTAAGATGTCGACGCGGAGGTGTGAATCGATCAGGCGTGAAAACGGTTTTGACAATGTAGACAAAAAAAATGTAAAGAACGTTTTTGTTTGCTGAGAGATTATGCGATGATGGTTGATGGTTGTGAGAAAATATTTTGTAGTTGAGATATATGAGGAATTTTATTAATTAATTCTCGTAAACGGATTTTAGTTTTTATTTTATTTCACGGTCAATGACAATTTTTTTTTTGTTAAATAATTAATTAATTTTTTATAGCTTTTTGTCGTGTTCTTGTTTTATTTTATTTTTCAATTGTTTTCATGGATTTTTTAAAATTAGTATTGACATAAAAGCGTAAAATCAACTTAAATAAAAGCAAATAAATAAATGATTTTATATTTTTTTTATATTTAAATTAATTTTGATAGTTTTTTTCATTACTTATTTATTTGAAAATTATTTTATTAAAAATTGAATTTAAAAAAAATATTTTTTTGTTAAATAAAAATTTTAAAAATATTTTTTATTTTATTTATAATTTATTAATATTTATTTAATATTTTGTTAATAAAAATTATTTTATAAAAAAATATTAGGTCAAATTATTTTCTAAATTATTTTAAATAAAATGAACAAATATTTTTAAAATTTTTATTACAAAAAAAAATTATTTTTATATTTTAAAAAATATTTAATTATATATTAATTAAAAAAAAAATTAAAAAAAAAATATATTTAAAATTTTTTTTTTACATTTATTAAAGAAATAAATTTTTAAAATAATAAAAATTGCATTAATTATTAAAAAAAATAAAAATATAAAATTTAAATAAATTTTCAAATAATATAGTCACGTGAAAATTTTTAAAATATGCATTGGGATTAAATTTCAAAAGTTTATTAAATTCGAATTAAAAATGTGTAATGGGATAAGAAACTCAAATGTTCATTGGGATAAAAAAAAAATTAATATTCATGAGAAAAAAAATATTGAAAATTTTTGGTTGAAAATTTGAAATGTGCATTAGGTCAAAAATTTAAAAAAAATTCAAAATTATAAATAATTTGTTAAAAAATAATATTTTTAAAAATTATAAAAAAATAATTAAAAAATAGCTTTAATTAGATAAAATTTAATGGAAAATTCCAAAATAAAAAAATCTAATTATTTTATATAAAATTTCTGCTTCAACCATTTTATGTAACTTTTTGCTCTAATTATTCTTCTTTTTTCCTCTCATTTTTTTCAGACACGAACATCACAACTAACAAAGTAATCGACTCACCTCAAAGAATATTTCATGGATGATTAACTAGCACAACTTCAAAAAAAAAATCTCAACAAAAAACACAAAAATGGATCCAATTTACACCAACAAAAAATACTTCCAGAGTCTAAATCACGGAAACGACTATTACCGAAGCGGCGGCACTCTTCGACATCACTTGGTAAGTCATTCCTTTTCGCTCAATCCTTGTCAATTACGTTATTTATGCCATTCTGGATGGAACGCCCAACTGACTGGAATCAAAACAAGAATAAAAATTTTCCGTGCATTGTGTGCAAATTGACTACTTCTTCGTTCGTTCCTTGCCGATACGAGGGCACCTTTATTATGATTACTATTATTATTATAACGTATTCAATTGCTTCAAGCACTTCTTTTATATGATTATTCGTTCATTTTTTTATGACTGAATACTTCCTAGTCCTTGCCAATTTTATTGCTTTGCCTCCGAGTCGGTTTCAGACACACACAAAAGCATCGTGACGGCAAAAAAATCTAGATTTTCGTCTCGTTTCGTCATTTTTTTCGTTTTTTGTAGCTGAGACCTACTTAAATGATTGTTGTGTGTCTGTCCCGGCATCTTCTCGGTATTCAAATGTAAAAAATGTGAGATAAATCCTCGTATTCTCGACGGAGTTTTACATTTCCTTTCATAAAAATGCTCAAGCCTCGTGGCGAACTTTTGTAAAAATTTTAGAGTGTCAATTTTTACAAAAATTTTTCCCTAAAATTGCAAATTTAGAGACACTCTATTGAAGTTTTTGACCAAAAATTGAGTTTTTACGTCAAATTCAGTGAAAAATGATTGAATAAGAAACTGCGAACGAACGAAAATCATATAAATTACATAAAAATGCAAATGCAAGATGTTACTCATCATCATGATCATAACGATAACGATGAATAGAAAGCAAAGATTGACGAGATTTCGGAATATGAATGCATGTTATCCTCATTCACTAATAATAATAGGTATGATTGCTGTCTATTTTCTTCTTGTGTGAACAAAAAAAAATGTGAAGAGCACTTGACACATATAAAAAAAGACTGAATAACTTATTTATCATTGCTGCGAGTCGTCGTCGTTGTCGTCGTGAAATATGGCAAAACGTTCATTTGGCTTTATGATGGATAATAGACAATTCCTTGCGGGGTGTTCGTACGCACGTGAGTTTTACATATTTTATGGTTAACTAGACAGATATTGTGTAAAATTCCGTTCTGAAGTACTTCTAATTGACTAACTTTGAGATATTTTACAGAAGAATTGCAATTTATGCAAGTTTTTCGGTATATAAAGGAAATTTTCGAGGTGAATTTGCTCCGTGATGCATGAACAATTTTGAAAATAGTTTATTTATTGAAATTGTTTGCAAAAGTTTCAATGTAACTCGGTTTTCTTGTAGTTGAAAATATTTTTTTAAAGGAAGGATTAAAATTTTGCTTTAAACATTAATTTTTGAATAAAAAAAAAATTTGTAATATTTTTTTTAAAAATAATTTTTATAAATAAATTAATTATTAAATTATTTTTATAAAAATTATTTGTAAAAATTTTACAAAAAAAAAATAATTTTTCTAATGATTTATTTAATTGTAAAAATTAATTTAAATATTATTATTTTATTTAAAATTATTTTTATTAATTTTAATTTATTTTTTTTTTATTTTTTAATTAAATTTACTTTATTTATTTATTTCTTTTTTTTTTGTTAAATTAGGTATATTAAAAAAAAATATAAAAAAAAAATTAATTTAAAAAATTATTTGAATTTAAAAAAAATCATTTAAATTAAAATATTTTTTATTTATTTTTTTATAATTTAAATAATTAATTTTTTTTTTATTTTTTAATATTTTTTTTTAAATTATTTTTTTTTAAATTTTTGGAAAATAATTATTTAAACTATAAACAAAATAAAAAAAAATTAATTTAAATTTTTTTTTTTTAGAAAAAATATTTAAATCAAATATATAAAATTATTTTCAAATGTTTTTATTAATAATAAAAAATTTTTTAATTTATAATTTTTAATTAATTATTATTATCTCGATTATTATTAAATATAATTAATTTATAATTATAAAATAATTCATTAAAAAAATTGTTCTTTTGTCACAAAGTCTCATAAATTATTCATCAAATTAAAAAAAAAAAAATTATTTATAAAAAGTTCAGTGACATCAAACCTCACCATATTTGCAAACAAACAAATAAATATTTTTTCATTAAATTACGTCAAAGGTAATATTAAAATACAAAACGACTTCCACAGAAATCGTTAACAATTGTTATTCAAAAATAATTATTTCATTTATAATATTCTTTGAATGACAAAAAAAAATTCTTGTAACTGTGCATTTCTTGCCATCAATTGTTAAGAACTCGGCAAAAGTCGAGGAAAGTAATTTTTTAATTAACAACATTTTTTAATAACACTCCAAGAATTTCTATTATTTCTCAGTTTCAGGCTAGTTTTCCAGTTATTTGTCATTTTTGCTCTTTTACACATTTTTCAAAGCTTTCATTAAATTCTGCGTGCAAAAGTTGTGTACAGAATGAAAAAGACAAGTGATAGACATGGGAGAGTGATTTCGCGCTAATGTGTAGTTTTAATTAATGTACTACGGATATAAAGTGATGCGGGCGAAGGAGAGAGAAAAAAATGTTAATGAAGTGGCTTTTAGAGCTAATAAAGAGGATTTTGGTCAGAATTTCTACGAAAAAATAAGTTTTACATGAACTATTTCAATTTTTTATTAAATAATTTTTTTTTTAAATTTTTTAAAATTATTTTTTAAAAATTTTATTAAAAAAATTATTTTTTTTTAAATTTTCATTTCAAAAATATTTTTAAATCATATTTTTTTAAAAATTATAAACCTAATTAATTTTAAAAAGTTATTTAAAAATTAATAAATTTAATTTTTAATAAATAATTAATTAATTATCATTTAATATTTTTAATAATTATTAAATTGCCTATAATTTAAATTATTTAAATAAAAAATTTAATTTTTTTAATAATAAATTTTGAATAATTTTTTTTATATAAATTTAATAACAATTTATTTAAAATTATTTACAAAATCATATAAAATATAAATGTTATATAAAATAATAAAAAAATATTATTTTAAGATATTATTTTAAAATTAATTTAATAATATTTAAAAATGAATAAAAAATCAATTAAATGGAAAATTACAAAATAATAAAATATTCAAAATCTTTTAACTTTCCAAAAAGGAAAAAATTTCTTTTCTACAAAATTCCATCAAATAAATGTAAACAATGTCTTGTCTCGTTATATTTGAACATTTAATTGAAACACCGCGAACGTCAGAGAACATTCCACAGAAAATTTCAGAAATATTTCAGACACACACACACACACTCCCGTCACGTTGATTAGCCGAACATAATCTTCTGTTTCATTAATATTTATACAACATCAAATAATAATAACAATACACTCACTTCATGTGTGATTGCTTAGAACAACTCATATTATATTACATAAAGCAGCAGAAAAAAACAAGCGAAAGAAGAAGGAAAGGAAAAAAGTTTTATCTCTTTCTCTCTCTGAATGAATTGTACTCATGCATATTTAAACAGGTTTTTAACACACAATAACACATCCATTCCACTCCGTACTCCATAACATACTTTTCTTCTCGTTTTTCCTTCGTTTCTTGCTTCGTTCGTGCGGTTCCGAGAGAGCGAGGCAAAATTGCGAAGAAAATCATCTCACCTCAAGATTATTTGTAAATTGCGGTAGATTATCTCGGCATCGCACTCGCAGCCTGAACTCAATTTTATATATTCTAAATTTTTATGATTATTATCGTTATTACGTTTATTGCCGACCGACGAGAGATATACTATTACAACAGCGACAACGAACGCTGATGATGCTGTTGTTGGTAAAAGTTGACTCTTTTTGCGTTAGTTTGCAATGAAATTATTATTTAAATCATGGAAATGTTCCACTTGATTGAGTTGTTGGCCAATGCGAAAATGTTACAGAAGTAAAATTTTTTCTTGGATTGACGTGTAATTTCATACTATAAACTTTTACGAGAGAAAAGCCATAAGAAACTTAAATTAAACGTTTTAAACAAGAATTTTATCTTGAAAAAATAAACAAAAAATCTAATGTTAACCTTATTTAAAAATAAAAATTTAAAAATTAAATAAAATTAATTAATAAAAATTAAAAATAATATTTAATTAATATTTTAGAAAAAAAATTAATTTTTTTTTTCGAAAAGTTCAGAAGCTACTATTTTTTTAAATATTTTAAAATAAATAATTTTTTGTAAAAAAAAAATATTCTATAATTTCTCTTAAAAATAAATTTTAAAAAAATATTTAAAAAAATTATTGATATAAAACTTATCAAACAATTATTTAATAAAAAAATATTATTATTTATTTTAAATAAATTTTTTTAATTAAATTAAAATTAAATTTAAATTTAAAAAAAATTAAAACTTTTATTTTTTTAAACTAATATTTTTTAATTTTTTAAATTTTTTTTTTTAATGTATATTTTTGTAAAAAATAATATTCTATTAATTTTCTTTAAGAAAAAAATTAAAATATTTAATTTCTGATATAAAATTTATCAAACATTTTTTTTTAAATTAATTTTAACAAAAATAAAGTTTTCTAATTTACAAATAAATAAATTAAATTTAAAAAAAAATTAAATTTAAATTAAAATAAAAATTATGAAAATAATTTTTTTTTATTTTTTATTTAATTTAATTTATTTTTTTTATTTCTTTTTTTTCATAAATTTAACAAAGTACAACGCAACATGTTAACCTCCTCAAACCGAAATTATTCACGTAAAATATTTTCACCTTTCCCGTAGAACATGACTCCGAGTCATGAGAGTTTAAATTTCATCTTAACTAAAAACTTGCTGCTCCGCTCTCATCTCTACGTGTTTGTATTTGTTATTGTTTTTATTTTTCTAAAAAAGACACCCGAAATCTACGTGATTTTATTTTATATATATTTATATTTGAGAATGAAAACACAGAGAACGAAAGCGAGTCCCTTTCTATTCTACGATTGTTTAAGATTTTGATTGGATTGGATCGGATACCGAAAAAATTAAAATTCGAGTCAGTCGAGAGTCGACTTTTGTTTCGTACTTGATGAGGAATGAGAATGATGTGATTTGAAACGATGCAATGTGATTAAACTTGGCAATTGTAGGAATTTCAATTTAAAACTCATTCTTCCATCGCTTTAGTTCTTTAAGCGGCAAGCAACATTGTATAGCCTTTGTTTTGAACTCATTTAAAAGTTACGCTACTTTTGAGCTTTTGAATCGGGCATCCTTTGATGACTTCATGCGGCGAATGGAAAATGTGTTAATTTAAATCCTTGTGAGATTATTCACAAGGTTACTTTTATATCTTTAAAAGAGGTTATTATAAATACCTTTAAAAGCAAAAATCTTTAAAGGTATTTAGAATAACCTCTTGAAGATATAAAAGTAACCCTGTGAAAAGTTTTTTGAATTGAATTAACCCATTTTCAATTCTAATAAGGCTTAAAATACTCTCACAGGGTTATTTTAGTATCTTCAAGAGGTATTTTAATCCCTTTAATAGCCGAAATTTCTTTAAAGGGATTAAAATGACCTCCAAATGACCTCTAAATATAAAAGTAACCCTGTGAGAGTATTTTAAGCCTTATTAGAATTGAAAATGGGTTAATTGAACACCTTGTAGGATAAAATTAACTTCACAGGATTACTTTAACATCTTTAAGAGGTTCTTTTAATCCCTTTAAACATTTTCTGCTTTTAAAGGGATTAAAATAACCTCTTGAAGATATAAAAGTAACCCTTTGTCAAAACTCTTTAGAATCGAAAAAGAGTTCATTTAACCCCCCATTGAGTTAAATCAACCCCTTTTTGCTTCTCAAACTTCTTTTCAAGTCAATCAAAACACAAAGCAAAGAATTATGCTTCATTCAGGGGCCACTAACCTTATAGCTTTGAACATTCCATCACCCATGAATGGCGCTGCAAGTATTCCTCTGCTTTGTATTCACATCATCAACGTCGCATTCAAATGCGTTTCATAACTGTTCCATGTATTATTCCACATTTTATTTCTTTATTTTTCATAAATTGTCGACATTCCTGCTGCTTGCAAGACCAAAAAGATGACCTCTTTACTCAACGATGAATCGATTCGAGTGCAGTTCAAGGAGTATCGTTACGAGTACTTAATGAGTGAATAGATAGAATATTGCTGCACTTAGCAAGAGAAAGAATTCTATGCCGTCGAGTTCAAGGCTCATGACTCGCACTTAGAGGAGAAAAATGTACATTTATCAAAATTCTTTCTCAATGTTTCTGCTTGTTTTTGTTTTTTTTTGCTATTTTTACATTGAAGTAACTGTCTATTGTAGCGAATAAAGTACTCGGAGAAGTATTTTATTGTTGTTTGTCAATTTCATTGTTTTCTACTTTGTTGTTGTTGTTCTATTTTGAGCGCATAGAAAAGTGTAAGATAAAATGTTAAACATACAAATGTGTGAAAAAGTAAGTACAAGTGGGTACTTTGCCACGATGGGAACGTCATAATCTGTGATAATTGCGTTCAAAATTGTTTCCTTGATAAACAACTTTTTGTGTCAAATAAAAATTTTTTGTCAAAAAAATAAAAATTGGCAGTCAAGGTTGTTGTTCTTCCGTTGAAAAGTGCCCCAAAAAGCATGGCGCATAACAATGACAATAGCATAAAAATGACTAGAGTAAAAGAAAATTATGAGAACGTGATTCAATCGACCCATTTCTTCTTTCTGTCTTATTCTGTGTTTTTTTCTGTTATTTTTTTTTTATTGTGTACAATTTTTTAATGAAACGGAAAAACATTGAGAGTCTGAGCTTTTGTCTCAGTTTAATTTTAACGTGCTCCATTTTTGTTGTTTATGAAAATGGTTTGAATTGTTATTTGCTCTTAATTTAGAATATTATCGCGTTAAGAGAATTTTAAATAGCGGTGCAATGTTTTGTTGAAAAATATTTGATTGTTCAATGTCATGTCATTAAGTATTATAAAAAAAATTAAAAATATTTTTTTAAGAAAAAATTATTGCAAGGTTTCAATCTATAAATTTAATGTTGAATATTTACAAAAAAACAACAAATTAAAAAAATTATTTTTGAATTACCTGAATTATTATTTAATAAATAAAAAAATATAATTAATTATTTAATTTGTTAAAGTCATAATTTTTATTTATTTTTAAGTTTTAAGTTTTTAAAATTTTAAATTTTTTTAAGTTTTTAAATTTAAAAAAAAATTATTAAATAAAATATAATCAATTATTCAATTGAAATAATAAATAAAATAAAAAATAATTAAATAAATAAATTTTGCAATAAAATTTAATTGAAATGTTAAAAAATTAAATTTTTGATTAATTAAATAATTTAATTCAATAATTATTTTTTTTAATTATTTTTAAAAATCAGAACATATGTTTTAAAGGTTGCATATGGATTTTAATTTTTATTTATATTTCAATAAAAATATTTTTTATTATATTATTTTTATTAAAATATTTAATATTTTTTTTTTATTTAAATTTAATTAATTTTATTATTTATTTTGAAAACTAATTTAATTATTTTTAATTAATTATCCAAATTTATTTAATTATTTTTAATCAATTACTATTTATTATTAATATTATTTATTTATCAATTAATTAATTTTTTTTAAATTATTTTTTATTTTTTTTTTTTTTTTTTTTTTTAATTTTTTTTAAACTAAAAAAAATCACAAAATTTATTCTTTGTTTCAATCGAAATAAATAAAAACCCCTATCAAAAAAATTTTTTTTTGGTAAAATTTTCGGTCAACTTTTTAATTAACATAACTGCAAACTCATTTCTGTTCTCCATTCATCAATCAATTTTTCCAGTGCACTGCATATCAAATCAAATCACAAGCAAAAAAAAATTACTATCGCACTCGACTCGACATAACTGTTAATCGCTCCATATTTCAATAAACATTTCTAGTAAATAACAAATGAAATAAAAAAAATAAACAAAAAAAGAGCATTATTTCCTCTTTTACTCTGAACCATTTTTGAAATTGATATCAAAAAGTCGATCAGAGGCAAATGTCATGTCCTCACATTTCCTCGACTCGACATTTTTATGAAATTTTTCATCGAAAAAAAAAATTGAAAATTGATTGACACGAAAAAACAAGAGTAAAAAATAAAATATCAATTGTCATGTTATTAATTGGCAATTTTTTGTTGATTTTTCTCTCGGTTACTGTGCGACGCAAAAAAAAAATTGCACTACTTTTCTTCATCTCTTGCACTACAAATAACGCCTGTCCATCTATCCGCCGCACACCAACTTGTTTGCATTTTATTTTACAAGCATATTTAGGTTATGTTACCGGTCAACTTGAATGGCTAATTGTGTGTTTTGTGTTGCAACTTTGCGAGCAGCAGAGAGTGATACGGCAACAGAACATGCAACATTTTGCAACAGGCATCGCCACACACTCATTATTTTTAACGGTTATGTCGAGTGTGTGTTTGCTCTTAATTTCTATGAGTTGAAAATACAAAAAAAAATTGCTGTGCGGACTGATGAAGAGTGTGTTATAATGTGAGCCAATTTTTCACTTAAAATAATGTGTTTGTTAAGAAGAGAAGAAAATCAAAATAAATACAAGTTTTGCTGTGAAAACGGGTGCCAATAGAACGATAATCGCTGGCATTTGTGGAGAAAATGCGGTTTAGACGTGATAAATTGATAAAAATGCCAGTTTATCTTGATTTAGATTTTTTTTATGTTTTGAATTTTAAAATAAGTTATTGGAGTAATTTATAATAAACTTAATTGCGGAGATTATGAAATTTATTTTCATTGGGAAAAATTCATGTTTTGCATTTAATTTTATTTTCAAGTTCATTGAATGTTTAAAATTAATTTAAAAATATTTTCAAAAATTAAAAAAAAAAATTTAAAAAAATAATAAAAAAAAATTATTTTTTTTTATCTTACAATCACTGATGAATATTTTTTACTGATCTGATTTAATTTTTTATTTAAATTAAATTTAATTTTTTTCAAGTTTAAGTGACAAATTTTGAATTAAAAATAATATTAACTGAATTATTTTTAAAATTACCATTGAAAAATATTTTTTTCTAATGTTCTTTTTTAAAAATAAACAAAATATTGTTTAATAAAATAATTAATTTAATTTTTTAAAAATTAATTTAATTATAATTAATTTGATTAAAAAATAATAATTTATTTAAAAAAAATATTTTTAAATTTTTACTTTAATTTTTAATATTTTTTTTAATATTTAATTTTTTAAAAATTAATTTAATTATAATTAATTTAATTAAAAAATTTATTTAAAAAAATATTTTTAAATTTTTATTTTATTTTTAATTTTTTTTTTTTTATTATTTTATTTAATTTTTAAAATTTATTATAAATAATAAAAATTCTATATTAAAATTTATATTTTAAAAATTATTATTATTTTTATGACCTCAAAGATTTTACTAAATTATATTATTGCAAATTAATTCTTAAAAATTTTTATTATTAAATTTTAAAAATAATTTATTTTGTATTGGTTTTTCAACAATTTAAGAATAAAAACATAAAAAAATAAAATTAAATTAAAAAAATAAAAAAATGCATTATTCAGATTAAAAAAAAAAAGTAAAATTTAAAAATTAAAAAGAAAAACAATAAAAAGCATATGATATTTTTTTTATAAATAAAAATAAAAGCGACAAAAAATATGAAAAAAATGAAATTAAAGTTAAAATCAATTTTAATAAAATAAATTTAAAAAAAATAAAAAATTACTTAAAAAAATATTTAATAATTTTTTTTTATAAATTAATATATTAATACTAAATATAAATTTATTTTAAAAATAAAAAATATTGCGAAACATAAAAATTTTACAAATTTTTTATTTATCAAGAGGCGCCTACTTTCGCATTGCTCATCCATAAAAATGGAGCAAATTATATTTATTCAAAACTAAATCTCTAAAAGTTAAAATCTTGTCTAAATTACACCAAGTCCATAAA
The DNA here is from genome assembly GCF_036172545.1 of Culicoides brevitarsis. Taxonomy (NCBI): domain Eukaryota; kingdom Metazoa; phylum Arthropoda; class Insecta; order Diptera; family Ceratopogonidae; genus Culicoides; species Culicoides brevitarsis. Next base: position 8,822,297 of record NC_087086.1, read on the forward strand.
CTACGTGCCCTTTTTGTGTGTTTCGTATTTTATTATTCATCATCGTCATTATCAAAATTTCACATAATTTTTTTCTTTTCAAAACAAATTCTCGAACTCTACAGGGAGAACATACCAAAAGCATGTCCCCAACATCTCTCCATTATTATTATTATTTTTATTATTGCTGCGTTCGGCCCAAAAGTACATGATTGTGTATAAAATATAAAATCTAATCTAAAAATCACTGCATTCTATTATTATTGTTATTATAAAACCAACAACATATCAGAGCATTTTCAGATATTTTGTTTAGAGAGTTATAATATGCTTGACACGTAGCTCGTCGTTGTCGTACAGAGAGAAAAGTTATTTTATTATAATGTTGTACGAAACTCGCATGTATGTTACAATTTTAATCTCCAAAATATCCTTTCATTCGAATGTGCATTCTATTCTACTCTCGAGATATGGACAGATTTGTACCGAGAGATACCGTGAACACATTCTAAATTTAAACAATTTATGGACGTGATTTAATTTTAAAGAGTAAGTTTATCATCGAGCACCAACAACAACCTGCATGTGAATAAATTTCATTAGATTTCGAGTGTTTTTTCTGTGTGTTGGGACACGAAAGATCATAATCTCAACAAATGGGCATATGTTTTATAAAATTAATAATATGCAATTAAGAAAACGAACGAACGAACGACGTTTGTGTGGTTTTTCGGCACAAAAACGAAAAAGCTCTTCTTTTCATCTTGTGCCATGTTCAAGCGGGAGAGCAATAATAATGATGATGCTTGTCCAGTTTGGGTCATGCTAACGTTCGAAATTGTCTGTGACGAGCTGTACGAGCAAATGTTGCCAAATCTGGATAAAGAACATTCGAGGGTACTTCGATGATGATTATTGTTTCGGTTGTATTTGGGAACGGGGATTTTTGGAGAGCAGTGGATTAGAAATGTGGTTATGTTTGTGACTAATGAACGAGTTTTAGATGGCAAAAATTTCCAGTTTAAAAAATTTTGGAGAATTTTGATAAATTAATTTATTTAGATGAATATTTAAAAAGAAATTTAAAAAAAAATATATTAATAATTAATTAATATATTATTTTTTCAATTTATTTTTTTTTTATTAAAATATCTCAAAAATTTAATTAAATTTTCTTAAAATTTATTATTTTTAGCAAAAAAAATTATATTATTATTAAGATATAATTAAAAAAAATATTATTTTTAAAAATTTTTATAATTATTAAAAAAAAATTAAAAAAAACTAAAGCTTTTTAACAAAAATATCTTTAAATGTTAGAAAATCTTTTAAAAATTTAATTTTATTTTAATTTAATTTTATTTATTTGAAATTAAAATTATATGAAATAATTAATTATTATATTTAATACATTTATTTTTAAGAAATTAATTAATAGAAAAAATAATAAAATAAAATTGAAAAAAATAAAAAATTAATTAAAATTAATTGAAATTTTAAGATTATAAAAAAAATTATAAAACTACTTTTTTTAACTAATGTAATTTTAAATTAAATAATTTTAAATTTTTTAAAAATTTATTTAACAGGAACTAAAAATTCAATACAAAAAAATATGGATTTTTTTTTAAAATATATTTTTAATTTTTTTTTTAAAAATTTAATTAAAATTTTTTCAAGCCAAAATATTTAAAAAATTAAAAAAATTCTCTTGTCTTGCTAAATATGAATGATTTTTGAACTTTTTTTTTACCACAAGTCAACATAAAAATTTGATAAATGTCAAAAAATCACATAAAATGTAAGATTTTAAGCAAATATTAATTTTTTACAAATTTCATACCAACGCAAAAAAAATGTTATCCCAACAATGCCCGTCTCTCGCATTTCAACATCACCTTATTTGTTCTCATAAAAAGCTTTTGGCAACAACTTTGGGCACGAACATCAAGATATTGTACAACTTCATCTTTTACACTTTAGACTTGAGTTGTTGGAACGACATTTCTCTTGTTCTCCGTGCTAGACGACTATTTGTTGTGTATATATTTTATCTCACAGACACATCTTTCATGTTTTTTCTTCTTTTTGTGCAACTCACAGAGGAGTCCATGGGAGAAACAGCAAAAAAAACCAACCTATTATTTTTGTTAGCTTTTAGCATTTCAATCGGCTCGCAAAACTTTCTCATACACGAGAAATAGCAGGAGGAGGAGGAAGAACAACAACATCAGCGATCTATAGATGATGAACAATAGAAAAATCTCAGCTTTTTTTGTTGTTGTTGTTGCACATCTGGACTATTGCCAAAACAAAATATTTTTCAACTGATGACAAACTCGTGCTTGCTGCACGCTTAACGAACACCGAGAAAGCGCACACACACACATGACACAATTTAAATGCTTAACAACTTGGGTATTATTATTGTTGTTTGTTGTATTGTGTGTTTTTATTGTCTGTATGATTTACGTGTGTGTGTCTTGCTCGCTTTCGGTACTTTTCAGCCAAAAATAGGGAGACAAAGCAATAGGAGCCTTTCCAATTCTAAATGAATTCATTCATTGTGTGTGATTTTTTTTTTTGTTCAATTGCCATATGAGGCAGGAGTGTAGCTGCAAAAAAAAATTTTTTGATGGGAAAAAACTTTTCTTGAATCAGATTTTTTTTATTTTTAATTTTTTTAAGGAAAAATCTGAATTTTATTCATAAAAATTTAAAAAAAAATATAAAATTTTTAATAAAGTTAAATTTTATTTAAAATTATTTTATTTTTTTTAAGTATTAAAAATAATATTAAATAAATTTTAAAAAATAATTTAAAGCTTAAAATTTTAATTTATTTAATTAAATTTAATTAAAAATTTTAAATTAAAATAAAAATTTGTTAAAATTTTAAATTAAATAAAATTAATTAAATTTATTTTTTATTATTTTGAATTTTGGAATAATTTTAGATTTTTTAATTTTCAAACTGAAAATTCTAAAAATTGCATTAAATGATTTTTTTTAAATTTATTCAAAAATTTAGAAAATATTTTTTTATTTTTAATTTAAAAATTTTATATACCTACTTTTTTTTTTAAATAATAAATAAAAAAATCTTTTTTTCTCGAAGAATTGTTTAATAGTTTTATCTTCAAAAAAAAATATCTTAATTTCAATCAAAAATTAATTTCAAAATAAAAATTTTTATAAGAAAATTTAAAAAACCAAAAAATTACCTTAAAAAATCAAATTTTAAATCATAAAGGAAAAAATCTTATTATTTTGTTAAAAAGTCATTAATTTTTTTATTTTATTTTATTTATTTATTTTTTTTTTTGAATTTTTTTTTTATTTTTTTTATTTTTTTTTATTTATTTTTTTATGTCATGGAAATTAAAAAATTCTTTAAAATGTCAAAAATAAAAAATAAATTCTCTTGATATTTTTAATTTTTAAACGACAATGCCCTTTTTGAACCAAAACTGCATCCTACTCCTGCAAATAAGTAAACAATTTCCATTATATATCTCTGATTTTTTTTCATTTCATCTATTGAGGAACGAAAAAAAAATGCATGTTCCTCGTACATTTTTGGACTATTATTACTCATATGTATATTTTTTTCTGGTTGTCGATATTGGTGACGTTATAACCAATTTATTGCAAACAATTGAATAGACTGCCACTAACAATGTTTTGTCACTGGCTTCGGTCTAACACACGCATTCATTATTTTTTGATTCTACAAACATTTTTTTTTCGTGCATGTTTGGAACGAAAACAAAACGATAGCATGCGAAATCACCACTTTTTTTCAATTATCGTCTGATCCGTATCAAGTACCTTTCCATCACTCAATTTTTATTACTGCTCGTAGCAGGTCGCATAATAACTACTTGGCAAATATTTGCTCGTTCATATTAAAAATAATAATAAAATAGTTACTTCAAAGTTGTGTCGTTGTTGACAAAAGATGAAATAATTTTAATAACGTAATTTGTTTCCTTCTTTTCAAACGGCGCACAAACTTTTGACAGAAGACAAACAAAGTATATGGCGACTAACCTTTTCAAATGAATACTTTTTTTTCGTTTTGCAAAAAAAAAATGAAATTCAAGTTTTCCATATATAAATAAATATGTTTGAACGTAAAACGAGGAGTTAGAAGTTTATGAAAGAAAAATTTTCATAAAGGATTAAGTGCATTTTTTACCCTAAAAAGCCACTTTTTTTAGTTAAACAGGTAAAAAAAAAATATTTAAATAATAATTTTTTTTAATAATTTAAAAAACCTGAAAACTGGTTTATGAGTCACAATTGGTACAAAATTTGAAGAAAAAAAAATTTTTTTTTCGTATAAATATCGGATAAACTTGAGATTTAAAATCAGTATAACTTGAGTTTTTGAACAAGAAGCTCTTAAAAATTATGAAAAATAATTTTTTCATAATAAAATTAAATTCTAGAAAATTTAAAAAAAAAATCTCAAAATATGAGATTCACAAGCCTCTATGAACTTTTCAACAAAACCTTGAAAGTTCGGATCTAAACCTGAAAATGTCGCAATTGCCTTTTTCGTCCCATTCATTTTGTTGACTAAATAAATAAATAAAAATAAATTCTTACCAAAAAAAAAATTCAAAATTGTTTCAATTTAAAATTCACAGACTTCCTCCAAATTTTTCATCAAAATGCACGAAACCTGAAATTTCTCATAAGAAACGAAAAAAAAATATGAGAAGCAAAAAAATTTACATAATTTAATTTGATGATGCATTTTCCATCCACTTATACTTGTCTGCAAGCATCGTATGACATGCACAGAGAAAAAACCTGAAAAAAAAAACAAAAACAGATTGAGTTACTGAGCATTTGTTTGAAGCAACGAATGAAAATAAATCAGTGCCAGCCAATGTTGTTTCTGCTCAAGGTTCCAAGAAACTTTTCCTTTTACCAATTTTTTTTTCACGGGAAACTCTAATCCAGAAGTAAAAAACTTTTGCAAGCCTTGAGGCAACCAAGTTCCGAATGACGAGTATGAGCAGAAAGAAAGAAAAGAAAAGAAATTACAAAAGTTGCGTCCTTGAGTACTTTTTTTTTTAGAATATTTACATACCATAAATATAGAGCAAATATAACTGGAGCACATATAAAAGGAATTGAAAGATTTTCGTTGTGAAAAATATGACGAAGAGCTAAATAGGATTTTAAAATAATTTGAGGTTAATTAAAAATTTTTTTTTTTTCAAGGATTTGAATTTTTTTATATTTTTAAAATTTTTAATGAAATTTAATATATTTATTAAATTTAATGAAATTTAAAAAAAAAATATTTTTTTTATTAAAATAATTTTAAAATTAAATTAAATTCATTAATTAAAAAAAATAATAAATTAATTAATTAAAAAAATTAATTAAAAAATTAAAATTGAAAACAAAATTTTTTTTGACTGAAAATTTATAATTTTTATAAAGCTCCAACTCAAATTCTGTTTAAAGATTTTTTTTTTTTGATTTTTTCAAAATATTTTATATTATTTCAGAATTAGTTATGAAAAAGTCCAAGAAAACTATATTTTAATACACAAAATAAGTTTGCAATTAATTTATGAAATATTTCACAATTTTTGAAAAAAAAATTACGGGTAGAACGAAGTTAACAGGTCCCAAATTTTTTCTCAAAATTTTTAAATCGAAAAAAAAAATAATTTATAAATTTTGACTAAAATCGAAAGTAAAAAAACCTTTAAAATAAAATTTGAAAAAAATATAAAAATTTTTAAAATAAAAAAAAACAAGTTAAATTATTTTAACGGACAAATTATGAACTAACTTACCAAAATTTTTCCTTGAAATGCACTAAAAAATATGAAAACTATTTTCCATATTAAGCTCGATGAAAGTTTTGAGCATTCATATAAAATAGTAGAACGTAGTAGAGAGACATCTGTAACATTTTGTTTGCCTGAAAAAAAATAAATTACTATCATATTCCTTTATTTTGAATGCCACATCGTGCAAAAACAAAGAAAAACTTTTTTAATCGGAAATAAAAGATCAGACTTGTTGAATTTCTTTTTTCGTTGTTTATACATACATTACGCTGATGACGACGACGATGATGATGATGGGTAACAAAAGATATCGATCCATAAAATATTTGAAAAGAATATTAAATAAGTCACTTACAAAAGCAATCTGTCACAAAAAGTGTTAATATATGTGTTTGTGTTGTTATACTTACAAATAACTTTTTTTTTTGCTTCACAATGAACCGAAATTCATCCTTTGAAGCTTTCATAGTTCGAGTTTGAGAGCAAATATCGTTCGAATTTCGCTTTGGTGTGGCAATAAAAGAGATCAATAACACACGAGACGCGATATATGGCAACATTTTATTCTAAAATCAAGTCACGTTAGGCATTTTGTCAAACCAAGAAGACTTTTGAACGAAAATTCATCGCTGTACGGGTCCTTGTGAGAATATGTTTACGTAACAAGAGGAATATATCATGTTTTAACAATATAATGACACAATGAGTGATGCGAAGAGGAAATATGGGTTTATCTGCTACTTATGCGTTGACATGTGTTTGTAACAGAAAAACAAATATTTCGGCGGTAAAGTCGCTGCGAGGATATAAATATGAATAAAATATAGCAAAAACATGATCGATTTGCTTCAAACATCTCATCAGCGAAACATGAGACTCCCCCTTTAATGTTTTTTTTTAAACATCGACGATCCTTAATTTCTGCTTGAAGCTACTTCAGCACTATTACACAAAAGCAAAGAAGATAAAACAGGAGAAAGAACGATGACGAGTGACAGTGATGATGATGTTAATGAATGATCATGTGACAAGTTGTGCAATAATAATAACGAGGAGACGGAATATGAATGACATAATGTCACTTCCTTTGTAAGCTCATTAAATTTATTTAACAATTTTTTTACGTGGCGCGTCGTTGTTCGTGTGATGAGGCTGTTGTCGCCGACCATAAAAATATCCCACATGATATCATCCGTCATTCTTGAGCGCTAAAACGTACTTTGAAAAAATTTTTTTTGAAAGAATATTTAGTTTTTGTTGACTTTTGGTCTGTCTGTCGCCATATTTTATGAAATGTCAAAATTTATTAAGGAATTTTTTTTTCAACTTTAAATAATTTTAAGGATATAAAATAGTTAAAGTTATCTATTTTCAATTAAATTTCACTAATTTTCTTGTTTTCTGTTTAATTATGCAGAAAATTAAATTTTTTAGAAAAAATTGAACAGATCTTACTTTTGGCGCGAAAATTTACATAATCCCAGTTGACATTTATAACGTATTTTATCACTTCTATTCGTCTCATTTTTCAAAATATTTAATTTTTTTTTAAATTCTTACATTTTAGTATATTTTCTCAAAATATTTTTAAAAAAATATTTTTTTAAAATATTTTAAATTAACTTTAATTCAAAATAACTTTTTAAAATGTAAGAATTTTGAAAAACAACTTTGAAATATGAGACGAATAGAAGTGATAAAAAAAACTTTATAAATGTCAATTGGGATGATATCAATGTTCGCGCCAAAAATAAGATATTTTCTCAGTTTATATTTTTTCAAATTTTAAATTCTTGTTTTGATTCCAAATGAATAGTTTAAAAAAAGTAAAATGCGATCTCTTGATTTTGCTTTTCTCGCTAACATTTCCAACTTTTTTCACATGTTTTAATAAAAATATTTTTCTTTTTTTTTCTCGACAAACTCCAGCAAGGCAACAACGACTATTCATCATATCACAATACGTTGATGGGACACCGTACCGGTACATTATTGCCCCATGCATCACCGTCATCCGTTTATAATAAATATTCATATGCGACAGATTTGAGTTTAAGTAGCAACAGTCATTACGGTTATACGTCGTGGGGATTATGGCGAGGAGGCGCTGGCGGTCCTGGCACTGACAGTCGAAATATATCGCCGAGCATTTATTCACACCATAATGGCAGCAAAAAACGTCGGAGGAATATTAAATCGTTCTCCATACTGCTGATGTCAGCCGCAATGATTGTGGTACTCGCAGTATTAGCAGTTGCTGGACTTGCTTTCTATTTCAGTACATTTAAATCCGATCCAACTGACTGTAAGTTTAATTTATTTTATTATTTTTTTTTAAATTGAACTAATTACCTTTTTCTGCATTTTCTCATTCATTCTTCATCATCGTTTTTTTCGCTTCTTTCAGCAATTTTGATATTTGATAGTACGATGTCTGTGACAAAAGGAGACGTTTTCACAGCGTCACTCAAAAATCCGCAGTCCTTGGCATACCAACAGAAAAGCACGTTTTACGAGCGATTCTTGCGCAATGCATTGGAGCACGCAGGACTTACCGTTGCCAAAATTAATATCTCCAGTTTCGGTGACGGGCCATTTATAAACTTGACGTTCCGCGTATTCTTGGACATGCGAAAGATACAAGTGTGAGTAAATTGAAATTTCATCTAATACGACGTGAGACAAAAAATTACTTCTTTTCCTTTTCATTTCATCAGGACCATTAATAATGTCGAGGAACACATGAAACATGCATTTTTGAATGAAATTGCGCTGCCCGTGGCAGAATACAAGGAATTGTTTGTCAATCCCGACAGTATTCACATTAAGCGTCTCTTGGATCAAGATGTGTTGAAATCTGCTTCGTTCATGCATCCAGTAAGAATAATTTATCATTTAACTTTGATCATTTTTTTACATGAAATTTTTCACTTTTACAGCCTTCGGAGAACTTGAATACGAACGAACATCCGAAAATCTTGGAACAAGGAAAAGCTTCGCCAAGTTTGAAGAAACCTGGCATCATTGAACGTCCTTTGCAAAAAATTTCATCATCTTCGACAAAAGTCGTTTCTCGCCCAAATACGAAACCGATAACAACAACTGACAAATCTCATATTCATGAACCTGATATTGATGTCGATAGTTTGACAGTCATTCAAGGATCTTTCGAAGTAACAAAAACCGAAGCTGATATCACGAGAAATCGTGAGAGTTTGAAAACAACTTCAACTTTGAAGCCATTCATGATTAGTCCTGCTTCAATTAAAGTTAGTGACAAAAAAGGACCTGCAAAGACGAATAATACTGCAACAACAGGCAAGATTGAGAAAACAAATCGTGTGACAAGTACAGCTACGAGCCCTACTTCGAAACGAACTTCTGTCAAAGCAACTACTCCAAAGTTATCACAACCCATCATGACATCAACGATGAAATCAACAACTTCTAATATTGGTTCAACGGAGAAGATGATCGATACTACAGTTGATCAAACGAAGAAAATCCAAAATAAAAACTCAGAAATCAATCCTGTGAAACCTGGATCGATTGGCATTCAAACCCTTAAGGAACTTTTGAAGACTGAGATTGTTTCAGAAAGTCTTGAAAAAAATTCAACATCTCATGAAGTTCCAAAACTCGATTTGAATCTTTTTACAACTGCTCCTGTTGTTGACGAAGATCCATGGCATCCAATCGATCCAAATGCATCAAAGTTTGAACCAATTACCGTACAGACATCAGAGTTGAATGAAACTGAAGTCGAAGTTGAACAACATTCCGTCAAAAAGGCATCTCCTCCACAAATGTCGATCAAAGATGAACTTCTGATGTATCGCAAAAAACTTCCAACCTTAGATTCCATTGAACAAAGTTACGTTGATAGTTCAGGCGGTTTGATTTACTACAAAGCTTTCAACAATCCAGGATTCTCAAACCCTAATGAAGACATTGAACATTTAGGTGCCATGGATGTTCGACCCTATCCGCTTCCCGTAAACAAATTAACTGATGATCCGACACAATTTGCATACGATTTAACTGATGTCGTAACTCCTAACACGAAAAACGTTACAATTAATCAAGATAAATTTGAGCATTTAGGCGGCGGAGTGATTGTCAAGAGACCAGAATCGACTCCTGAAAGTACAACAACAACAACTGTAATGATAACAAAGTCAACGACAGAAATGCCGAAAGTAAGTAGCACAACTGAAGATCCTGAAGATGATGATGATTTATTAGATGATCAAAAAGAAGCCATTAACTCGACATATTTTGGCGAAAATAAACTTGAATCACGAGCAGGCGATTCAGATATTGAAGCAATTGGTTCGGGAGAAAAATTGTCAATTGTTAATTTGAAAGATTATATCATGCAAAATAAGTTTAAGCCAACTGAAAAGGTAAAAACTGAAACTTCGACGAAAGCTTCAACAACTGAAGCTCCAACAAGTACAGCAGATACATCTTCAGTTTGGGAAGAAGCTCCTCAACTTTTCCCTATTGGAAGTAAATGGGAGTTTGTAAATGGAACACGAGTAACGCCTTTTGAGAATATTGGTATGAGAAAAGTTTACAATGAAACTTTACAAGCTCTTGTAGTTGAAAACTCTCAATTTTCCGGAGATGAAGGAGATTTTGAGGAAATTAAAGCTCAAAAACCAAATGTAACGGAAAATTTACCTGGAATTTCGTCGCTGTTTGATACAATTGCTTCGAAAATTGGAATTCAACAAGAATCTTCGAGCAAAGCTCCTCCTTTTTCAACACATAATAAGGTAAAGGTAACACAATCGATGACAACTTCAACTACAAGTACAACTACGACATCGACAACAACTCCTGTTCCGACAACAACTACCCGAAAGTCAACGGTTAAAGTAACAACTACAACCAAAAGACCTGTAACAAGCACAAAACGCCCAACGACAGCACCGAGAATCATTTACAAACAAACAACTGGCTCGCCGAAAACTACTACGACAAAGAAACCTCCAGTTTCAACGACTCGTCCTTCAACTACGACAACTGTCAAAACAACCACAGAACACGAGATTCCTGTCATCGTTTATCGCACTTCTGATGTTTCTCCAATTCTCTTAGACACATCCTCCGAATCCATGTTCATGGGCGAAGCAGAAGTCGAAGTAGTTGACCCCAATGTTTACGAAGAAATTCTGAAACAAAGTCAAACTGCTCCTCCAGCAACAACTCCTGTGCCTTCGACAACAACGCCACGCAATACGCCTCTCGTTACGCTCCTGCCTGTCAAATCAAACTCGGGCATCCGAAATTTCAGTCGAGAAAAGCTAAAACACAGCCCAGGCATGCTTCAAAGCGCCTCAAGTCAGGAACGTGCAACGAACAAAAGTTTCAACAGCAGAGGACCCATTTTCACTGACGTGAGAGAGTCAATTGTACAGACATCAATGAATGTCGAGGTGTAAATAATCGCAGCAAAAAATTCCCATAAATAACAAAAATTCGTAAAAAAAACAGTAATCCTTTTAAAATCCTGAGCAGATTTTATTTTCATACAACAACGACAAAAAATCATAAAGTTAATTAAAAAATTGCGCTGCAATTGAAACACTTTCAAAGTGTAAAGCTTAAATATAACGAGATGATGGAATGATGATGAAAAAAAAATTCTTCCGGTCTACTGAGTTGTATAAAAATTAATTACCTAACAAGATTTTTGTAAGGTTTTGGACAAGTGTAGCAGAAAGAATTTTTCTCGTTTTCTCTTGAAAAGCATTCAAAAGTGATGCAATTACAAAAGTACTCAAGTACATTTTTCTCGTGAAAATCTTTGCAATTTTTGAAACCAAAAAAAAATCTTATTTCAAGCATCAAGCATCTTTCATTATATAAAAAATAAGCAGAAAGAAAGTATAGTAATTTTTTCTTCATGACACAAAATATCCATGTTTTTAATTATTTTTATTATTATTACAACTTCACTAATTATCATCATCATAGAAAAATCCCTGTGAAAATCCAACAATTCTGTTGTAATTTGATATTATTTTATATAACATAGTTATCATTAAATTCGAAGGATTCTTTGGAAGAGAAAGAGCACTTTAAAGTAGACTCTACTCTGAAAAGACGGGGAAAAATGGTTGAGGTACATTTATTTTTAACAAGTGAGATAGGAAATATTTAAAGTAATTTTGTAAGAAGTAAGTTATTTATATTGAAACTATTGATATACTACTGAAGACTTGTTATTCTTATCGTTTTAAGGACTAAGTTAGGAAATTAAGATATATTTTATCAAAAGGAAAATTACTCTCTTAACTATTTAATTAATAAAAAAAGCAGTTTGAAAAAAAAAACAAAAATATATAGGAAATAGTTAAGTCAAATATTTTTGAAAATAAAAAAAAATATTTAATATTAAAGCATATTACCCATTAATATTGAATTTGTACATTTTACTGATATTATTATTTTTGATAAAAAAAATATAATTTAGAAAATTTAGTAATTAAGGACTTTTTGATAAATAAAAATTAATAAAAAATTATTATAAAAATTTATTGTGATTTAGTTTTGCTCTTGATTTAGTTTTCAAAACAAAACTATGTCAAAGGAAAAATTTTTTTTCAGTTTCAATTTTTTAGCAGTTTTGAGTTGTAAAATGATTAAAAATGATAAATTAGAGCCTTCTGACAAATTTCCATCCATTTGGAGCAAGATTTGACAAAAATCGCTTTGACACAGTTTTTGACACAGTTTTTTTGCTCTTGATTTAGTTTTCAAAACAAAACTATGTCAAAGGAAAAATTTCAAAGGAAAAATTTTTCAGTTTTATTTTTTAGCAGTTTTGAGTTGCAAAATGATTAAAAATGATAAATTAGAGCTCTCTGACAAATTTCTATCCATTTGGAGCAAGATTTGACAAAAATCGCTTTGACACAGTTTTTGACACAGTTTTTTTGCTCTTGATTTAGTTTTCAAAACAAAACTATGTCAAAGGAAAAAATTTTTTTCAGTTTCAATTTTTTTGGCAGTTTTGAGTTGCAAAATTATTAAAAATGATAAATTAGAGCCTTCTGACAAATTTCTATCCATTTGGAGCAAGATTTGACAAAAATCGCTTTGACACAGTTTTTTTGCTCTTGATTTAGTTTTCAAAACAAAACTATGTCAAAGGAAAAAATTTTTTCAGTTTCAATTTTTTGGCAGTTTTGAGTTGCAAAATTATTAAAAATGATAAATTAGAGCCTTCTGACAAATTTCTATCCATTTGGAGCAAGATTTGACAAAAATCGCTTTGACACAGTTTTTGACACAGTTTTTTTGCTCTTGATTTAGTTTTTAAAACAAAACTATGTCAAAGGAAAAATTTTTTTCAGTTTCAATTTTTTGGCAGTTTTGAGTTGCAAAATTATTAAAAATGATAAATTAGAGCCTTCTGACAAATTTCTATCCATTTGGAGCAAGATTTGACAAAAATCGCTTTGACACAGTTTTTGACACAGTTTTTTTGCTCTTGATTTAGTTTTCAAAACAAAACTATGTCAAAGGAAATTTTTTTCAGTTTCAATTTTTTGGCAGTTTTGAGTTGCAAAATTATTAAAAATGATAAATTAGAGCCTTGTGACAAATTTCTATCCATTTGGAGCAAGATTTGACAAAAATCGCTTTGACACAGTTTTTGACACAGTTTTTTTGCTCTTGATTTAGTTTTCAAAACAAAACTATGTCAAAGGAAATTTTTTTTTCAGTTTCAATTTTTTGGCAGTTTTGAGTTGCAAAATTATTAAAAATGATAAATTAGAGCTTTCTGACAAATTTCTATCCATTTGGAGCAAGATTTGACAAAAATCGCTTTGACACAGTTTTTGACACAGTTTTTTTGCTCTTGATTTAGTTTTCAAAACAAAACTATGTCAAAGGAAAAAATTTTTTTCAGTTTCAATTTTTTGGCAGTTTTGAGTTGCAAAATTATTAAAAATGATAAATTAGAGCTCTCTGACAAATTTTTATCCATTTGGAGCAAGATTTGACAAAAATCGCTTTGACACAGTTTTTGACACAGTTTTTTTGCTCTTGATTTAGTTTTCAAAACAAAACTATGTCAAAGGAAAAAATTTTTTTCAGTTTCAATTTTTTGGCAGTTTTGAGTTGCAAAATTATTAAAAATGATAAATTAGAGCCTTCTGACAAATTTCTATCCATTTGGAGCAAGATTTGACAAAAATCGCTTTGACACAGTTTTTGACACAGTTTTTTTGCTCTTGATTTAGTTTTCAAAACAAAACTATGTCAAAGGAAAAAATTTTTTTCAGTTTCAATTTTTTGGCAGTTTTGAGTTGCAAAATTATTAAAAATGATACATTAGAGCCCACTGACAAATTTTTATCGATTTAGAGCAAGATTTGACAAAAATCGCTTTGACACAGTTTTTGACACAGTTTTTTTGTTCTTGATTTAGTTTTCAAAACAAAACTATGTCAAAGGAAAAATTTTTTTTCAATTTCAATTTTTTGGCAGTTTTGAGTTGTAAAATGATTAAAAATGATAAATTAGAGCTTTCTGACAAATTTTTATCCATTTGGAGCAAGATTTGACAAAAATCGCTTTGACACAGTTTTTGACACAGTTTTTTTGCTCTTGATTTAGTTTTCAAAAAAAAAACTATGTCAAAGGATTTTTTTTTCAATTTCATTTTTTTATGCCCAGAGGGACAAGTCGAGTTTAATACCGCATTTTTTCTTCGAAATGCGGTAAAAAGCTAATTTACCTTAAATTTCTAAAAAAAATTATTGTAAGATAACTTTAATAAACAGCAAGTATTAAAATAATATCCAGGTAAGTAAAACTAATTTTAACCTCTAACCAAAAAGCATGAAAAATTGCTCTCAACTTTCTGTAAATAAACTCAAACGTTACCAGATACCTTTTTTTCAAAACATTTTCCTTTTCTAAATCATCCTTTGCTGTTAAATTTACCTTTTGAGTTTTGCGAGAAAAGAAATCCATATAAATGTTCCATCATCATCATCATATGCGAAAAGGCACGAAAAAAATAAAGAAGCAACAATTTGCATAAACAAAACATATCTCGTGTCTTAAGCAGAAAAAATTATATAAATAAGCTAAAGAAATTGATGCTTCTTGTAAGAGGCTTATGTATTTTGTTGTTTTTTTTTTGCTTGGATAAAGCTTTCGTACAAGAAAAAAATGATAAAGAAAAAGTCGAAGAAAAAATGGGAAAAGTGTTTATGTGTGATGTGTTTATGCTTTTTTTTATCGTCATTCACTTGGTTATTTTGGTGAAAAGTTTCTTATCAGTCAGATACAAATATGCATCGAACACGGGAACGAATTGACTCGAAAATTCAGCCAATTTGAATGAAAATTGTTTGTTCCATTGTGGTTTGTTTTAAATTTTATAAACAATATTAAGGCAATCTTAAAAGCAGAGAATTTGTGTGAAGTGAAGAAAATTTATGTAAAAGAAATTACATTTGAATAAAAATACAATGAAACTCTCCTTCTTGAATTTATCTCAAGATTTTTTTTTTAAGAATTTTATTAGTTTGTTATAAAAAATCAATATTTAAATCTACATTTTGTGCTTTTTCTCTAAATAACTGCTCAGTTGATTCATAACGTACGCAGCAATAAGATCCTGTTCAACTTTTCTCTCCGCCAGAGGGCTCTCGATCTCACGTTTCTTCAAAGTTGCGTGATTCGGGAAACGAGTTTTGTGACGCCCAACTGATTTCATCATCAACCAAACCATGTAGATTATGAACCAAAGAGCGAATGCGAGATTAAAGTACCAAAACTTCAGTCTCAGCGGATAGTGACCATATTTGACTTTTGTTTTTGGCGGGGGAGGGGGCGCTGGAGTCGTCGTTGTAATGATCGGATGATCGTGAAAGTGATCGTGATCGTAATAGATCTCAGGTAAATAGGAAGGCGCGTGGTACGAGTGATCAAAGGATGATAAATTGAACATCAAATTGTCGTCAGAGGGAGCTGTATCGGGCAAATATGAAGGTCCATGATATCCGGAAGTATCGAAGGATGTTGAATTCAAGTCAATGTCGTCACTTGAAGGAGGCGCATCTGGAGGATTATCATCATCGGGAGGGTTAGGAGTAACAAACATCATGTCAGATGGAGAATCAGCTTTGGGTCCTCCGGAGTACCATGGATGCTCGGAGCCATCAGCGTCAACTTGGATAGTTCCAATAGTGTTGTCAGTCTCAAAAGGTACTAAAAAAATTAATTTTCATCATTTTTTGAGTTGTTAGGTTAAAAATTGAGAGATGTCAAAGATTTTTTTTTTTTAAATTTTAAGGATCAGCGGATCACATTGATAAAACATAACCTCAAAAATTTTTCAAAAATTGAAATTTTAAGAAATCTGTCATATTTTTGAATTAAAAAAATGTTTTTGGAGCTCTTATTAAAGAAAATTACTATTCCAAAAACATTTTCTTCAATTCAAAAATATTACAGATGTCAAAATTTTAATTTTTGAAAAATTTTGAGGTTATGTTTTATAATTTTTCATCAAATTTTCCTTGAAAATGTTCAAAAAAAATTTTTTGTGCATTTTTTTAATATTTAAATTAATCAAATAAATCTTTCAGAAGTTCAAAGCGACACTTACTTAAGTCTCCGGGAGTCCTTCGACGATTTCCAGATCTCACAGGTAACATTCTTGGTTGTTGTTGAACTCCTATAGAAAATAAAATTTAATTAATTTCAAAATAAATTTAAACATTTTGAAACTTAAATTAGAGCAAAATTAATCAAACAAAATATTTTTGGCGCGAAAATCAAAATTTATTGAAATAAACTTCTTAAACTTAAAATTTAACATTAAATTATAAAAAAATATCATAAATTATTCAAATTTGTAATATTATTTCAAAAATTTACACATAAATCCCTCTATATAATTCTGAACTTTGCACGTTAAAGCATCAACTCTATCTGTGATGTCCCTATGTGACATTCTTCCGATTTCCTTAATTGCTGAAATATTCGAGATCGCTTCCAACGTCGGATTGTCATTCAAAGATCTCTTTTTCAGTGTCGTATGATTTGGCCAATAAGCCTAAAAATTTAATTTTAGTAAAAATTCATGAAAAATAAATTTAATGAACAAACCTTGTGTCTTCCAAGAGACTTGAGCAAAATGAAGGCAATGTAAAACGAAACCCAGATCGTGAAAATGAGAGGAACGTACCAAAGTTTAATCAAGATGTAATAATGACCAAACTTCTTTAAGCTTGATGGCGGAGGAGGCGGCGGCGGAGGAATTGTCGTTGTAATTATTTCATGATGATGATGAAAGTCGTGAAAATCGAAATCATGATGCCCATGCGGATTGTCAAACACAATTTCAGGTCCATGAGGAGAATTCCATGGAGGAGCTAAAAAATTATTTTCTACAAATTTTTTAAAAAATTTCAAAATTCCTTACCATCGTAGATAATTTTTCCCTCGGAAGGCGGTTTGGAAAACATTATCGTCGGAGGAAGCGACTTTGGCGGTTCAGGCGGCAAATATTCCGGTTTTGGCGGTAAATATTGCGGTACAGAGATCATTGGTACAGATGGCGCTACAGGCGGCGACGTAGCTGAGGATGGAGGCAAATAACTGATCATCACAGATGGCTTGACTGTTTGTGTCATTGTGGTTGTTAATGGGGGAGGAGTTTCGGTAGCTTTGACAGTTGTAGGAGGAGGAGGAACAGAAGACATAGAAATAGCAGGAGGAAGATAATTTTTCAGGTCATTTAAATTCCCGGAAGGGGGCGGTATGTAACTATTACTCACAAAATTGTCATTCATCATTTCCGGCGGAAGATAAGCGACATCTATGTTCGGCGGAAATGCTTGAGACTCTTTTGTGGGCGGTAAATAGACATCAGGCACGGATTTTACGTCATTTACATTTCCCGATGGAGGCGGCAAGTAACTCGTAACTGCATTACTGTTCTTTAGTTTGCCAATTATTTCGTAATGTGACCCGATATTGGGAGGAAAAGCACTTAAGTCTTGCGCATTATCAGGATCGTAAACACTCATTCCGTTTATTTCGCTTAAACTTGGAGGAAGATAATCGCTAGATGGCGCTTTAGTTGTTGTTTTTGTCACTTCAGTAGGTCTCGCTGTAAATCCATGCGGTTTTTGAACAATTTCTCCGGGAATTCCTGAAGCTGGAGGAATATAACTCGTTCCAGGATGCAATTTAAAAGCAGCGCCATCATAAGGAACATCAATATTCGGAGGAAATGCATTCAAAATGGGTTCTTTTTCAGGTTTTGCCTCCATTTGATCGGAAATTTCCAAAGGCGGGGGGATATATTCATTTTCAGACTTTGGTTTGTCTTGAGGCATGTAAACTGGATATACCTTAATTGGTCCGGATGCTGGAGGAATGTAACTATCTCCAATAGGGGTTTTTGGAGAATCATACGAAGATTGATGATTTGATGGAATTTCTTCTTCTGTTTCAATTTTTGGCGGTAAAATATCTTTTTCAGGCATTTTTGTCAATTCTTTCTTTAACTCGTCTTTAATGTTATTTTTCGAAACTGCTAAACTGAGTTCTTTCATTGGGAATTCGACTAATTTTAAATTTTTGTAATTCATATTTTCTTCCGAAGATGACGCCGAAACAGGATCAAACGACGGAGGAAGATAGTCTTTGTTAAAATAGAGAGCATGATCTTGAGGAATGATAGTTGGAAGAAAATGAGGAAAAGGAAGGGATTCTGTCGAAGTTGTTACGGCTGTAAATTAGTTATTATTGTGCATTGTATACTCGTGAGATTAAAAAAAAATGCAAAAATTATTCGAAAATTATTCGGTTACTTACGTTGCTCCGTCGCTGGCTTCGAATATTGATAGCCATGTTTCATGGGTTTTGCGTCGGGTTTTGGCAGAGGCTTCTTTAGACGCCGAATATCTGCGACATGAAAATATTTACTTTTTTTTTTAAATCACTCAGAGAGAAAAATCTCGTTTTCACACGCACTTAATGGCAAATTTATGATAAATTTTATGATTACTACTCGACTTTAGACAGCAATAAAATTTACAATTTTCTAACCGAAAAAAAACAGAAAAATATAGACACGAGTTCATATGAATGTCCTTTTGATGACACACAAAATCTCCAACCGACATATTACGTTATTTAGAGTGAAATTAGGTACAGGGCGTTAATGGATTTTTAGTTTAAGAGTTTTTTGCGTCAAATTTTTATTTATTTATTTTTTATTTTGAATTAATTTTTTAATTAATAAAATTTTATTTTTTTTTCAAAATTTTTTTTTTAAAAAATAATTTTTTTTTTCAAATTTTTTAATTAAAAATTTAAAAATTAATTTTTTTTTGTTAAAAGAGGAAAATTAAATAAGTCAAATTATAAAAAAAATATTTTAAAATAATTTTTTTTAAAAAATGAATTATTTTAAAAAAACTTTTTTTTTTTTTAAAAAATTTTAATTTTTTTTTAAATGATGTATTTATTTTGAAAAAAATTTAAATGTATTTTTAATAAATAAATAAATTCAAAAATAAATAAGAAAATATAAAAAAAATTAAGTATTTTTTTTATTTTGATTTTTTCAAGCAAATTATTTAATTTCTAAATTTAAATTTTATTATTTTTTTTTAAATACTGACAAATAAAAATTGACTGTGTAAAAAAAATTAAAAAAAAAATATTAAGAAAAATATAAACTCTTAATTTATTTTAATTAATTTAGCAAAAATTAATTTAATTATATTTAATTAATTTTTTATGATTTTTTAAATAATTTTATTTTTTTAAAGAATTACATCCATCTTACGACTCTCGAATAAAAAGAAAAATTAATTAAATAAAAATTGAAATAATTATTAAAATGACTCATAAAAAGCTCAAGCCAAAAACCCCGATAACGCCCTGTCCAAACAAAATATTAAACCATACCAACCTTGATCGAAATCGATACTCGATGGCATGTCATTACGACGTTGCGTTGCGTCGACATACGACGATGATGGATAGACAATCATTCGGCTGCTACTGTCCTGGGAATGAGGTTTCATCAAATACGCTTGTTGTTGCATTCCGAAGGACCGAGAGGAGGATGATGATGATGATTGAAAAGCACGTCCTCTTAATTGACTGGTGACTTGTGATTCTGTCGTTGACGCTGATGGACTGCAAAAACAAATTTTTGATGAAATATATTTTTGACAGCACCGAGTAAAAGGTCGAAGAAGAGACAAACATACACACACACAAGTTTCGACACTTAAGAGGTTAGAGACATGTAAATAAATAATGCGTCAAAAATAATAAAATCCAAGCAGTTAACCACAAAAGGCACATAATCATTTTCTTAACGACCACTAAAGTTTACAAGACGACGTCGTCGTTGCCTGATGATGAGATTTTTTTTTAATTTTCCACACAATGAAAAATTTTAATATCGCAAGTTGAAAAAACCGCGAGGTAAATTTGGTACAAATTTACTAAAAAAAAATTTTGCATTAGGGCAAAATTTCAAAATATGCATTGGGGCAAAGTTAAGAATGTGCATTAGGATATAATTTCAGAATGTACATTGGGGTAAAATTTTTAAATGTGCCTTAGGATGAAATGTTGACTAAAAGCTTATTCTAAAATTTTGCCCCAATGCACATTTTTAAAATTTGTCCCAATGCACATTCTGATGTTTGGCCCAATGCGCATTTTTAATTTTTGCCCCATTGTACATTCTGAAATTTTATCCCAATGCATATTGTAAAATTTTGTCCCAATGCACATTTTTCACAGATATTTTGCGAAACATGATTTTTTTACAATACACAACGCTCTACAAAATTTTTAACCGCCATTCACTCGCTTACAACCCTCATGTCGGCAGTTCATTCAAGCAAGAAAGCAACTTGATGCAAAACCCATGTACCGTATGCCTGCGTGTCATGAATAAATATTATTTTATAATGCTAATATTTTGTTATTTAATTATAATTATGCTCGTTTTAATATTTAAACACTCTCGCTCATGCTAAATATTACGACGAACGAACGCATTCTCGCACGTCTTCAAGTATTTTAACTTTTTTCTGTGGCTTCGCTTGATAAAATAAGAAAACTTGCCTAAAAGGGTTTCATCTTTTTCGTTTTTTTCCCAAAAAGTTATCAAATAGATTTTACGTGCGGAGACGAAAATTCGAGATAGACATTTTGCGGAAATCAACAACCGAAGCGAGGAATGTCATTAAGGTCTTGTCGCACTTTTGGAGTTTATGTGACGATGATACGCGGCGTATCGTTATCATAATTTGATGTAAACATGCAAGCAATAATAATAGTGATAGTAAGCGATGTGTGTGTGTCTGTGTGTAATAATATTACCGAAAATGGCATAAAAAGACATACGGTGACGCTGAGCTGAAGGAAGAATGTAAATTATGTAAGTTTTTAGCACTTTCTGTGGCAGAATGTGTGTCTAAAAGGAGCTATCTATTAAATTTTGTGGTAAGAAGAGAGATGTGTCGTGTTGGAAAATGATGAAGAGGGTTGATTTTAATAATAATAATCATAATTTGGAATAAAAAGTTTTTTAAAGGAAAAATTATTTTATAAAATTTGTAAAAGTTTCTATAAATGAAAAAAGTTAAAAAAAAATTTTTTTTTTTAAAGAGAAGTTATAATATTTTTGAATCATTATTTGATTTTTTTCAAATAAATAAAAAATAAATTAATATAAAAAAAAATAATTTAAAAATTTATTTACTTTTATTATTTTATTTAAAAAAAATATTTAATTTTAATATTATTTTTCATAAAATTAATAAAATTTAATTATTAATTTTTTTTTCTTAAAATTTATGGAAATTATTTATTAAATTTGAAACTTTTCATAAATCATATTTATTAAAAAAAATCTTTACAAAATTATTTTTTTTTATTAATTTAAAAAAAAATATTTAATTAAAATAAATTTAATTTAATTAATTAAATTTAATTTAATTTAATTAAAATTAAAATAAATTTGAATGTAATATTTTTTTTTAATTCTTGAAATTTATATAAAATGCATTTCGCATTTATTAAATTTTTTTTCTAACCTAAAAATATTTTTAAAATTAATTAAATTTTGTTTTATTAATAAACATAATTAAATTTAAAAAATTAAAGAGACAAGGAGCTCAAAATATTTATTTAAAAAAATTTAAATAATTTTTTCAAATAAAAAAAAATAATTAATAAAATAAATTAATTAATTAATTTATTCAAATTTTAAAACTTAAAAATTTAATTTTAATTTAAAAGTTTTTTTAAAATTAATTTAATTAAAAAAAAATTATTTTTAAAAAAAATTAATTAATTTTCATGAAGAAGAAGTTGAATTTTTTATAATCTAAAAAAAATAAATTAATCTTTAATTAATTTTTCAATTATTTTTTTTTTCATATTTCAGTAATTTTTGTTATCTTTTTTTTTAAAGTATTTTAATCATTTACTTCTAAAGCTCTAAACAAAATACTTTTCAACTCATTAAAAATCTCTTATCGAAAAAAAAACGTTTTTTTTCAACTTTAACAAGCAACTCGATACTAACCTTTCACACCGATAAATCGACTTCAAATTCAAATTTGTCACTTGCTCTTGTACCTTTTTGAACTTTCTTTTCAGCAACGTAGCTTAGAGTTTCCATTCACGCCATTTAATGAGTGACAATGGTCTTAAAATCAAAACGATGTTATTTCCCTCTGGTTTCACAATCCGACAATCGCACAAGTCACTTATTTTATTGCAATATCATGTTATTTATTTACACATTATTTCTCATGATATTTTTTATTTTCTCTTTTTTTTTTGTCGGTGTCACACACTCGGTTGCTTGAGAAGACCATTTTTAGCAAAATAAATTGCATATAATATCTCTTTCTAATATGGGCGATAAATCTTATTATTAAGCAACACACACACCCGAACACAGAGACAACAAATAAAGGATAAAAGTATTGGACTAGAACGGACTGACATCACTCGCTACGGGGGATAACGAAAGGCTTTTTGCCACATTTCTTGGCACAATTTCCAAAAATTCAGTGCATTAATTCCTCTCGAACGTATTTTTTTTTTATTGCATTTCTTGTCTCCGTACGATTTTTTTTTGCTTTTTGCGGGTACCTATTGCCATAATTTTGTCTCTCTTGTTTCGCCCTTTTCTTTTAATTTTGGACCAAACCGACTTTTCATTATTATAAATCAGGTCATTATTGTTTTTTCTGCACTACAACTTTTATTGTGTGCTTCGAAATGTTCTTCGGAGAGGGAAAAAGTCCAATATTTTATTTTTTTTTGTAGTTTGTTACAATCAACAACATTGACAAACATTAAATTACGTACCTATTGTTGTCTGAATCGGATTGCAGCATGTCCTTGCCTTGCTTGACCACTCTTGCGTATGCCTCCGTTCGCATCTCATGCGGTCCAAATGTGCCACAAATTATTTGAGTCACCATAATAATCGATAAGGCGTTTCGAAACATTTTTTATTTATTTATTTTTTTCACTTTTTTATATTAATTTAAAAAAAACTCTTAATTTAATTCATTTCTTATTAAAAAAAAATTAAAAATAATTTTTTTAACTGTCAATTTTTTTAGTTTTTTAAATTAATAATTTTATGATTCGACAGAATCGAAGTTTATCATAGAACTGTTCATCGCATCTCTTCCCCTTCTGTAAAAATTTCTTCTTTCTCTCATTTTTTTCCGTTAGTGTATCGTTGACTTGCTAATTGACCTGATTCTGATTCTAAGTAGAATTGAAAATTTTTTTAATAATTTGACACCTGTGTGTTATTTTTTATTGCTTACTTTGTTTGTCACGAGAACACGATTTCGTTCCTTTCACTTTGATGGTTTTATGCTTCATTGTTTTATTGAATGTCATAATTTACCGATTGTTTGCTCCTTTTTGTTCATTTAAATGTGTGTGAGTGAAATTGTAAAGAAAAAAATTTTTTGTCGTGAATTTTTTTATTTTGCTTTATCGCATTTTGAATTTTAAATTGAAAATTATTTTTTTCTTTTTAATTTTTTTTGTTGTTTTCTAAAATATTTTAAATTATTTTGAATTTAAGCAAAATCAAATTTATTTTCAAAAAATTTAATTATTTTTTTAATTAATTTGCATTAATTTTATTAAAGAAATATTAAATTTAATATTTAATAAAATTCCTTTAATTAATTAAATAATTTAATTTTTATTAATTCGATTTTATTAAATTAAAATAATTCTGAATAAAATTAAATTAAAAAAATAAAATTTAAAAAAAAAATCAAATATTTTTTCTTCAAAAAATAAAATATTTATTTAAAAATTTAATTTATTTGAATTAGTTAATTTAATTAAGATTTTATAAAAATTTTAATAGAATAAATTAAAAACAATTTTCTACTATTTTTTTTTATTTTTTACTTTTCCAAAAATTATTTTGTACCTTAAATATTATTAAAAATTAATTTTATATTTTTAAAAGAATTTTAAGAATTTTAATTTAAAACTTTTTTAATTTTTCCAAGATTTTTTGAATTTTTAATAATTTTTTAAAATAACCTTTTTGGAAAAATTTTAATAAATTTTCTTGAATTTTTAAAAAAATTTAAAATTTTAAACTTTCCTAAATTATTCATTAAGATTTTTTATTTTTTAAGATTTTTTTTTTAATTATAAAATTTAACTGCAGACAAATTTATTTTCATGAAAAAAAAATTTTTTACATGAAATGCGATTGAAAAAAAATTATTTTATTTGCAAGGATATCTGTCTGCTCTTTTTTCCTCCCGTGCCTTTATTTAAAACAATGCTACAAAAGCTCGTCGAGATTTGAATGTAAATGAGCAAATTATCTCGTGTTGTCTCCCATTTGTTGACTTTGACTTGGATTTGATCGTTTGCGGATGATTGGGAGTTCATTGTCTGGGCAACTTTTTCAAAAGATGAGCAACACACAAACCTAATCAAATGGCATGGCGCACAAGGACTTTTATTCGATATTTAACGCCTCATGAATACAAATTGTAATTATTTCAGATTATTGTAATGATGGATCGTGCGTCGCATGAGAATGTCGAAACTGAATGCAACAATTTATAAGAAAAAAAAGGGATCGCTCCAAAAAGAGGGTTGAATCAATCTAAGAGACATAACGACGTAACAATTTGATTAATTTGAGACGATTAAAATAAATTCGGCAATAAGACTTAATTGGGCAGTTAAAGGCGTTTTGCATGATTTTCCTTCGGATGAAAAAAGGGAAAATAATGGCAAATTTTCTCTTCTTGGAAAGTTGCTTGTGGGTTGGAATGAGTGAAAATTGACGCAAATGAATCTTACAAAGAGGTAATTTTCAAAGATGAGCCTTGAGGAGTTTTCATATTTATTGATTTTGCGTGTATTTGATTGACAGTAATTAAGCAATTTTAGTCAAATATGTTTCATTAAGCAAAATTTTCGATATGTGAAAGCAAAATTAGTTACATGATAGATAAAGTGGGAGTAATTGAAATATCGGAGAATAATTCAAGTTGAAATTAAATTTTAATTAATTAATAGAATGAAACCAAATTTAAGATAAATTTGATTCCAAATGACATAAGTTTGAGTTTAAAATTAACCCAAAATATTAGAAAAAAACAATTAAAATTTTTTAGCAAAATTTAGCAATTTAGTAAAAAATTTAGTAAATTTAGCAAAATTTTTAATTTAGTATCTTAATAAGTAATAAGTTGAAATTTTATTTATTTATTTATTTTTTTGAAAAATTCATAAAAAAAATTGAATAAAAAATAAAATTTTCATTAAATTGAAAATAAATGTAGTTTTTCAGAAAAATTACTTTTATTTCAGATGTTCTTAAATAATTTTTCACTTCACTTATTTTGAAAATTTTGAAAAACTATCAATTAATTTTCACAAAAAAAAAGCATCAATTAAAAAATTGTGTTTTAAGGATAAAAAAATTAAATAATAATTTTGAATTTTTTTTCATGTGAAACGACAATTTTGAACTTTCTCGAAGCTTCTCTTCTATGAAGTTTCTCGAACATTCTATGAACTTTCTCGAACATTCTATGAAGTTTCTCGAACATTCTATGAAGTTTCTCGAACATTCTATGAACTTTCTCGAATATTCTATGAATTTTCTCGAAGCTTCTATGAACTTTCTCGAAGCTTCTATGAAGTTTCTCGAACATTCTATGAAGTTTCTCGAACATTCTATGAAGTTTCTCGAACATTCTATGAAGTTTCTCGAACATTCTATGAAGTTTCTCGAAGCTTCTATGAACTTTCTCGAACATTTTATGCGCATTCTAAAACTTTTTCCCAATGAACAATATAAAACTTTGCCCCAATGCACATTCTAAAACCTTGCCCCAATGCACATTCTAAAACCTTGCCCCAATGCACATTCTAAAACCTTGCCCCAATGCACATTCTAAAACTTTGCCCCAATGCACATTCTAAAACCTTGCCCCAATGTGAACATAACCGATACGTTACTTAATGCGATATTAATTTAGAGCGCCATCTGTATTCTTAGTATGTAACTAAGAGCGTGACACGATGACAGAAAACATTGGAATTTAAATAAAAAAGCATATAATAAAATAAAATTTTCATTAAATTAGTCAGAAAAATTACTCAGATGTCTTGAATAATTTTTTGAAGAAACTTAACTAATTTTCACAAAATCAATTAAAAAATTGTATAAAAAAAATTAAATAATATTATTAAAATAATTAAAAATTAATTTTATAATTTAATAAATTTAATTTTTTAAAAAATATAATAATAATTTTTGAAATTATTTTTCATGTGAAACGACAATTTTCAAAACAATTTTTAGGTTAAATTTTAGTATTTTATTATTAATTTTTTTTTATTATTTAATTTTATTATATTTATTAAATTTTAGTATATTTTTTAATAAAATTAAAATTCATTTAATATGTTCTTAATTTTTATCTAAATTATTTTTTTTTTATTTTTTTTTTATTTTTTTTTTTAATTTTTCAATTTTTAATTTTTATTTTATTTATTTAAAAAAAAATTATCAAAATAAATTTAGATCATTTCACGCGTAAAATGTTGACAAAAATCATAAAAATTTAATAGCAAAATAATTTTTAAAAAATTTAAACCAATTATTGACCCGAATTTATTTATTTATTATTTATTATTTATTATTTATTATTTATTATTTATTATTTATTATTTATTATTTATTATTTATTATTTATTATTTATTATTTATTATTTATTATTTATTATTTATTTATTTATTATTTATTATTTATTATTTATTTATTTATTTTTTTTGTGAAATTCATATAAAATTATGTAAAAACTATTCAAATACCAAAAATTTTAATTTTTTTCAACGTCTAAAAATTAATTAAAAAATAAAAAAAAAAATATTCCATGAAAAATAAATAGGTTAAAAAAAACCTTCTTCAGTTTTGTTTCGTATTTTGCTAAATTGATTTTTTTCTACACGCACAACTAATACTTTTTTCGCATGAAAAGGATTAAAACAAAAATTTCCTTCATTATACAAATTCAACTTCACAAAAAACTAAAAAAAAAAACAGAATTTTCCGTCTCATTCTCAACTTTTTATTCAATTTTTCACTTTTTTTCATTTTTTTTTTCTTTTTTTTTACGCAGTTAAAAAGCAGCAATAATGACTCCTAACTAGCATTGTTATAATCCCCAGAAAACTTCTTTATCGCATTAAGTACCGTCATTGTCAGATTATGAATGCCTTCCTGATTAATCTCATAAGTTGGCTCCAGCTGTTCATTATTCGTCGGAAAAGCTCGTCTCCCATCCTTTTTACTGTTGTGCAAAGGCCATCTTTCGCTCACCAAATTACCCAACAATGGAGGCAGAACTTTGTCGCGGTAATATTGCAAATGACCCGGAGGTTGTGAAACCTGAAAAATTTTAAAAATTATTTTTTTTTAAGAAAACATATTTTTTTAAAGAAATTACTCGATGAAGAAAAGCTGATCTCACGATATGAGCCAAAAAATAAAAATTGTAGAATAATTGGTAGTAAAGGACGAAATAAAGAACACTTCGTCCTATGTAGTAATAGCTATATTTGTTCTTGGAACGTCCTTCAACGAGTGCATTTATGTCTCTTTTGTCGATTTTTTTGTTGATTTTCTCGTCATGAAGACGAACTTCGTAGTTTATTGACGTTGCATCGACAGATTTTGACGACGTCTGATGTACTTGTGCCACAAGAACGACAAATGATGCCATCATAAAGGTAAAGATGAATGACGATGACATGATAATCTCCTCCAATAAACTTGCGAAGAAGGATCAAGTTGCAGTCGTGGAGGTAATTGGAGTCAAGAGCATCAAATTGATGATGAAAGATTTTCTCGTCATATATTTTGGACGAAAAAAAAGAACAATTTTCCACGTGAACGAGTCTTTTATACGAAAAAAATCGGCGTTGAAAGGATTTCGCCCAAATATCCTTCTGTGATGTCAAGCAGAAAAAGGCGAAAAAAAACTATAAAAGCATAACTTTTCGATCGAAAGACGATAAAAATTTTCCAATCTCTAATTTTTTTTTCTTAAAAATATTTTTTCGACACGCGGCGATGAATGAAAGTACTTGACAAAAATAATTGTCTCTGAGTGCATAAAAGGAGGCAAGAGAAAAAAAAACTTTTTAAATGCGAAAAAGTTTTTCCATATTTTTCGTACACTCTCTTCTGTTGCTTTCTTTTCTTGAGCAAAAATCTTCCGTCACACAAATTTGCCTAATATTTCCAATTGACGACTAATAATCGAACTTTTTTACTTTTTTTTCCTTTCTTGTTGCTATTCTTTTTTTCTGTCACTTTTCAGCAGTTATTTCTGGCTTTCTTTTCTTTGAAAATCACCACGAACAACGAATAACGTCGAACAAAAGCAATAAATGGAAATGAGAATGTCACAATATTTTAGTCGTTATAGTTTAAATATTCTTCTGTTATTGACAAATTGACAGTAAACTTTTATGATAATGAATGAAATTAACACGAAAACTGGGTTTCGTGACGATTTATTTTTTTTTTGTCATTTTTTTTATTTTTTTTAACTTAAATTTAAAAAAATTAAAATAAAAAATAATTAAAATAATTAAAAATTAAAATTAAATTAATTTCTAAAAATTTCGACTAAAAAAATAAAAATTAAGAAAAAAATTAAAGCTGTCAATTTTTATTTTTTTTAATTTATTTATATATTTTCAATGATAAATTAAATTATTATTAAATTTTTTAAAATTTTAATTTTAACTAACAATAAAATAATATAATAATAATAAATTTAATTTTTTTAATTTTATTATTTTTATTGAATAAAATAAATTTAATTTAAATAATATTAATAATAATAAAGAATTATTTTTTTTATTTATTTTATATTTTTTTTTTTTAATTTATCAATAATTATTTTATGTAAAAAAAATAAATTTCGATAAAAAAAAAGAAAATTAAGAAAAAATAATTATACTTAACAGTTAATTTTAAATTTTTAAAAATTAAAACAATTTTTTAACTAAAATAATAAAATAAATTATATTTTAATAAAAATAAGAATTAAAATTTTGTAAAATATTTTCTTAGTTCGAATTAAAGTAAATTAATTTTTAGTAATTAATTTAATTAAATTAATTTTTTTACATATTTTTTTTATTTAAAATGAAAAAAATAATTATTTTAAAGTTATCTTATAGATTAGATATAAACTAAAAAAATTTTTTTTTTTAATTATTAATTTTATGTATAATTTTTACCAATGTTTAAATAATTTTTATAAAATTAAGCAAAATAAATTTTATCATTTAAATATTTATTTTATATTATTATTTTTATTTATTTATTTTTATTTTAAATTTTTTTTTGTTTTGAATTAAAAAAAAAATATTTTAGTGAATTTTGTCACAAATTTTAATTTAAAAAAAAATATTTTATGGATTAATTTTTAAATTTTTTGTAAAAAAAAAAAAATTGGTTACGAATTCCATTTTTCGTGGCAAAATGTCACAAATATAGAATAAAACGTGACAAAATCCGTTATTAAAACATAACTTTTCTCTTTTTCATGCTAATTAAGAATTCATTTATCACTTCATTCCACTTTTTGTTCTTTTTTTCCCATTTCTCCATTATTTTTCTTTCTCTTTCTCGTTGCCTCTAATCAAATTAACGCAGAAGATGTCCCAATTAAAATTCATTTCGTTTTATATTTATTTAAATAATTTCATCACTAATCTCCTTCGGCAAGCGGTGCGTGTTGTTGCCGAGTGCGTGCAAGAAAAAAAAACGAAGAAGAAATAAATAAATATTTATCCGTAAAAATGGATTTTGTGAGATCATTTTTCAGCATTTGCCTCGTCTTTACGTCGATTTTTATTCACTTTTCGCACACAAAATCTCTCGGAGGAAATATTACGACGGCAGAAGCAGCAGCAGCGTCCTTGACTAAATCCAGCGCGTTGACAACTATTCCCAGCGAGGCGCGCGGCAATAAATACAGCTACTACTATATGTCCCGAATAATTTATTACATTCCGTTGTATTATTTGTTTTATATGGCATTTTATGGTGTCAGTGTGGTTTTTCGAGGAGCCATCAAACATTACGTGAGTTCTCACTTTTTTTTCTCGTGGCAGAACGTCTTTTAAGCTAACCACATTAATTTAACCCGAAATTCCGTTATTAATTTACAGAATGAATTGAAACCGCCGTTGTCGAGGAAGCGACGAAGTGAAGAGAAAAATGAGAGATTAGCGGAAGAGGTTCAGAAAAATATTGAGAAATTCAAAGAAAATTTGAGGAAAACATAAAATTAATTTTTAGAAAATTATAATAAAATTTATTTATGAATTTAGGAGAATTTTTCTTGATAATTTTCGATGTTACTTAAAATGGTTGTGAAAAAATGTTCGAGGTTTTGACGATCGTTGTTGTTCATAAACGTTGATGTTGATCTAATGGAACGAAGATTAGCTGCTTGTCCAATCTGAAAAAAAAATAAAATTTATTTCTTTCGAACAAATGAAGTTTAACTAAATTATTAATCAAGCTTAATTAATTTTTTTTTAAATTATTTTTTTTTTTAATTTTTTTTCAAAAGTTAATCCAGTAAATTATTGTTATTAATTAATTTTATTAAAAATAAAATAATTTAACAGCTAAATTTTATTTTTTTTAATAAAATCATTTATTTTTCTACTAAACTTTTGGATATATTTAGAGATAATTTTATGTAAAAAAAATTAAAATAAAAAAATAAATTATAAAATTTTTGAAAATTAAAATTTAAAATTTTAAATTTAATTTTTTAATAATTTTTGTAATTGAATTTTCAATAAGCTTTTAACAAAAAAAAAATTTTTTGGCCTTATTTAAAAGATAATTTTTAAAATAAAAAAAATTTTGGCCCGGGAAATAAAATTATAAAATTAATATAAAATTTATTTAAAATTTTTAAAATTTTTTAATAATTTTAATTTATTTATAATTATTTATAATTTATTTATATAATAATTTATTTATAATTTTTTAATAATATTTTTTATTTTTTTTTATTTAATTAATTTTTTAAATTAATTTTAAATTATTTAAATAATTTTTTTAATTATCAAAAAAATTTTTATTTTATTTTAAATAAAAAAATAAATAAAAAAAATTTTTTTTTCTAGATTTAATTAACAATTTAAAATTTTTTATTCTTGCTTTTATTTATATTAAAAATTTAATTTTTTTAAATTTAAAAAAAAATTTTCACTTAATTTAAATAAAAAAATTAATTAATCAATTCTCACTAAATTTCTATTTTTTTTTCAATAAATTTTTTTTTTTTCTTAGTTAAAAATTTAAAAAATTTTTATTATTGCTTTTATTTATATTTTTTAAAAAATTAAAATTAATTTAAAAATTTTCACTTAATTTGTTAATTTTTTTTTTTTAATTTTTTCTCAAAAACTCACTTTATGTGTGTAAATCGACCTCAAAATCAAATAAACGAAATAAAAAACCAAATAAATTTGATAATACAGCGGAATATAAAATGGAATCCTCGACATGTAATAAAAACTATATTTCGGTGAACCTCTTCCAACTGCTTCTAATTCTGTATTTTTAACTTCTTTCTCATCACAAATTTCATTAAAATTTTTATTTAGTACAAATCCATCAATAAACGTTTGACTCAATAAAATACTGAGAACTAAAAACTTTGAGTTCAAAAACATTTTTTTAACGAAAATATTTATTTTTTTACTAACTTTGGTCAATATTTTCCTTAAGACGCCAAATCTCTAACTAAAATCTTTTTGACTTGACTCTCAAGCAGCAACCTATTAATGGAATTTTTAACAAAAGGCTCATTAGCATCCCTTTTGTATTCGAAAAAAAGTTACTTTTAAATGTTTTTTAAATTCTAGATTTTTTTTAACGTGTAAATTCAAAACCCAAATTCAATAATTTCTTTTTATTGATAATTTTTGTCGATAACTTTCAATGATTCTCGGTATTTCTGATTCTTCTGGAGATTTTTCGCTCGTTAATTGTCTCGTTGTGTCACGAATCGATCTCAGTCCGATATTTTCTCCAATCTAAAAAAATTAAAAATTAATTTAAAAAAAATTAAAAAAAAATAAAAAACTTACTTTATGCAAATACAAAGAACGATAAACCAAATACAAGAAATATAAACAAAAATAAAGTTGATAGTAAAGCGGCACGTAGAAAATTATCCGTGAAATGTAATAAAAACTGTGAAGCATCCCTCTGGCGTTCGATAAAAATCCTTTAATGTCACTTGATGCCTTTTGTTCAACGGGATGTGCGAGAATTTCCAAAAATCCAAAGACGATTGGAATCAAAAGTTGTGCAAAAAAATGTTTTAATCTCATTTTTGAATTATTTCACGTCTATTTGCTCGTCTTATGTAATTAGTTCTGTGATACGATTCTAACGAATAGTTAAAACAAAGCTTTGTTTGAACTGATTTCAGTATTTGCACAGTCATTAGCATCTTTAAGAACCTTTCACTTTGGACTTAAAATGTAGGTAAAATTATTTTTTTAGAATAAAATATTTTTTAAAATAGTTTTAATTTAAATTAATTTAATTACAAAAATTAAATTACTTTAATTTAATTTAAATAATTAATTAATTTTATTTAATTTTCTTAATATTTTAATATTTTTAATATTTTTTTTTATTTATTAAATTTTTATTTTTTTTAATTAAATTTAATTTTCTTAATTAAAAAAATTTTTTTTTTAATTATTTTGATTAAATTAAAAATTAAATTTTATTCAATATTTTTTTTCAAAAATTCTTATAGAATTTTAAAAAAATATAATTAATTAAAATTTAAAAAAAAACTTTTTTAATTCAATTAAATTAAATAATTATTAAATATTTTTTTAATTAAATTTAAATTTTTTAATGTAAAAAAAAATATTTTATTTTTGAAAATTAATTTTGAATTTATTATTTTTAATAATTTAATATTTTTTTTAATTAGATTAAATTAAAAAGAATTTTTAGTTATATTTAATTTTTTTAATTAAAAAAATTTTATAATTTTAATTTTAATTTGAATTTTATTTTAAAAAATTTATATTAAAAAAAAATAATATTTAATTTAATTGAATAAAAAAATCATTGAAAATATTAATTTTATATACAAAATTTTATATACCTAATTAAATATTTTTTTTTAATTCTAATAAATGTTGAAAAAAATAATTTTTGCATAATTTTCATCCATTAAAAAAAAATTCACTTAAAATTCTATTCTCATCAAAACTGGGGCAAATCATGTCAGAATGTGTGAAAAAGAAAAGGTGCTAACGAGAATAAAAAGTAATTCTGAGTGGTTTTTAAGAGGAGTGGGGAGAGTGTAACAATTCTCAAAGATCGAGACCCGAAAAAAAAATTACAAAAATTTAAAACATCATCAAATTCATTCCAGCTGCGTATCGTAAAAACATTAGTAGTGCCAACTTTTGATTAAATAATTAATTCAATTTTGATGAATTTTTAAATTTAAGTGAATTCATGTGCTGAGTAAATATTTTCAAAGCAAAAAAAAATTAAATTACTCCAAAAAATAAAATAAATTAAGCAAAAATGATCGTCAGAAGTAATTCAATCACAGCAATTTTCCTCCTTCTGGTTGCCGTCACATCCAAACAATGCGCCACGATAGAGCAAGACGATAACAATCGCATCCGTAGGACGGAAACGACAAATATAGGAAGTGATAAAATGGAACAAACACCCGCAATTACTCACACACAACGAGAGACGAACAATGGCGAGAACGTTTCAATTACGCAAAAGGCACCAAATCAAGTCCATGATTTTATTCTGCAACGAAGTCAAACTCCGACGCAACAAGTGCCGGAAAACAAAAGAGACGAACCGCAACTCGATTTGCCCGCACCACGAGGACGAACATCCAAATTATTCCGCAGGTAAGTCGATTTTTTTTTTTGGCATGACCTGCGATGACATGACGTCGTCAATCAATGTAATTGACATGTACAAGAAATGGCGATTAGCCACGTTTGCCAGTTAAACAAACGAAAATTTTATCTGCTTGCAACCGAAAATAGCAAAGGAGAGACAGATAAGGCCACAGATGTTTGTTTTTAATCTAAAACTAGAGAAAATATTTTTTTTTTTTGCAGAAAAGTAATTAAATATTCAATTAAATGCCAAACAAATTTATGAGAAAACCACAGAGATAGACTTTCTGACAATTTTATGAATTTTTACAAAAGTTTTGCTACGACTTTAAAAAAATACCACAAATTATGTGATACTTTAATTATTCCAGTCTTACTCATGCACATAAAAAGTTTTGTTGCAAGAGCATTCCTATTTGCATTTCATTACGATGTTTCTCTTATTTTTTTGGAATTACTTGTTCATGCCACTTGATTCGGGAAGAGGCTGTCCATTGAAGATATTTTTTTTTTGCTTTTTTATGAATAAAATATATGAAAAAAAATATGAATAGTGAAAGAGTTAAGTTCAAAAGGTTTTTTTTATCATTTTTTGTGAATGTGTTTGTCACATGAAGGATACGAAATTTTTTGGCTTATAATATTTTTTTGAGTTTGACTACAAATAATGTTTTTTTTACGAAAAATAGAGATGAAAAAGTTGGTCAGGAAATTTTTTGATTTGTTTTCATAAATTTATAAAGAAAAATTTAAAATTAATATTTTATAAAAAGTTAAATTAAAAAAATTAAAAAATTAAAAATTGAAAATTTAAAATTTTTTTTAATAATTTAAGTTTTTTTAAAAGGCAAGGAATTAATTTTTTAATTAATTTTCAATTTTAAAATTTTTTTTTCTATACAAATTAATATTTATTAAAATTTATAATGTTCAAAATTCAATTATGGGTTAAACGTTTTTATTTTAAACATTCAATATAAAAATTTAGATCTACATTCAAAAAAAAAATAATACCTTATTAAAAAAAATAATTTTGAAAACATTAATTAAAAAAATTAAAATTAATTTTCAAAATTTTTATTTTGGAGACTTCGTCAAGTAATTATTTAAAAAAAAATTATTTTATTAAAAAAAAAAAAAAAAATTATTTTAATAATAAAAATGTAAAGGTTTGACTTTAACCTAAGTTTGGCAAAATATAAGAATTTTATTTTTTTCATGTGAAAATTTTTAAATGAAATTATTTTATAATATTTTTTTGAATATTTTAGATTTTTCTAAAAAAAAATACTTTAAAAAAATTCATTTAAAAATTTCACATGAAAAAAAATTAAAAAATAAAATAAAATAAAATAAAAATATAAAAAAAATGAAAAAAAATTAAAATTAAAACCTTTACATTTTTATTTATTTTTTTTTTTATTAAAAAAATAATTATTTGATGAAGTTTCCAAAATTAAAAATTTTAATAATTATTAATTAAAAATTTTTTTAATTAATTTTTAAATAAAAAACTAATTTTATGATAATATTGTTCATAATTTTTAAATATGAAAATATTTTTTTTTTCTAATAAATAAATAAAAAATTTTTTAAAATTTATTTTCATATTTAAAAAATAAAAAAAAATATATATTGGTTTTTTTTACCCATCCTCGCTTTTCACTGAGTTCATACAAAAATTTACAAACACAACTTCTTTCATTAGGTAACATACTGCGATCGTCAAAACCAAAAAAAAAAAAAAAAAAAAAACAAAATTTTTATGTTGTTTCTTTCATGTTAAACTTCTCAACAACCCACAAAAAAATCACTTTTGATTGCGGTTGTTAAACAAATGTACAAAAAAAAATATTTTTTAAACAAACTCACAACAAAGGCAAATGAGAATTGCTCTTGGTCTCAATTTTCCTCACTTTGTACAAAGCTTGTTAACCAGTTACGAAATTCGTTATGAATGGATAAGGACTCTCTCTACCTTCGTGTATCTTTTGTGGTTTTTGTGTGGAAGTTACTCGGATAATCAGAAATAAGCATTTTAGTTCAGCACGAAAAAAAGGGAGATGCCTGGTTGATGAAATTTTTCAGTTCGTCTAAAATTT
Organism: Culicoides brevitarsis; assembly: GCF_036172545.1. Classification (NCBI taxonomy): domain Eukaryota; kingdom Metazoa; phylum Arthropoda; class Insecta; order Diptera; family Ceratopogonidae; genus Culicoides; species Culicoides brevitarsis. Next base: position 8,858,761 of record NC_087086.1, read on the forward strand.
ATCCAAAATTGTCAACCACAATTAATTTAAACTTATACTTCAGAAAATTCAATTTGCGTGAGAAGTCGAAGGAAATCAATCTGAAATTGGTTTGTGTAACTTGAGAGAAAATTGCATCCAAATTCGAAATCAAACAATGACACGATGCAACGAGGAAAAAGGGAATTTATAACAAAATAATGAAATTTAATTTATTTTGTTATACCTTTTGTTCTCTTTTGCGAAACAATTCAATTCGATTCAATTATTTCGAATTGTTATTGAATTTTGCTGTAATAAAAACCGCACGAAATTCAATTTTAATTTCAGTTACCAAACAATTTATGATGGCGCTCGTGCCTCGGGTCCCGTTTACCAACCAGCTACACTCACAACCACGGAAACTCCGAAAGCGAATCAAGAACCAGTCGATGATGATACTGCCACAGATGAAGACGATACGCAGCAGCAAGATGTCAAAACGAACGAAAGCAATGAAAAAATTAATCCTTTTCTGGTGTCGGCTTTCAACTTTATAACGAACACAGTTTTATCATCCATAAAATCACGTCAGAGTAATCTAGATGAGGGACGCGCTCAGGCGGAAAATAAAGTTGAAGAGTTAAATAATACGGGAATGGATAATGGCTCGGAACATATTGACGTGAAGAGTGACGATGACTCGAATACAGGTGAGAAAAGGTTTTTTTCTTCTTTCTCTTTGTTTGCTTTGTGAACTTTGTCTCATGCAAAAAAGGTTAAAATTTTGTGAAAAATTAATTATTATAGACTTTTTTTTGGGTTGTTTAAGCTCATGTGAAGCAGAAAAGTTGATGATGATGATTCATATGAGTAACGTTGTTCTTTGGGTATCGTTTGAGTTCCATATAAATACGAGCGTGTATTGAAATAAATTCATTCGAAGCTGAACGTTCAATACGAACACAGCTATTTGAGCTTTTCAAAATTATTTTTTGAGAGTTCGGAAATTTATTTTAAAAATCATTTTCAACGATTTTTTCTTATATTCCATTTCTGTAATATTTCAGTTCATAACTTGAATCCTCAAACACAAAATTGGGATTCGGAAATAATTTTATTAAAAATGCTGAAATTTTTGCTTATATACCATTTAACTGCGAAAATATACAAATGTAATTTGTATGAATCCATAAAAGAATTTTTTATTAATTAAAAATAATAATCTAAAGAATTCTTCAAAAATGAGAATTCGGACAATATATTTAACAATTGACTGTAAACATTAATAAGCTTTTGTAAAGTTTTTTAATTTTTCTATCTAATTTCTTTAAGAAATGTATAATTTTACTAAATTTTGCGAGTTATATAAAATTTGAGGTTAGAAGATCTTAGAAAAATTTACTCGGTTTTGACATCAGTAATGTCTTCGAGATCGAATATTGCAATTCAAAAGCTTTTTTTTTAATTTTTCTAAAATTTTTGACATTTTTGTATAAATTAAAGTTAAAATTTTTTAATTAATTTTTTTAAATAAGTTTTTAATTTAAATAGATTGAAATCAACTAAGTTTTCATAACTAAATTAATTTAGTTTAATAACTTTAATTATAATTTTATAACTGTTTTTTTAAATAACTTTAATTTATATGAAAATGTCAAAACTTAGTTAGTATCCTTAATAAATTTAAAAAAAATAAAAGTAAAGAAAGCTTTCAAATTGAAATATTTGATCTCGAAGACATTACTGATGTCAAAACCGAGTACTCGAAATTTTTTTAAGATCTTCTAACCTCAAATTTCATATCAATCGATTTCTTAGTTTTTTTTGACTTATTTTGTATTTTAATTCATTTTTATTTAAAAGTTATCTTTTGTAAAAAAAAAATTAACTAAAATTTGTAAAAAAAAATATATATTAAAAAACATCAAAAATTTAAGAGAATTTATCTATTAACTTCAAAATTAGCCGTCTTTGAATTTATCTAAATTTTTCCGTTTCTTTTGAATTTTAACGGTTTTTTCTCTTAACATTATCTACATTACGGTAGTATAGTTTTAAAACTCAAAATATTATTAAATTGAGTCCAAAAGAGTTAATTAATCTCAAAAAATTTAAACATTTTTTTCTTTTTTATAAAATATTTTTTTTAATACTCACATATCCCTTTGAGCTGCATTTGTTGATTTTCTACAAAGAAATTAAACTCAAAAACCGCAAACAAATTTCTACTTCAGAATTACATCTCTCTTTTCATCCACATACTCAAATCCTTTGTTTTTGAAAAAAAAAACAATTTTTATTTGATTTTCCACAAAAAAACACGCGAATAATAAAAACGAGTGAAGTAACGATCCATTTTTACTTACTTGACACAAATTTGAGCTAAACTGTAGTTACGCAGTGTTATGGAATGTTTATTTTAAATGTTTAAATGCCTTTATATTATAATAACATCATATGGGATGGATGGCGTCTTGTTGGTGCGAGGGACTTTTTTATCCGTACAAAGCGACGCACAATTTAATTTTTTTATTTTCTGTTTCAAAGTTTATGACTTTTTTTGTTGTGTTTTAGCATCACAGTTACGCTTTGTATTTTTTTTTTCTCTTGCTCTGTGAATAGATAAGTAGGTATTTCCCTTCGCATGACGACACATAAGCATATTTTATTTAAAAGCTTATTATTATTATGTAAACGCTCCTCTGACTTCTCTTTTTTTTCTTCTTCCTTTTCTTCTGTGTGTGTGTGTCGCAGCGCTAAAAAAATAAAAGATAAATTTTATTATTCACAAAAATTACGTTCATTTAGGAAAAATTGTCGTTGTTGTAGAAAGTTGTCGTGTCACTGATGGAAATTTATTTTTATTTTCTCAGAAGAAACGTCTTTGTAGCGAAGCAGAACAAAAAGAACGACAAAATTTTGTCAATTCAATTTACAGATTATCAAAGATATTGAACACAAGCTCGTCAACTTTTATGTTTAATAATGATGATCGTTGCTGATGTCTCTCTCTCTCTCGAAACGAGAATTTTTTGAATATTTTCTCTGTTTTTCCTTTTTTTGATGTTTTTTGTATGGAAATTTTTTTTTTATTTTTTGATAAAATACCAAAAAGCGACTGAATGTCTGAAATGTTGCTTTGAAGTATCTGTCGTTAAACTTTGATTTTTATGTCCTTGATGCTGCTTTGACATGTTAACGAAAAATTTCTTAATTTTTTTTTCTGCAGAGTCAAAGTCAAGCACTGACGTTGCTGAAGGTCGATACATTAAAGGAGATCCTCTGAATGGGTATTATGACTTTGTAATAACCGAGGGTTCGTACAAATTTTGGATTGTGTTTCAGGTGAGTTTTCTTGTTTTTAATTCGGAAATAAATAATAAATACATCGACAATGTTCGCTCTTTAATTCATGATGAAATTAATATTTAACAAGCAATTAAATTGGCATTCCCTCCAGAAAATAAATGGAAAAAGTTGTCATTTAAAATGAAATTATGAATGAGTAGATCGTATTTCAATTTTGAATGAAGGGAAATTTTTGACCCAGTTGACATTTTAAAAATTTTTAGAAAAAAAAATTAAATTTTAAACAAAAGCCCCAATGCACATTTGAAACTATTACTCGTTTAAATGTTTAAAATTTTCGCCCAGTGCACATTTTTTGTCAATTTTACTCTTTTGAAATTTTTGTCCCAGTTGACATTTTAAATTTTCATTTAAAAATTAAAAAATTTTAAATAAAATTAATTTTTTTTTAAATAATTTGAATTAAAATTTTTAAAATTTTTACCCAGATTATATTTTTTTTAAATTTTAACCATATGATATTTTTATCCCAGTTGACATTTAAAAATTTCATCCCGATAGCATTTTAAAAATTTTTGGAATAAAATGAACTTTTAAACTAAAGCCCCAATGCACATTAATTTTTTTTATTCGTTTATATGTTTAAAATTTTTGCCCAATGCACATTTTTGTAAACTTCATTCTTGACCAATGTTTGTCCCAGTTGGCATTTTAAATTTTCAATTAAAAATTAATAAAATAAGGTTATTTAACATTAAATTAATGTTTAAATTAAGAAAAATATTTTTTTTTACCCAATGCACATTTTAACTTTTCACATAAGATGAATTTTAAATTTTTATAATTTTTTTTAAATCTTTTAACCACGTGACTTAACTCAATAAAAAATTTTAAATTGTCTTCTCAAATATTCTTTTAAATTTTAACCCATAATACTTTTGCCCCAATACACATTCTAAATTTTCATTTTATAAAAAAAATTATAATTATAACCTCAAATAACAATTTTTTTAAATATTTTTAACCACGTGACCAAATATCACATTATAAGTCAAAATAACCGCATTTTTCTTTCATAATGCGTTTTAAACAAGGACAAATTTCATTTAAAAACGAAAAAAAGTACTTTTCACAATTCATTTGATTTAATTATATCCGATCATGTTCGAACAATGAGCATGATTGTGCACGTGGTTTGCATCATTTCATTCGCTGTTCACACAAACAATGCCATTTAATTGAAAAATTAATGTTAAGTTAATAATAATGTCCACGAATACTAATTAAATTTCATTTTTCAAAAAATTTTACAGCTTTTTACAGCAGCTTTGATCATTTATTCGACATTTGCGGCGATTTACTACTCCAAAGTCAATCCGATTGTGTCAGATTACGAATATCAAGATTACCTCGGAGGACGTTCGTTTCCCGAAGGCGCTTCCATTGTCGATGACTCGCAAGATAGCGTGGATCCGGATGGCGATGCAGTCTCTCAACCCGCCCAAAAATCATCAGAATCATGGTTTTCGGGTCCTTGGATGCAACGAACGCAATATGCTCTGCAATTTATACTGGATGCCATTGAACATCCGCCGAAATAGGCAAATTTATCGCATTTTTTTAATTTAATTTTCGATATTATTCAAAATTCAATAAAATAATTTTTTTTTCTTACATTTTACTATATTTGCTATTCATAAAATTGATTGTTTTATTGATCGTTAAACTGTTTCCATCCGCAAAATTATTTTAGGTGCGCGATTATTTTATGTCGAAATGAATAAATTAAAGGACGCTAACTACTATTAGCATGATTAACAATGGGAAATTAAACAAACGACAACAGAATAATTCGGGTAGCGTTAAATTTTTGCAAACGTTTATGTTTTATTTAAAAGGACACCCCTTATTAGTGCGCTCGCTGAGTGTCTGGCGATCCGATGCGAAAATTAATAGTGAGTGAGAGAGACAATTTAATTTGTTTTCTAGCCGAAAAATGAATACATTTTAAATAGAGGTTGGTCAATTGTCTGTATGCGAGTGTGTGTGCCTCAAATTAGCGGTGCAGTTGAGCTTACGCTAATGCAATAAAGCAATCAATTATTTGTGCTGCATCCTTTGCCCCGTGTTAAAGGTAATTATTTGTTGTTTCGCTGAACGACTGGATATGGAGGTTTTTTTCGATGATGATGAAAAAGGTGCTTAACGGCTTGGCGAGGTAATGTGTTGATAGCGATGCGATTAAAAATGTTTTTTAATTAAAATTTTGAAGGTTAATCGACAATTAAAGAAGAAAATTAAAAATAAATTGTTTTAAAGAGTTTTTTTTTAAATTATATAGAAAATTAAAGTTTAGTTTTTACAATCTGAATAAATTAAAATTAATTTATTATAGAATTTTTTTCATCAAAACTTTAAACTAATATTAATATTTTTAAAATAAAATATTATGTTATATTAATTTTTTATTTTATTAAATTTAATTTAATTAAATTTTATTTTTGTTGTTTATAAAATTTATTTTCAATACTAATTATTTTTATTTAATTCAGTTAAGATTAATTTTATTTTTGAAAACTTAAAAGATTTTTTTTATTTCATTTAATAAGATAAAATTCAGTTACTTAGAAAAAAATGTTTTTAAATTTTTTTTTAAATCCTTAATTTTATAAAAAATATAAAAAATAATTAATTTAAATAATTCTTATATTTTTTATTATTTATTAATAAGGCCGCTCCAAATGAAACTCAATAGTTTTGTCCGATGCCCCATTTTAAATTCAAAAATCCAATGGGGCAAAATAAAAAAAAAGTTAAAAATTTCATCAAAAATTACCGATTTTTGGAGTATTTTCATAATTTTTCAAGAAATTTTCAATAAAATTCTTCAATTTTTAATAATTTTTGTATTCAAAAATGTATTTCGACATAAAATTTTCTTTAAAAAATAATTTTCATGAAAATATTGAATTTTTTTTTCAAAAAAATTTTTACAGTTATTTTTATAATATTCATATTTTTCAATTTTAATTAAAATGTTTTTAAATCAATTTTTAATCCACAAATATCAATATAAAAAACTCAAAAGAACAAAATATTAATTAACGATCAAAAATTTTTAACAAATTTGGCATTTTGTATGAAAAAAAGTATTTCAAAATTTTTTATTTTTTTTTTATTTCAAAAATTTTGGACAAAACTATTTTTTTTTTTTTTTATTTTTTTATTTTTTATTTTTAGAAACCTTAAAAAATTCATTAATGTACTTTGAAAAATTTACTTTAAAAATAAAATGTTTTCCTACTTTTTTTAATTCTTAATTTTATAAAAAAATTTTTAAATAATTAAATTTAAATATTTTTTAAATTTTTTATTTATATTTTTTTTATTATTAGAAAGCTAAGAAAAATTCTAAATTTTTTTTTTGAGATAAAATTTACTTATCTGCTTAAAAAAATTTGCTACTTTTTTTAAATTTCTAAATAAAAATAAATAAATTAAATAATTTTAATTTTTTTTTATTTGTTTTTATTTTTTTATCATTGAAAAGTATAAAAAAATATTTAATTTTATCAAAAATGCCAAAAACCAAAATATTAATTATTGACAAAACATTACATTGATGACAAAAATCCACACAAAATAAATCCTTAATTGATTATCCTCGTCGTTATCGCAATTTTTTAATCAAATATGAATGTTTGATGTGCGATAATTAGTGTATAATATGAATATTAGTGCTTATCACAAAATATTTATTAAAATTTGCATTTAACGAAATGATGTTAATGTGAGTGGAAATTTTTGCGGTTTTTTGCACGTACGACAAAACGGGATAAGCGTTCCTTTTTTTTATTAAATTCAATTTTCCATATAAACCGAAAAACTCGTTTATTATTATTAACTCGATATAAAATAAATAATTAATTTCATCTAAAAATACGCACATGTGAAACTTTGCCACAAGTATGGATTATTATTCGTGGATTTTTGATTTTGCGTGACACCGATAATAATAGTAATAATCATCGCGATGTTATTTTATTATTAGTAAGCCACACACGGAAATTTTTTTCAATAAATAGAAATTGTTCATTAACGGTTTTTTTGTATGCGAAAATTAATATTTACGAAATAATTTCATTACATTTTACAGTTTCAGCTGCGGATTTTCGATGCCTTCGAGGAATGCAATTGCGCTAATAAAATGCAATACTAAATAAATAACGAGTGTTATTTTAATGTAAACGGGATATTTGCAGCTTTTTTCGGCAGTTTGTTGATTCAAAATCCAAATCTATCTAAAATAAAACCGCACTTTTTTTTGGTAAACAAAGTTTATTTTATAAATAAATATTTCGAATATTGATCCTCATCGCCTTAAGTGACTACTTTTTTGATAATTTTCAATCAAGTTGAGTACTTTGCTCGTTAGTTCAGTTACTGCATCGACATTTACTTGTCCTGGCGAGTCAAAGTTGAAGTATCTTCCAGGCGAAAGCTCTGTTGGAGTTGGTTTGATCTGAAATGATTTGAAAATTTAAGGACCCTGTACCTTTTGTTCGAGTACATGACGTGACTCATCAAAATGTGCTTTGGGATTTTTTTTAAATTTTTTAACAAAAAGCTAATTTTTCTATTGATTTATGAGTTTTTGAATATCTTTATTTAAAGAAAATATTTAAAAATCATAAATCAATAGAAAAATTAGCTTTTTGTTGAAAAATTTAAAAAAAATCCCAATGCACTCCCAAATCCCAAATCACAATGCAATTTTGATGATCATAACAGTTTTTAACACAAATTACAAAACTTCAAAATGTGCATTGGGATTTTTTAATTTTTTTTTTAAATATGATTTTTGAGTATCTTTATTTAAAACAAATATTAAAAAATTATAAAAATAAAAAAATTGTTATTAAAAAAAATTAAAAAAAATCCCAATGCACATTTTGATAATTATAAATTTTTTTTAAAAGAATTTACAAAACGTCAAAATGTGCATTGGGATTTTTAATTTTTTATATTTTTTTGAGTATCTTTATTTAAAAAAAATATATAAAATTTAAAAATCAATAGAAAAATTAGTTTTTTTGTTAAAAATTAAAAAAAAATCCCAATGCACATTTTAATGATCATAACATTTTTTTTAGCAGAAATTACAAATCCAAAGATTAAAAGGAGTTAAAACTGAAACTCACTTTATGCAGAATAATAGACCGAATAATTAGTCCGAGGATATAGAGACAAAAGTAGATTAGGAACCACAAAGGGATATACCAAACTCGTCTTGATATATAGTAGTAGCTGTATTCAGCTCCTCTGGCTTCTGAGTTTGTCAGTTGTTGGAGAGGATTTTCCGCACTGGCATTATCGTGTTGAAACTTGTGTAATTTAGTGGTGTTTCGAGTCGAGTTGGATGCTGGATGCAATACAAACGACACCATAGATTTATCGCTGTTTAACTCCTGTTTTGGACTGATCGTAAATTGTTCGGTGCTCTCACAAAATATCGTGAGAAATATTAAGAGATAGAAACTCTGATACATTTCGCTTGGCTGTATAGGTAAGTCGTTTTTAAATTTTTATTGCACTTTTCTCGTTCAACTTTTGGACACTTTTTTCTTCTTCGTTTTCTATTCTTTTCTTTTTTCTACTGAAAATTTTCAGTCTGCTTTCGTCATTTTATAAATTTATTATTATATTGCTAGTTTAGTTTATATGAATTTTGAAAAACCAAAAACTTTATCTTTTCTTCGTCGTTTCAGGTATGCCTCTGCCTTCCTTTGTGATAATAAATAAATCAAGAAGTCGTTCGTTGAAGCTACAACAGAGGACAAAACTTTAAACTTCTATAAATACCAGAGTGAGTTAGTTTAAAATTAATGACATTTTAACAGTTTCTGATCCACTAAAATTTTAATAATGCAATTACAATTATTATTGTGGTCGTTATAACGAAACGTTAGCAAACTATCTAAATTCCCTCACCATCGTCTTACCTGAAATTCTGACAAAAAAAAACCTCTCATTTCTCATACATAAGTAAATAAGTAATAAACGACAAGAATATATGGGATTGTGTTAATTAACACATCACAACGTAACGTTCTATCTCGCTCTAATAAAAAATCAGAACACACATTTTTTTCAACAAATTTACAGTTAACCATCTTTTTTTTTACCCCAAAAACGACCAAAAAAAAAAAGACTATAAAAAATTTATTATGTTGATATGTAAATGCAATAAGATCCTAATTACACGCCACACCTCGGAGTACCTGAGTTGTCAGCTTTGAGCAACCAAAAACAGGAAAAATATCATTAATCAACTTATCGTATACCAACCAAATAAAAATAAACATTTGATGTGGAAAATTTTCGTGTAAAAGTTAAATCTGAAGTGCGAGTTGTTTTGTTTGTACGCCGTTTCTGTCGCCGCCCGCTATTAACAAACTTGGCAAAAAAAAATAAAGCTGGAAAAACATACAAAAAAATATGTTAAATAAATATTGACAGAAAAAATTTTGTGTTTTTCCAGTTCTCTAAGCGATGATGTGTTGTTGTATTTATGGGAAAAGCAAAAAAAAAACGTTGACTGATAAATTGTGAAGGGGATGTTCAGAAATGATGGCAGCTTGAATATGGAAGAAATGAGGGGGGATTTGGTAAGTTAAAAATTTTATGGTATTTTTAAGAAATTATTAATCAAATTTTTTGAGTTTTTATTTATTTCAGGCTGAACAAAAAAAAAATTCGAGAAAATTTCAATCATACTGAATTTGATAAGATACTAAATACGTATACTTATTTTGGATCTAAGAGTTATAAGGATCACTAAATTGGCTTGCAAAAGTAAATGTAGCTATTACAAAACAGAAACTAATAAAAATCCATCCAAGGAAAACAATTCGACTAAATGGAAGCTCATACGTCTTGATGAATAAATATGCTTTTAAAAGCAGGAAAGTCTGAATAACTAAGTAAGTGTCAACAAAAGAACTGAAGAATGCTTAAAAACGAATGAAAACTTAAAGCTTAAGGCAAAAATATATGAAGTTATTCCGACACAATTCAATCACAAGAAAAGTATAACGAGGCAAACAAAAAGTTGGAATATACAATTGGAGAATCTCTTAAAAGAAGATAGCTACTACTACTTTTTTTCTACAGTTGATCTTCGATTACTTGACTTCTAAATCAAAGAACGCAATTCGCAATTAAAAAATTTAGTAACATTTATAGCAAATATTGACAAAAATTAAGCTCAAACTGCATTGTTTGAAATGTTTCGTGTAAAATACGATTCAAAATACAACATGAGAAAATTCGACCAACTTAATAAAATTCAGCTCAATTAACTTAAAAAAATCAATCAGAAGTAAAACTAAAGTAAATTTACAAAAATTAAAACTTAAAGAAACTAAAAAGCTAAAATAACAAAAATCAACTATGAACAACGCCCCTCGCTATTTTTTGTGATAAAACACACAGCGAAAAAAACTTCCGTTCCCTCGCGCCCCAAAAAGTAAAACAATTTACACTTCATCATAATTAGAACGTTAAATAGAAAGTTTATCAATTAGTCAAAATTTACATTTCGCCACGATTTTTTCATTTTATTTTTTATTAATATTTCTCGTTTTGTATGCGATATTAATTATAAATTTCCGCCGTAAATCCAAACCAAAAATTTGTCACCGTTAACTTTTTAATTTCCCCTCAGAACAAAAACATTGCTTGTTTAAAATTTACTCCGACATAAAAGAGGCAAACATGATTGAAACCATGACTATGATTACATGACTGCATTAAAATTGACTTTCATGAAAAACTGATTTCCATAAATTTGCATTAAAAACAGCGAAAATTTGAACTAACTCATTATCGGAAATTCATTAGTGACATTGCTACTGTCGCACAAAAGTTCACACATTTTTGCTGCCAGCGAGAAAACTCGTCGTTGGACGAAAAGTTTACAAAATTTTTAATGAGATAATATGAATTTTTGGTAGCTACCTACCTACCTGTGTGTGTGTTGTTGTTGTTTTTGTCGCCGTTGGTACTTGTACCGTGATAATAACTAGGACATAGTTGCACATATAAAAATTATTGTATCTCTCCGCACATAACTTTAATTATTAATGGATAAATATATACGCAGTGAGTTGGCTGTACGGGTCGTTCTGGAAAGCATAAACTACATTATATTTGCATTAATTATTTAAAATATGTCGTGTTCTCGGAACGTACAGCGGCATGCAGGTATGCGGTGTGGCATACATTTATTATGATGATGTTATTGTCGTTATATTTTGTTGATAATAATCATCGTAGGAGTCGCACACGTGAAAAAAAAAACTAAAATCATAAATATATCTCTCTCGTCGGGTACTTCCTGTGGAAACACAGACGAAAAACTTGCAAAACAGCAATATTTTTACTAAATTGAAAAAGTGCATTATGTTTATTAATAAAAAATATAACTGTGTGTCCAACTCAATGAACGGGGATGAATATTTTTTTTCCCAATAGTTTTTCCCGGTACTTGGGCGTATGTTTGTTTGTTTGTCTACAGATTACCGTAGGACCGTGCGATGATGAAAAACATTTGACTATAATCGTGTTGATACTTATTTATTTATGAATATTTTTCGAGTTGAGTGCAGTGTTATAATTTTTTAGTATAATTACATTAAAAATATTATTTTATGGCAAAGTATTTATAGGATGCCACGTACCTTTAGCTGCTTTGTAGGAAGTAGGATGATGCACTAAAGCATGATGATTTTTTAATGAAAAGGTAGAAACAGTGTTAAAAATGAATTAATAATTATGATGATGAGGAAATGAAATAATTTTTCAGCAAAAAACGCCTGAATTGCTTTTCACACAAAGTTTGTATTTTTTTTTTTCAAGTTGCCTCTTACTCTGGATTGAAGTTAATTCAGGAGAGTGGCGAACTTTGTCTTTTTCATACAGAAATGAATTCTTAATGACTGCATCTCATTTCATAGGAACTGGATATTTTCCGGAAATTATAAGGAATGAAAATGTCAAAGTATGTTAACGATTTGCAACTAATAATATTTTTCTATGAAAATGTTAAATTGTACGAAAATTTCTTGATAAATGTTTTTGAGTTGGCATCAAAAATTAACTTCTTAGAATTTTTTGATGGGTTTTATTGTCAATTTGAGAAATTCATGAGAATAAAATAAAAATTTTTTATTTGTGTAGAATTTTATGTTAATTTTTTGGACTAAATTAATAATTAATTGCGAATATTTTTTTATTTAAATTTTTATCGATTTTTTTTATTATTTAAATTTATTTTTTTTTTAAATTCAAATAATTAAAATTAATTTAAATATTAATAGAAAAAAATAAATAATGTTTGAAATTAATTAATTTTTAATTAAATTAATAATTAGTTGATAATAAATATTAAATTATATTAACATTTTTTAATTTTTTAAATTAAAATTATTAAAATTTATATATTTTTTAATTAAAATTTTTATAAATTTTTCTTTGAAAATATAATGTTTGAAATTAATTAATTTCTAAATAAATTAATAATAAGTTGATAATTTTTTTTTTATTATTATTGAAATTTTATAATTTTTTAAATTAAAATTATTTATAATTTTTTTTTAAATCTAATTTAAATTTTTGAAAAAATAATGTTTCAATCGATTTTTTATGTCTTAAAATTTAATAAAAAATTTTTTAATTATTTTTTATTTGAACAATTTTTAAGGAATAAAAGTACTAAAATTGCCTAAAATTTTTTTAAAAAATTACTTTAAATTTTTTATTGATAAATATTTGATTTTTTTTTTAAATTTTATTTTTTAAAAAAATAAATAAATAATAATAAAAAAATTTTAATATAAAAATTATATAATATTTTTATTTTATTTTATTTTATTTTTTAATTAATTTTAATTTCTTTAATTTCAGATAAAAAATTTATCTTAACCGATTTCGACTTCAAAATGAAATATTCAACGATTTTTTCAAAACCGGCACATGTTCGATGGGAAAATGCATAACGGGACTTGGAAATCCGTTACTAACCTCAGAAATGTCAAACGAACCAAAACAATAACAAACCTGAAGAAGAAGTGAAATTTTATAAAAATCGGATTTTCCGACAGTTTTTCCGTGTTTTCATCCTATTTTGAGTAAAATTATCTTCTCTACTGCCAAATTTCTCATTGAAATTTATGAAAATCATCAAAAAATCTTCAAAGAAATCAAAAAATTCCTCAACTAAACTGACCTTCACCTAATTTTCGCCCTCAAATTGCGAAAATAAAATGATTGATTGGCTAAAATGGTGCCGTTTGTGTGGCAGCGAGGAGAGTTTTTGCGCCATCGAGCAAGGAAGCGATCTCATGACCATCATCAATCGCTGTTTCACGATCCTGGACTCTTCCTCCCTATGTCTCTGCGGAAACTGCTACGAATTTGTCGCAAATCTGCAGAATTTCTGCTCAAAAGTTGTTGAAGTCGACAAAATGTACAAAGAATTGTTCTCGGGATACGTGAGTCATGAGGAAGGATTGCGAGATATTCGACTGAAATACGGCCTGACGACAAAAATTCCTTTAGAAAGTGTGAAAAAAGAATCAAAATTGGCAGAAAATACCGAAGAAACGGAAATTCCTGACAAAAGACGTCGCTCACAACGAAAAATTGGAAAAACAACGACAGAATATCCAATTAAAGCGGAAGAAACAACCCAACTGGACTTCAATTCGGAGGAAAAATTCAACAATTCCGACAAATCTCTCGATATTGACCAAGAAATCGAACGAATGATCGATCAAGGAACCGATTCTGACAACGACGAGCATGGAAATCCTTATGAAATGAGTGAAACTGGCGTGGATGATGCCGAATCAAAGCCTAAAACGGACCAAAAGAAGTTTGAATGCGAAGTTTGTCAAAAAAGTTACAGCCGACGACAAACATTGGAGGAACATGTTCGTCTCAAACACGGATCCGAGCAAGATTTCAAGTTTCATTGCGAAATATGTCAACGAAAATTCATTTCTGAGAAGAAATTGAAGCAGCATTCCATAAGTCACCTGCCCGCCAACGAGAAAATGGTTCATCCTTGTCCTCATTGTGATAAAAAGTAAGATTTTTTGATGATTTTTCGACATTTTTTAACAAAAAAAAATTTTTTTAGGTTCACAAAATCCGTTAATGTCGTCGCCCATATCAAAGCAGTCCATATTGGGTTGCGCCCCTTCATTTGCGAGTCATGCGGGCGTCCTTTTCAGAGTAAGGGAGCATTAAAAGACCATCAAATTACCCATTCCGATGAACATCCATGGGCCTGTAGTCAATGCCCGAAGCGATTTAAGAATCAGGCGCGATTGAAAACTCACGAAGATATTCACAACACGACTTCTTACATTTGTCCTCATTGCGGATTAGCTCTAAATACGAAAAGAACGCTCAAAATGCATCTCGTCGTTCACAGCGAAGAGAAAAAGTACAAATGTAACTATTGCGGTAACGAATTTAAGCGATCCAAGGCATTGAAGAACCATTTAATACTTCATACGGGACTTCGACCCTATTCCTGCCCTTTTTGCAACAAAACATTCGCGAATGGGTCCAATTGTCGAAGTCACAAAAAGAAAGCTCATCCCGATGAATTAAAAGCTTTGGAAGCAAGTGGCTTGAAATCGACTGTGGAAATTCCTCGGATTGAAATGTTGCAGCCAAAGTAAGATTTTTTTCATTTTTTTTTTAAATTCTTAAAAAAAATTAATAATTTTTTAGAAAAATATCAAATTTCGAGCAAGAAATCTCAAACGGGCTCCAAATGACTGAACAACATGCCATAACGTTGCCATCTCTCGCCACAATTGATAACTTGCCATTGCAAGCAACAACTCAATCCAGCTTGAGTCAAATTCAGGTGATTGACATGCAACATCCAATAATTCATCAGCAACAACAAATGACACAAGTTATCACGCAAATTCCGTCAACGAATGCAGCGACGTATCATGTTCCCGTTACGATGTTGTCAATTATTGAACATCCATCGATAGAGACGAAACATGAACCTGTGTAAAATTTTATTGAAAAATTAATTTTTTTAAGTAAAAAAAATTAAAATTAAAATTTAATAAATGTTTCAAAAAATTTTTTTCGTACAAAATTAAGTTTTATTTATTTTAATATATTTTTTTCTTTTACAGGCGATTAAAAAATATTTTTTTTTTAATTTAAACTAATCGTAAGTATTTTTTAAATGCTTTCTTAAATACAAAATTAAAACTAGTCTACTTGAGTTAAATACAAAAAAGGCATGAAATTAGTTGAAATCGATCTTTTAATATAACCTCAAAAATTTCTTTGAATGAAAATGTTTAAAAAAATTATAAATTTTTAAGTTTTTTAAACAAAAAAATGAAATATTAAAAATTTGTGACATTTTTTGAAGGAAATTCATCTTAAAAACTCAAAATTAATGGAAATTTGAATTAAATTTTTAAAAAATATTAAACATAACCTCAAAATATATGTTGATCTGTCATGAATTTATTTTTAATTTAAACATTTTTTGTTTCTGTTTGTAATGTAATTAATACTGTTTGAAATTTTTGAGCCGTTTAATAAAATTATTAATCAAAATTTTTTTTGTATTTTTTGCAAAGAAGTATTTTATTGAAATTTTGAACTTTTGTTATTTAATGAAATTTAAAATAAAAATAATTTTATAAAATTACTCAAAAAAATTTAATTAATAACAATTTTATTCAGTATTAAATAAAAATGAAAATTTTTTGAGATATTATTTAAGTTTTTATTTTAGAAAAAAAAAATAAAAGAAATTATTTGTTTCAAATTATTAGAAATTTCAAATTATTTGGAAAAAATTAAAAAAAACTTTAAATATTTCAAATTATTTTATTTTTATAATTAAATTAATAAAGAGTTTCTATTTTTACGAAAAATTTTTAGATTTTTAAAGTAATAAAAAATTGAATTTATTAAAACGTAAATTTTTAATTATTTTTAAATATTTTTCTGATTTTTTTTTAAATTAAATTTTATAAAAAATCTTAAACTAATAAAATCTTCTTTAATTCTGGGTTGAGTGAACAAATTTTATCTACATATTTAATATCATGGTTAATTAAATTTCATTCATTTTTTAACACATTCACCTTTTTTGCTCATTTAATTTTTAAATAAGGATTAAATGCTTTTTTTAAATAATTTTGTCCTTATTACTTATTAATCTAATGTTATAATAAATAATACCAAAAATCAAATTAAATAATTTTTTTCGAAATTTTTTCTTATTGAACAATCGCTCTTCCCGCATAACCTCCGCATCTCGACCTCTGATGATTATAATGTTGATGATGCATGTGTTGCGTTGTCGGTGTGATGTGATGATGGTCGTTGTATGGTTTTTTGGTGCTGTGTAGTTTAGATGCTAAGCGACATGTCTAAAAATATTTTTTTTTTAAATCATAAAAATTTATTTTTTTAATTGAAAAATTTTAAACTTACGATAATTGTTGACAAAGCAAGTAACGCTGCCAAAACTCCTGAAACGCCAACCACATTTTTGCATTGTTCGTAACTTTGTTTGATGCTCATTGGACCGTTGCTTTCTTCACCGGGCATTGTTACGCTATAAGCGATATTCTCCTTGAAACGAGTGTATTCCGTGGAATTACGATCTGTTGCTCTTCTTCGACGACCATGTCCTTAAAAATTAAAAAAAAAATCGTTAGATCTCATTTTTGGCGGGAAAACTATTTAAAGGGCGGGAAAAATGTTATTTTGGTGAAGAGACATTTTTAGGTGATTTTTTCGGATAAAAAGAGGGAATCTTACTTTTGTTACTACCTGTTGGCTCGTACAGATCTAAGCAGAAATCTGGTTGACAATCTGTGGCATCCATGCATGCTTTGATCTAAAAAAAATTAATTAATAAAATAATTTTTTTTTAATTTTTTAAAATTTTATTTAATTTAATTAAAATTTGGAAAAAAATATTTATTAATATTATTTTAATTAAATATTTAAATAATTTTTAAAATTTATTTAAATTAATTTAATTGATTTTTTTTTATTAAAAAATATTAATTTTTTTTTTTATTTATTTATTTATTTCATGAAATTTCTTACTTGAGAATGAATCCAAAGAGTACTCCGTTCCTTCATAGTACTCAACAAAAACGCTTCAAAATCCAAAAATACTTCGTTCGGTCGATCGCGATATCTTGCCGGTTGATGAGGAATAATCGAAGCAAAATCTCGATTTCGACAGCCATCGCGAACCAACGAAACAGCTCCTCGTGCATGCGGATCTTCGGGATCTGGAGAGACAGTTACTTCCATTAATTTCACGTATTTCCAAACACTTGCCGAACTGATTCTCGCTCGTAATTGCAATTTTGTGCCAATTGGAACAGCTTGATCGACAGGAACTTCGTCATTTTTCAAGTGATGAGGAGCAATAGTCGTCGAATGATTTCTCAAATGCGACGGTTTGTCATTGATGCCACTCAAACGAGCAATTGGAGGAGCTTCTTTATACAAAGCAACCTCATATTCCAATCTTCCGGGTGTTTCTTCTACCACGCCAGAGACACGAGCGCCATGAGGACTGAAAATTCATGAAAAATTATAAAATTGGTAAGTAAAATTTATTTAATTTTTTAAAAAATATTTTAGATTTATTTTGACCTAAAAATCATTTTTTTGAATTTAAATTTTTTTTTTATTTTATATTTTTTTAGAATTTAATTTAATAAATAAATTTTAAAAAATTAATATTTTTTTTTAATTTTTAATATTTTATTATTTTTAAAATTAAAAAATTATAAATATTTTTTCATAAATTTAAATAAATAAAAATTAAATTATTTTCTGATGTTTATAAAAAATAAATAAAAATTAAATTTTTTTTTTTAATTTTTTTTTTTAATTTCATTTATTTTAATTTAATTAAAATTTTAATTTAATTTAATTTTATTTAAAAATAAAAAAATTATTTAATTAATATTTTAATTTAATTGGGTAATTTTATTTCGTATTAAAATTTAATTTAAAAATATTTTATTTTAATTAAAACTTTAATTTTTTATCAATTTAATTCAATATTGAAAAAAAAATCTAAAATACTTACAAACTTCCAGCAAACCCAGCAGCTTTATTCTGAATAACAGTTGGCTCTGGAGGCTTACACATTATGATGAGTTCCTGATCGGATTGCATCACAACCGAAGGAAATTGCGGAAACCAGATTCGAACATGGACAAATCCATTTCGCTTCAGGACTCCACAGCGAGTGAAATCAGTAATACGAAGATCGAAATTAAGATCTGTTGGATCACTTCGATCGGGTTTTATTCGACAAAAAGGATCAGCTTCAGGATCAACTCCCTTAAATTTAAAATTTTATTTAAAAAAATCAATTAAATTTAAGAAATTAAAAAAATTTACCCGATCATCCGCAAAAATAGGCGAACCTTTAAATCCCAGAGGTTTTGTCAGTTTCGCCGAAATAAAATCTCCCGCAAGAGGATTCTGTGAGGCAAACGAACATTGTATACTCGACACGTCGTAATCTTGTGCCAGGAGAATGTGTGAAAACTGAAAAAGAGAAAAAAAATAGAACACTTGAACTAGAATGAAGTAATCTTGTATCATTATTCAATCTGGATGTGTTTGGATATTCACTCATCATCATAATAATTATCTTCAATGTAATCACAGCACAGTTACTTTGAACCAGCAGTAGTTGTTACGATAATTGTAAACTTATCAAGCACACACTGAGTTGAGCATCCATCCATCCATCGAAAAGTATGCGGTTGAAAAGCACTTAAAAGTAGCCAAATCGCATCTTAATCAGACCATCATTTGGTCAACGGGTGTTCATTAATTTGTGTGAATTGTGGTGACATAATGACAATTCTTGACTTTAACAAATAATTTCTTGTTATGCATCGTAAAAGCAGAAGCTGTGCAAAAAAGTTGATCGTGCATAACGACGATTTATGTTTGCTTTGTTCTCGCTCAAGTTCAGTAGAACAGCGACTTTTCATTGTTTTAAATGATATTTTTGTTGTAATGATGTACTATTGTCCGGTTATTGGTCCAATTTGCAAAAAAATAAACAAGCGTTTAAAGTGCAAAAACATTAAACGGAAAACAAATAAATTTCGTGTTCTTGTTAGATGAGTATTTATTAACAATAAAAGACACAAAAAATGTTTTGAAAGTCATCGTTAAAAGAAGAAAAATAACAAAAGCGCTTTTAGAGGTAAAAATTTAACGAGTGTCGAAAAATTCAATTAAGATTTTTCGAGGAAATTAAAGAAGTGAGAAATATTGCAAGAATGATGGTTTTCAACTTTTTTAAACAATTTAATGGATATTCGATGGATATAGAATCAATAAAGTAAGTACGTTAGAAAAGTCATAGAGTTGTTGATGTTCATAAAAAAAATAATCACAAGTAAAATTTAATTTCTTTCAGCAATTTGCATTATCACAATAAACTAATGTCTCCGAACCTTCGTGGAAATTTGATAAGATTGAAAAGCATCAAGTTCTACTGTAGCACTGACTTATCGTTTCAAATGATAGTCGGGAAGAATAACTTGCCTTTCCCTTCAATATGAACTCGATAAGGCTGATAATGTAATTAATCAAGGCGTCTTTACAAGCTTCGTTTAAATTTCATGAATTTAAAAAAAGTTTTCTCACAAGATCTCCTGCCAGAGCTGGATAAGGCAATACTTTTCTCAATGATCGTTCCATATAGAAGACTCCAGAAAAATTCAAGTTCTTACTGAAAAAGCAGCAGATTCAATTTGGGAAAATTAAACATTGCAAAAAATACAAAAAATTACAAGGCAATTGTTTAATGTATATGAGAAATGGTTTTTTCTACTTAAGTCTCAAATCCCAAATGACTTTCGTTTGACCATTTTTTTTCTTTGAAATTGGCAAATTATGCTATTTTGAAACAAACAATATTCCTATTTGGCTTTTACTTGAATCAATCTTCGGAGTTTTTTGATGGCCTTGGTTGAATGTTGATAACCTTGATCCTGACTTTTAAGAGTTCCCTGTATCGAAATCCAATATCCGAAGAACTTTTTGATAAAATCATCAAGATCAAACAGGAAAATGAGGTTCGTTTTCTTCCACGAATACAGTCACGGAATAGTAATTTTCACAAGGGCTTGAACTTTTTCAATAAACTTCCTGTAAATGTCCGCCGAACCGAGAACGTTATATACTTTAAATCAGAACTGAAAAAAATCTTGACTAACGAACTACGTCCCTTAAGTTAAAATAGCTTTATGTATTAGAATAAGTCAAAACTCCAAATTGTCTTCCAAATTTATGTCTCCTACTGCCAAAAACAGTTAATGCTGAAGTAATAGTTTAAGCAAAGAAAAATAAATAGTAATAAGACAGACATTTCAACCTCTCAAGAGCCAAATTGTTTAAAAACTTAACGCCTTTTAATAAGAAGAAAATTCAAAAAAAAATCAATGAATTAAATAACGCTACATTTTTCGTGCAAATCGTACGAAATAAAGTAAAGTTAAGTAAACTCCATCAAGCATAACCAATCATCTTATTTTATTTTGTGTGTTTATTTTCAAACCAAACCAATTCTTCTAAAGTTTACCTACTCTTATGTACCCAAAATAAAAATAAATAACAAGAAAAACAATGAACGGAATAAGTGCATGCATCTAAAATGTCTGATGATCAGAAACAAAGCACTTAACGCACGAAATAGAGAATGAAAAACGGAAGAAGTTCCGTTCACCGCATGTTTGTTAAAAGTTAAAATTAAACATAACATGCCGAAAAATTCTGTTATTTTCTTACAACATTTTTTAATTAAATTTTATGTAATTTGGGCTTTTTTTACCTCTTGGATATAGGGGAACAGTTCCAGTTGTAATGAAATTAAAGAAATGAAATGAAGAAAAAAAAATTAACATCGTGACCTTAATACAGTTACCTACTAATTTCACAACAATAACACGCGTAATTCGAAAGCCATAAGCTTGATGAGAATTTGCATAATTTATCTCTAATGTAGTAATTTTTCCGAGTTCATTATGAAGAAAAAAATGCATTTTGATGAGAATTCATGATAATTCTCGCTAATTTAACACCAACTACTGATGAATGATAAAAAGTGAAGAGACGTGGTTTATTGGATGAAAAAAGGCGGGAAAAAAGAAGACGATGAAAGTGCTTGGGCTCATTGATTAGGTCTAATGATAGCTATTGAAATGATAATAAAACAAGAATAAAAGTCGAGAAAGAGAGAAATTGACCAGAATTGGTCAAATTATGGTTATTTAAAACTTTCGAATGGCTTTTTATCAACTTCCTTCTTGCATTGAACGAAAGTTATGAAGAAAGGTTCTGCGAGACGCAGTTAAATTGGGTTATTTGTGTTTATTTATTGGTTTTTTATTGTTTTTTCAGTGCAAAGTGTGCCTGCGGTTGCTACTCGAAAATTATGATATTTTCACTGAATCTGATAGTTTATGCTTTGGTAAAAGGTGCATGCATTACACATTAGAAAAGAACATTAAAGTGAAAGAAAAATTATGTTTGGACGATTAAAGTAGAAAAAAATTGCTTCATAATAGCGAAAAATAGCGTAAAAGATCAAACTTAGGTGAAGGTGAACTAATTTTGTTCTAAAAGTAGAAAAAAATAAATTAAATATAATAAAAGAAAAAAAACGGTTGAATAGTCACGAAATAAAAAAAGCTCAGATGGAGATCTCATAAATGTGAGAAAATCGAGTTATGAAAGGAGGAATATTAAGGTTTTTCAAGAGCTTTTCTGGGTCACGTGCCTAATCAAGCGGATCTGCGTTATCTAATGGCATGAAAATATTTGACAGCTCAAAGCGTGTAAACTCAAACAATTTCGAGCACGTCATCTCGGAGGAACGTGAGTCTCACTGAGCATGACGAGATGAGGTGAGTAGGCAAGAATTTTGTTCAGCATTTTTTCATGTCAGTAGTTTTTTGGTTTTAAATTTTTTCAGTAACGAGTTTTAGAAAAAAAATGATTGCTTGACGAATAATTGCGAGAATTAAGGACGATTTAAAGCAATGCAAAATTTTATGTTTTTAATATTTTTTCTTAAATTTTAATTTTTTTTATTAATTTTTAATTTTAATTTACTTTTTATTTTTTTTTTTATTTTTTTTTTTAAATTTTTTGATTTTTTTAACAAAAATATTTAACAAGGTCTTTAACAAAAATTCTTTGAAATATTTGCTTTTATTGAAAATTTCAATTTAAAACAAACATTAAAAAAATATTTTGAAAATTTTATTATTATTTTTATCCCAAAAAAAAAAAAATATTTTATTATGAAAATTGACAAAAAAACGAAAACTTGCAAAGAGACGAAACGCAATATTAAATTCGTAAGAAAATATTGATAAAATTATGGTTATTAAATTTAGAAAAAATTTAGTTATCCAAAACAAAAAAATAAAATGAAAAGCTAAAAAAAATAAGTTTTAAATTTAAATTAAATTAAAAGTTTTTTAAAATTAAAATTTTTAAATAAAATAAATTTTAGGTATTAAAAATAAAAAAAAAATAAATCAAAATTTTTAAATTAAATTTTTTAAATTTATTTAACGAAAAATTTTCTATTTTTTTTGAAATGTACCTAATTTAAAAATTTATAAAAAAAAATTGAGAAATATTTTCAATATTTCTTTTAATATTTTTTAGTAATATTTTTCTCAATTTTTTGAATTATATTATTTATTTTAAAAATTGTTATAAATTATTTATTCATTTTTTTAAAATTAATTCAAATTATTTCAGACATTAACCTAATTTTCTATAATTTTCAATTCAAAAAAAAAAATAATGATAATTTTGTCGTTAAAAATTCAACATCTTTGAAAATTTTATTTATTTTATTTAAATATTATTTATTTAAAAATTTATTTATTTATTTATTCAGTCCACGTGAATAATTTCTCATTTTTATCTAAAATATTTTTTATTTTTGTTATAATGAATTTGATCACAAATATTTACCACAAATTAATTAAAAATAATAAAATAAAATATTTTTGTTGCAATATTTGCACTGCTGGTAATTGCATCAACTTAACACCATTCAAACAACTCAAAAATTGAAAAATAACAATAGATAATATTTTTTATGTATGTGAAAAATAGTTAAATACCATAATGAAATAATTTGTTTCCATTATTCATAAAATTAAAACATTATCTTCACTCTTTACACAAAAAACACTCAATTAGTGTGCAAAAGTGCGTGGGGTTATTTTATTTGGATTAAGAGGTTAATTTATGATTTTTTTCTGAATAATTATTTTAATTTATTTACTTTCTCCAAACAAATTCAATTTTTCGCCCCAAAATTAACGCAAATATTTCAAAGCGATGCAAATAATTTTAATTTAATCGCATAACAGTGCATTCATCTCAATCGTTGCATAACATGTTGCAAGCCTTGAACTTAAACTTGATCTCATATTATAACATGCCGCGCGCGTATAAATAGCAATTTATGCCATAACCGGAAAGTACGGCAAGCACACTGACCTACTGCTGTAGTGTCGCTCGTACCAACATTTTTCCTCTTCGTTTGAAGTAAAAAAAAATACATAAAAGACGATTGATATGCTCTAATATTTCCTCTCTTTTATTATTTTTTATTTAAGCGCGTTTTTTTTTTCATTTCTATTATTACTACAATTTTTATGATTGTTCTCTGATTTATGATTGTAACTTGAATTGTTTGTACATAATTTATAAAAGTATCATTTATTCATGAAAAAAGTGCAGCTAAAATGGTCCGTGTGCAACAAAACGACATACGGACTGTTACTTCGGCGTTCTAATTAAATCAAAATCTGGTTTTCTTCTAATGTTCTTTTAATAGACTCTGATGAATGCAATTGTGCATACTAATTATATACGCCTTTATCGAGAGAAATATTTCTCCCGCCCGAATGCATTTATTGGTGTCAGTCTGGTTTTCCGAACAAAAGTGACGAGATAATTTAAATATGTAACGAATGAGCCGTTAGATTGTTTGAGCTTTGAAAAAAAGTGGTAAATAGGACATATTTGAATTAAATTAGTACTAAAATTATTTTTTTATTTGCATATTAATTTTAAAAAAAATATGATTTTTTTTTATCAAGTCTCGTTAAAATAAATATTTATTTATTTAAATTTAATTAAATAATTAAAATAATTTATTAATTTACCTAATTATTTTTTTAAATTTTATTTTATTATTATTTTTTATTTTTTTTTTATTTTTATTTTTTTTTTAAATATGTATCAAATGAGCCGTTAGATTGTTTGAGCTTTTAGAAAAAAAGTGGTTTTAATTTATTTTTTTAAAAATTTTTTATTTTTTTTTTTTTAAAAAAATTTCAATTTCATATTTAAATTATTTTCAATATTTTCGACTTAAAAATTAATTTTAATTTTTAATAAATTATTTGATTTTTTATTTAAATTTTATTTTAAAATTTTTTAATAATTTTTATTTAAATTATTTTAATTTTTTAATTATTGCATTACATTAATTTCATCTTTTTGATTTTTTTTTTAATTTTATTTTAATAAAAAAAAAAAATATTAAAAATACGAAAAATTTCAACCAATTAAAATAATATAAAAAAATAATAAATTATTTAATTTAATTTTTTAAATATAATTTTATTACTTTAGAAATCAATTAATTTTAAACTAATAATTTTAATTTTTTTTTATTAGTAAAAATTTGTCAGTGAAAATTTTTAATGAAATTAAATTAATTTTTATATTATATTTTTATAATTAATTTATTTATTTATGAATATTAAAAAATATTTTTATAAAAATTTTAATTTTTTTTAACAAAATTAAAATTGAAAAAAAAATAAATTAATTAAATTTATAAAAAAAATTATTTTTTAAAAATTTAATGAAAAAAAGTTATTTTTTTAAAATTATTATTTTTTTTAATTTAAAAAAATACAATAAATTTTTAATATAATTTTTACTTCAAATTTTATTTTTTTAATTATAAATTTTTTTTTTCTTTAATTTTTTTTTTTCAATTATCCTTTTAAAACACAAAAATATTTAATTTCTCCCATGAAACACTCGCATTCGAAACGAAAAGTAAGCAACACACAAACGCATTCTCGTTTAAAATGTGTCGCCTTACAGTTACATCACTTACATGCAGTTTGACGACACACAGCTGCAACTCTGTACCATTCCGCCGATCATTAGATAATTTTCTATAACATCGATGAATAAATGGCAGAACGGCAAATCTAAACTCATAACATTAAAATTACTCGTCGCTGCATCGATGTTTATTCATATGAGACGCAAAATGATCTTTATCAAGCGAATTTGTTACTTACCGTTGTTAAAATGATGAATAATTTGTTGAGGCAAAATTTGCCGAAGATTTCGTTCACGTTCATTTTGGTCTAATTTTTATCACTTTTTAGTTCAATTTTTTTTTTAAATTTTATTTATTAAAAACTTTTATTTTCTCTTAATGTCTCTATTGTATTCAAACAAAAAAAAAACACAAAAAATATTAGAAAATAGTTCTTTTTAATTAATTCGTCGTCGTCAGATCCATTTCCCATTTTGTACAAACGCATTAACACACAAAAAGCGAACAAATCTAGATTATTATTATTTTTATTTCATAATAAAAGACAGAAGAAATAAATAGACGAAAAATTAAAGAAAAAGAAGAAAGTAAACACGTTACGCACTGTGATTCGTATATTTGGCTTATAAATTTTTTAAAAGCATTTGATACGCAAGCAGCATCTTTTTTGTTGTTAAAACTATCTTCTTGTGTTTATAAAATATAATTTTCAATGTCTCACAACAAAAAAACTCAAAGACGATATAATTTCAGTATTTTAGTGAAACTTTTCGCTTTTTTGTTGTTTTGACATCAAAAATCGTGACACAGTTCTTTATCAAAATATGAATGAAAAAAAAACAAAAATATGAAAATGGAAATTTCTTTTCAAGTAATGTGTCTGGAGAGCGTGTTTATCAAAAATTGTGATCATAGTGAGGAAGCAGAAATTTTGTACGAATGAAATATTTTGATAACTCAAGTGTTAAAGAATAAATTTTAGCAAAAAAAAAAATATAATTGTAATCTTTAATAAAAAATATAGAATTATGATACTGGATGAAAATAATTAAAGGAATATATTTTTTTAAATTTTTTAATTTAATCAAAATTAAAAAAAAAATTAACTAAAAATAAATTAAAATTTATTTATTTAAAATAATTATTATTTATTTATTCTTCAAATTTAATGAAAAAATAATTTTAATTGATTTAAAAAATTAATTAAATATTTAAAAATTTAATTAAATTTTAATTTAAAAAAAATATTAAGAAATACAACTCTTAACAAAATTTGAAAATATTAAAATGGACTTAAAATGTATATAAAAATATTTTGAAGCATATACCTAATAAAATTTCTATTCATCATTGACATAAATATTCAAATATTTATTAAAATTTTAAATAAATTTTAAAATTAATCGATAAATTCATTAAAAAATATTAAAAATAGTGAAAAATAATTCATTAAATAAAAATTAAGTTGATTTTCTAGAAATATATATTTTTTAAAAACTGAAGTTGCCGATCAAAATATATTTTTTATACAAAAAAAAATATTGAAATGTTTAATTTTTATTCTTAAATTTTATTTTTCAGTTTTAAATTAAATTAAAATTAATTAGCTTTAAATCTGAATTTATTTTTAAAAATTATTTTTTTAGAATGAAATTTTTAATTTAAATTTTTGGTAAAAAATTTTTTATCAGCTTCGACTAAAAATCAAAATACTCTTTGAATATAAGTTTTTTTTAAATTATAATTTTTTTTTATTTAATTTTTTTTTTTTTAAATTATTCAATTAATTTTATTATAATCTTTAAATATATTTTAAAATAATTATTTAAATATTTTAATAAAAAATTATTTTTTTAATATAAATAAATCATAAAAATTTTATTTCAAGAAAGATAATCTTCGCATTACTTCCGTTAAATATTCTCAGAACAAAATTCATGTTCCATATCCTCCAGATCTCAATTCCCGATAACTCTCTACATTCAGTTATCGTTAATTTAATCACTCAATTACCGCCTTTTGCCACTTCAACTGAACAATTAATCAAATTATTTCATTTGTACGCATGGAAAAACGGATCATTCACGTCGAACTGTACTTCTCTTCAAGCATTCATCAAGTTGTTATTACTCACTTAGAACTAACCCATATAATATTTCTGTGCTTGAATATATTAAAAAAAATATTTTATTCACTTTACACTCATCATCGATACAATTATTGCACTTTTTATGATTTTTTTTTGCTTCTTCTTCCAGTTACTCCGTAGAAGGCAGAAGAAACAACAACACTTGTCCAGACGAGTTTTTTCTGCAGCGAAATGAGAACTAGAACAAATATGCGCGCATGCAACAGGAATCGCAACGCGTTGTACCGTTTTATAATATTTATTTGCTAAACTTGCACTATTTTTCGATTGCGTTTAGCGAAAATTGCGCGAGAGAAAGGTTTCGAATGCACGACCGTCTTTGCCAACAACTTTGCGAGTAATGAAGATAATGTTGGAAGAAGAAGGTAGAAGAAGCAGTAGGCAGAAGTTAACAGTTTTTCTATTTTGCCGAGTGTTGTTGGTGTGTGGCGTAGGAAAATTGTATCTTGATGTGATATGAAAGCAAAAATAAGACAAAAATGTGAATGAATTGAATATTTTTCTAAAGAAAAAAAGGTAAATCACAGATAATTTGAGTGAAATGAATAGGCGTAGTAACGTGGAACGTGCTTTGGTTAACCATTGTCGTGTAAATAAATTTTTTGCGTGCCCTTTCGTGATTTTTCTGGAAGGGTTTTCATTCAAAAATGCGAAAATAAATATTTTTAATTTATTTTTATTATTTTTTTAAATTATTAATTATTGTTTATTATTAAATTTATTTTAATTAATTTAATTTATAATTAATTATTTATTTTTAATCTAATATTTTTTTTATTTTTCTTAAAAAAATTAAACATTTATTTAACATAAAAAAATTGAAAAAAAATTTTTTTAAATCATTTTATTTAACTTTTAATTATTTCATATTAATTAATTATTTTTATTAATTTTAATAAAAATAATAAAATAAAATAACTAAATTAATTAAATTTTTTTTTTATTTTTTAACATAATAAAATTAAAAAAATTTTTCAATTTTATTTTTTTTATCAAAGAGATCAAAATTATTAATAAAGATGTTATTTGTTGTCAACAAATGTACTTGATCTCTATTCAAAAACCACTGAGTATTTTTTTTTCAAACGTGCCTTTCATCCAATAAACAACAATGTGAATCTTGACATTTGCGGCAATCATAAGAAGCTTGTTATGGTTTAGATAATTTCAATAATTTTTCTTTGGTTTGGCGAAGAGAAAAAAAATTAATAAAAGATTAATTTAAATAGAAAAAAATAAGGAATTAATTGTAAAGGGTGACAGTTGATGGATTAAGACATCTCAAAGAAATAAAATTACTGTGAATTTATGTCATTTTAAACATTTTCTCAACTTTTTTAAAAGGTTAAAGAACTTAAATTTAATTCAGTAAAAAAGACTAAAATTATTGAATAATAAGTTATTTTATTAAATATTTTGTTTAATAGAAAAAATTTTTTTTTAAAGATTTTTCCAGTTATGATTTTGGCTTAAAATACATATTTAATAAAAAAAATAAAATTAAAAAATTATTTAAATAATTTAAAATAAAATATATAATTAATAATATTTTTTTTTAAATCTTAATAACTTTTTAATTAATTAACAAGCACTATTTTTTCATTAAAAATTTTATAAAAACATTTTTTTTTGTTTTCTCGAAAATTTTGTGTTTATTAATTTATTTAATTTTTAAAATTATTCAATTAATTTTAATTTTTAATGTATTCTATCAATAAATATTTTTATTATTTTTTTTAACATAATTTTTTTTTAAATATTTTTCAATTTTTCAGCTAATTTTCGAAAAATTAAATAATTTTTCTTCATTAAACATTTATTTTTATTTTATTAAATTAAAATTAATTAATTAAAAAAAAATTAAAAATATTTAAAATAAATTAAATTTTTGAAAAAAATCACAAAGACAAGAATTTTTTAATTAAAAAAAAATTAATTAAAATTTTCAGATTTGAAAAGCCCAAAAAATCATTTAAAAATTTAATTAAAAATAAACTTTAATAAAAAACTTTTAGCGCCATTTCACTCACTTAACCGATTCAAACCCGCAAAACTTCCCATTTAGACATCACTGCTCGAAGACCCACAATTCCAACTTCAAAACAAACAAAAACTTCCTCTTATCACAAAATCATGAAATTAAACAAAAATGCCATTTTGTCAGGCTTTTGTGCGTGTCTCGGCTCGTGTTTCGGCAAACTCTCTTCCATCGTGACGGTCGAAAACAACGCCATCCTCTACACAATTACTTCCATCAACATCGCCTTAATGCTCCTCTTCAACGGATTAGTTTGGACATTTTTCGTGAAAGCCCTTCAGAGCAAAGACTGCAACACAGCGACAGCTACTGTGACATCATCTGGCGCCAACTACATCCTTTCCGCGCTACTTGGCTGGCTGATATTCGGCGAAACGAATTGCGGGCTCTATTGGTTCGGAATATTTTTAATCATCATTGGGCTGGCAATAATTAACAAAAGTGACGAAAGTCCAAAATTTGAAGAGAAATTAAAGAAAAACTGAAAAAAAAATTTTTTTAGTTCAAGAAATTCTCTTAAAATTTATTTTTTTAATATAAACGGTCTTAAAATTAATGAAAAAAAAAATTAAAAGGAATTTAAGCATCAACTTCTTGTTTCTTCGACACTTTGTCGCCGTCATCGCCATCGAGAGCATCATCGGCCTTGCGTTTCTTGCCGCCCTTGTTAAATTTGTCGTTTCCGCGATTTCCGCCGCGACGTCCCTTGTGTCGCGAATTAAATGCTTGACGTCGTTCCCGAATGTTGTTAATTTGTTCCTTCAGATATTCCTCTTCTTCTTCGCCTTCCAAGACGCGAACCGTGATTTCTTTGTCGTTCACCGTAATTTTGCCGTCTTTGCATCTTTCGAGCACTCCTTTGGCGCTGTCAGCCTCCTGGAAGCGCACATGGCCCGAAGTTTGTCCCTTTTCGAATTCAATGAAGGCAATTTGCGTCGTTCCCAAGGCTTCTTGCAACGATTCGCGAATTTTTTCACGTGTTGCTTCCGGATCGAAGCCATCTAAGTTAATTGTGGCTCCCTTGGGCAACTCGATTTTCTCTTTTTCCTCTTCTTCCTTCGCCGCGTCCTTTTTCTTCTTGTTGGCGTTGCGTTCTTCGCGTTTTTCCTCGTTGTACGTGTCCTGCCATTTGCGAATTAGTGCGACTTCGTTGTGTTTGACGCCTTCCAACTTCAAAAATGCCTCCGCTTGATCTTTCGTGGCGAATGTCGCAAAAACACTTCCCTTGAATTTGTACTCTTTCGTGCCCTTGTCGTGATATTTGCGCATCACGATGTTGACGACTTTGTCGAAACCGCGGAAAAACTCGATTAAAGTGTTCATGTCGGCATCGAGGGGAAATCCTTTGACGTAACAAGTACGGGACATAACCTCCTTGCGATGTTCCTCGTTTTGTTCGGGCAACGGGCGTTCCGGATGACGACGAAGCTTGGTACGATCCTCGCTGACTTGCACGAGACCCTCGTCACTCTTCTCAATGGCATCGACAATGACTTTTTCGTCTTCCGACAAAGCTTGAAGTCGTTTGAACGTGAGAAGTGTCTTGACCGGGACCCATCCGTCGTCTTTGGAAATTTGTTCTTGCAGGAATTTGTCGCGATTGAGGTTGGAATCGCCGAAATAATACTCGAGTTGACGGATTATGTTGGATTCGAGCTCCGATAATTTGCTGGCGCCATTTGATTCGACCATGTTTCTGTGTGTGACTGTGCGGGAGGAAAATTTCACAATGTTACAAAATGGATTTTGATGAATTTTAGGGAGAAATTTTTGAAGTTACCTTAGAGGTGATGCTCTTCAAGTGAGATTTAGCGTAAAATACTGAATATTTTCTATTCAAAAAGTTATTTAATTTAATTTACAGGGATTCGCCGCGTTATTGAGACACCACGTTGAATTTGTTATGACAAATGAATTATCAATTTGAGTCGTCTCAAAGTGTTTTATAATTTTTTCGACGAAAACAAACCAAGGTCATTACAATAAACAAATTATTTGAGTTTTGTTCAAAAAAAATATTTTATAACATTTTATAACTTAAAACTGCTAAAAAATTTAAACTGAAAAAAAAAATTTCCTTTGACATAGTTTTGTTTTAAAAACTAAATCAAGAGCAAAAAAACTGTGTCAAAAACTGTGTCAAAGCCATTTTTGTCAAATCTTGCTCCAAATGGATAAAAATTTGTCAGAGGGCTCTAATTTATCATTTTTAATCATTTTATAACTTAAAACTGCTAAAAAATTTAAACTGAAAAAAAAATTTTCCTTTGACATAGTTTTGTTTTGAAAACTAAATCAAGAGCAAAAAAACTGTGTCAAAAACTGTGTCAAAGCGATTTTTGTCAAATCTTGCTCCAAATGGATAGAAATTTGTCAGAAGGCTCTAATTTATCATTTTTAATCATTTTATAACTCAAAACTGCTAAAAAATTTAAACTGAAAAAAAAAATTTTCCTTTGACATAGTTTTGTTTTAAAAACTAAATCAAGAGCAAAAAAACTGTGTCAAAAACTGTGTCAAAGCGATTTTTGTCAAATCTTGCTCCAAATGGATAGAAATTTGTCAGAGGGCTCTAATTTATCATTTTTAATCATTTTATAACTCAAAACTGCCAAAAAATTGAAACTGAAAAAAAATTTTTTTCCTTTGACATAGTTTTGTTTTGAAAACTAAATCAAGAGCAAAAAAAACTGTGTCAAAAACTGTGTCAAAGCGATTTTTGTCAAATCTTGCTCCAAATGGATAGAAATTTGTCAGAAGGCTCTAATTTATCATTTTTAATCATTTTTTCACTCAAAACTGCAAAAAAATTTAAACTGAAAAAAAATTTTTTCCTTTGACATAGTTTTGTTTTGAAAACTAAATCAAGAGCAAAAAAACTGTGTCAAAAACTGTGTCAAAGCGATTTTTGTCAAATCTTGCTCCAAATGGATAGAAATTTGTCAGAAGGCTCTAATTTATCATTTTTAATCATTTTACAACTCAAAACTGCTAAAAAATTTAAACTGAAAAAAAAATTTTCCTTTGACATAGTTTTGTTTTAAAAACTAAATCAAGAGCAAAAAAACTGTGTCAAAAACTGTGTCAAAGCGATTTTTGTCAAATCTTGCTCCAAATGGATAGAAATTTGTCAGAAGGCTCTAATTTATCATTTTTAATAATTTTGCAACTCAAAACTGCCAAAAAATTGAAACTGAAAAAATTTTTTTCCTTTGACATAGTTTTGTTTTGAAAACTAAATCAAGAGCAAAAAAACTGTGTCAAAAACTGTGTCAAAGCGATTTTTGTCAAATCTTGCTCCAAATGGATAGAAATTTGTCAGAAGGCTCTAATTTATCATTTTTAATCATTTTGTAACTCCAAACTGCTAAAAAATTGCTGAACTCAAAACTGCCAAAAAATTGAAACTCTTTTGACATAGTTTTGTTTTGAAAACTAAATCAAGAGCAAAAAAACTGTGTCAAAAACTGTGTCAAAGCGATTTTTGTCAAATCTTGCTCCAAATGGATAGAAATTTGTCAGAAGGCTCTAATTTATCATTTTTAATCATTTTGCAACTCAAAACTGCCAAAAAATTGAAACTGAAAAAAATTTTTTTCTTTGACATAGTTTTGTTTTGAAAACTAAATCAAGAGCAAAAAAACTGTGTCAAAAACTGTGTCAAAGCGATTTTTGTCAAATCTTGCTCCAAATGGATAGAAATTTGTCAGAAGGCTCTAATTTATCATTTTTAATCATTTTACAACTCAAAACTGCTAAAAAATTGAAACTGAAAAAAAAATTTTCCTTTGACATAGTTTTGTTTTGAAAACTAAATCAAGAGCAAAAAAACTGTGTCAAAAACTGTGTCAAAGCTATTTTTGTCAAATCTTGCTCCAAATGGATAGAAATTTGTCAGAAAGCTCTAATTTATCATTTTTAATCATTTTACAACTCAAAACTGCCAAAAAATTGAAACTGAAAAAAAAAATTTTCCTTTGACATAGTTTTGTTTTGAAAACTAAATCAAGAGCAAAAAAACTGTGTCAAAAACTGTGTCAAAGCGATTTTTGTCAAATCTTGCTCCAAATGGATAGAAATTTGTCAGAAAGCTCTAATTTATCATTTTTAATAATTTTATAACTCAAAACTGCTAAAAAATTGAAACTGAAAAAAAAATTTTCTTTGACATAGTTTTGTTTTGAAAACTAAATCAAGAGCAAAAAAACTGTGTCAAAAACTGTGTCAAAGCGATTTTTGTCAAATCTTGCTCCAAATGGATAAAAATTTGTCAGAGGGCTCTAATTTATCATTTTTAATCATTTTATAACTCAAAACTGCCAAAAAATTGAAACTGAAAAAAAAAATTTTCCTTTGACATAGTTTTGTTTTGAAAACTAAATCAAGAGCAAAAAAACTGTGTCAAAGCGATTTTTGTCAAATCTTGCAAATGGATAGAAATTTGTCAGAAGGCTCTAATTTATCATTTTTAATCATTTCATAACTCAAAACTGCCAAAAAATTGAAACTGAAAAAAAATTTTTCCTTTGACATAGTTTTGTTTTGAAAACTAAATCAAGAGCAAAACTTAATCAAAAACTGTGTCAAAATTATTTTTGTCAAATTTTGCATAAGGCAATGTTTTTTCTGTTAATATTTTCTTTTTGACAAAATGTTTTAAATCTGTAAAAAAAATTTCCATTTTTTTTTCTAAAAATCAAAAATTTTGTGCAAATATTTATATGAAACACGACACTTTTTCATACAACTATATTAAAAAAAAAATATCGTTAATTTTATAGTTTTTAAAAATTTAATTTCTAAATTTATTTCGAATTTGAAACATTTTTGATAATTGTAACAGCCTATTTAATTTTTGAAGCGATTTGTATTCAAAGAAAGACTTCCAAAGTAATTTTTGATATCAATAAAAGATTGAAAAGGATTTCTTGTGAAAAATCGGTAAGAAAAAACTAAATTTTTAATTAAAATCGCCCTATTTCTTCTACTTTTCATTAAAATTTCTTTTGATCATCATCGTAAAAGTTCAGTTTTCTCAAAATTTCTAAATATTTTTATCGTGTCTCAACTCGCCATGCTTCTTTCTTTTCGCAGAAAATGCCAGAGGAAACGAATTCCGTCACGAATGTCACCGAAGATGACCAAAAGGAGAAAAATACGCACCTAACACCGCTCCAACGAGACATCTTGGATGCCATTGCAAAGAAAGACATTTCCCGTTTGAAGCAAAATCTCGTCGAACTGAAGACTTCAATCGATTTCTACGACGACAGTGGCATGACTCCGCTCCAACATGCCGCCTTCAAAGGAGACAAAACCGCTGTCGAGCTAATTCTCGATCGTGGTCCAAACGTTAATTCGACACGACATCAATACGATTACTCGGCGTTGCATTTCGGAGCTCTTTCTGCCAATAGCGATGTTTGTCTCTTGTTGCTGTTGGCTGGAGCGAATCCCGTTGCCATGAATTCTGTGCAACGAACCCCATCGCAAATGGCTGCTTTCGTCGGAAACAAGTCTGTCGTGCAAACTATCAACAATTTTATTCCAAAAAGCGAAATTGACCTTTACACAAAGTGTCAGGATCAGCAAAAAGAGCCCCATTTACCGCCTGTACTCGCGGAAAATTTCCACAAATTTGTCATGATCACGAATTTGCATCCCGTGAAGATTGCGTTGTGTGTCCAAAAGTATCCGCTGTTCTGCGACAACCTCCCGAAAGTGAAAAAAGTCCTCGAGCTGCTTGCCGAGCGTCAAATTAAGCGTCGTGAGGAGCCCAACGAGGTCCAAGCCTTCAAATTCCATTATCTCGCATGCATCGTTGGCGAACTGAATCGCGCCAAGGAACACACTTTGACGCGCAAAGACGACGCCGACAAAAAAGAAGCCGATTTCATCGAACTTTTCACGAAAAAAGTCCTCAAACCGGCAAAAGACAACCAACAAAGTTACCTCGAGACGACAATTCGCGATCTCGTGCGTGAATTCCCCTGGCGAGAATGCACCGTCTTCAAGCAGGTCGTCGCGCAACTCGTTTCGCCCCAAAATACGCTCTCGGCATTCGATATTCTCAAGCAAAGTATCATGGGACACAACGTATTTGCGGATCAGACAGTTTATTGCGACGCTTGTAACGAAGAAAATCCCACGAAAAAATGCTCCAAATGCAAATCCGTGCAATATTGTGACAGGGAGTGTCAACGATTGCATTGGTTTATTCATAAAAAGTCGTGCGGAAAGGCAAGTGCACCCGCAACGAGCGAAGCAGCGACAAAGGGACCAATTGATGTCGCGGAGTTACAGGGAATGTTGCAACAAATGAAGGGCAAATAAAATAATTTGTATTTAAATGTTGAATAAATGTCACGGATTCGTTAATCGATGTCGTAAAAATTTGATGTTTTATTTTTCAAAACTATAATTTTTTCCTTTTGAAAAGAATTTGGACCTTGAAACAAAATTTTTTAATTAAAAATATTTAAATTTGTTCAAATTTGTTGAAAATTTTCCTTCAGAGCTATTTTTTGTTAAAATTTCCCATTAAAATTGATTTAAAAATTTTCTACTTCAAAAAAAAATTTTTTAGGCAGTTAAAATATCAGAAAATGTTTCACTTTTTTCATAAAAAAATTTATACCCTTTCGATTTTTGGAATATTTTTAGAAATTTTCATATTATTCCAAGTACTATAAGGTCTTTTTCGATTTTTTTCAAATTTAAAAATTCAAGAAAAATTAAAATAAAAAAAATTTAAAAAAATAATAAAATTTAAAATTTATTTATGATTTAATTTAATTTATGATTTGATTAAAATTAAATTAAATATTTTTTTTAATTCAATTTTTTTTAAATTTAAATTAATTTTTTATTTTAATTAAGGCCGCTCCAAATGAAAATCAAAAATAAAGTCCAAAATTTTTCAAAATAAAATGGGGGTGCAAAATAAAAAAAAAAATTTAAATACTTATTTTCATACAAAATGACAAAATTTTAGCAATTTTTGATCGTTGATCAACATTTTTGTTGTTTTTTAATAATCTTCCTTGAAACTTTCAAATTAAAAATTGATTTAAGATCATTTTAAGTTAAAAATTTAAAAATTAAAATTTCTTAAAAAATATCTGTCAAAAAATTTGAAAAAATTCAGTAATTTTATGAAAAATATTTTTAGAGAAGAAAATTCAAGTTAAAATATTATTTTCAAAACAAAAATTAAAATAATTGAAAATTTTTTATAATTTTTTTTGAAAATGTCTTGAAAAATTATGAAAATACAACAAAAAACGATCAATTTTGATGAAATTTTTAACTTTTTTTTTATTTTGCCCCATTGGATTTTTGACTTTTGAAATGGGGCATCAGACTTTATTTTTGATTTTCATTTGGAGCGGCCTCAATAATTTTTAATTAATAATTTTTAAATTAAAAATTTTTATAATTTTTGAAATTATATTTAAATTTAATTAATTTTGAAAATTTATAAATTTAGGTCAAAATTTTATATATTTTTTTTTAAATTTTCCTCAAAATTTTAATGATTATATTAAAAATCTGAAAGTAATTCCCATATTTGATTTTTTTTTAATAAAAATAAGAAAAAAAAATGTTTGAATTAGCATAGAAGCGATTTTCAAATTTTCAACGTAAAATTTTTTAATTGATATTTAAAATTCTTTAAAATAAAATAAAAATGAATTGAATGAAAATCATAAAATGTTCATAAAAAAATAGTTTTTTAAGAATTTTTGACAATTTCAATATTTCAAAATTTTCAATATTTTAACAAAAATTTGTCTAAAAACAATTATTTAAAAAAAAAAAATTAAAATTAAAAAAAAAAAAAAATTAAAGTGAAACATTTTTCAATATTGACCTACCCTCAAATTCTAACAATTTTAAAATTTCAAAAATAAATTTCGTCGCAAAAGTCCTTTAACGACAATTTCCAAGCCAAAAGTCAATGAAAAATGTACGACGTAGTTAATTTTTTTATATTCAACTTAAAATTATTTATTCGCTTATCTCATGTTTTCACGAGTGTGTTATGTGTGTAATTAAAGGGCTACCGGGAGGCGATATCAATATAATAATATATATAATTTATCAAAAAATTTACATTAAATTACAACAAAAGTTGTCGAAAATACGAAAAATACGATGAGTAATTGCACCGTTGCTTATGTCCTAATAATTCACACGCGTCTCTCTTCCTCGACACTATTCTCCTCGTTACTATTCGTACTTGTGTTACTATTGCTACTATTTTCACTTTCGTCCGTCGCATCGTCGCTCGCCTCCGTGTTGCGGTATTGGCAGTATCGCTTATGTCGTTTGAAGAGTGTTTCGAGTTCGCGTCGCAGACTCACGGGAATCTGCAAGTCCTGAATGCATTCGCCGTTCTGCAAATGTCTTACCACGCTCCACATCGCGTTCTTTTTCAGCGATCGCAACGGAAACTGTATCCGCACGAGAGTTCGTCGGATCATCCGTTGTCGCGGATCGATTTTCAAGTACCACGGCTTCGGCCAATAAACTTCCTCGTTCTCGACTACCATCCGTTCGCCCGTGAATTTGTCCATGAAAATCCACGGATGTGTCTGAAAGGTGTTGATCATGAAACGATCCTGAAAAAAAAATTTAAAATAAAAAAAAAATGACGAAACGTTAATTAGATTTACGAACCAGTGGCTTGAGTGTTTTGTACAGCACCAATTGACTCGTAAAGTTGACCCAATACACGTCAATCGTGCGTTTTGTGACATTTTCAAAAATTACAAATGCTCGAGATTCTGACTTTTCCGACTTTATGTTGAATCCATGGTTGAGAGACATTTTTCTGCTTTTGCTTCGTCGTCGTGCCGTGAACTTAATTAACCCACTACTCGATACTACGAGCGAGTGTCACGTAAAGTTCAGCACTTTGCAGCACTTTTGCCAAGAAAAATCTGGGGAAATTCTCCGGAGATGGGAGTTGCTCGAGTTTTTTCAGTGAAACGAATTCAGGACGAGAAAATGAAAATTAATAAAAATTAATTTGCTGATAAAGAGGAACTTTTTTTAAGAAGAATTTAATACAAAATATTTTTAATGCAATTCTTTGTTGTTGTTGATTGCTTTCTGCTTAGGCGTTGTTCATTAAGGGCGTTGAATGATAAGGGGGAAAGTTTTTTTTATTGTC
The DNA here is from genome assembly GCF_036172545.1 of Culicoides brevitarsis. Lineage (NCBI taxonomy): Eukaryota > Metazoa > Arthropoda > Insecta > Diptera > Ceratopogonidae > Culicoides > Culicoides brevitarsis. Next base: position 8,897,636 of record NC_087086.1, read on the forward strand.
AATGGGAGAATTTTTTGTCAAATGTCAAAATAAAATATCATTAAAATTATTTTTTATTTAATTTTTTCATTTTTAAGTAATTTTAATAATTTTGAACCTTTTTTTATTCAATTGAAAATTTAAAAAATTTTGCAATTTTCATGAACTGACTTTTTAGAAATAATTAAATTATTTTTGTTCAGAAGATTCTTCGTAATTTAAAAAAATCACTAAATTCAAATAGCTTTCGAATATTTTCCTTATGAGATTTAAAAAATTTCTTATTTTGTTTGACTTTATTAATGAATGGCGCCCCTTTGACAGAAAATGTCACTTTGTGAGACGAATGAAAGTGATAAATGTTGAAATTTTAAAATAAGCTTACCAGATCTCACTGATCTAAATATTATTTTAAAATAGATCCATTTTTGATCAATTTTCAAAGCAGTTTTATAATTTTATTTCATATTTTCAAATTGAACATTTAAATTTTTTATCGAATATTAGGTAATCGAATATAATTATAGTATAAAAAGTACCTTTTTTATAAATGAAATTTTCTTAGATTTTGAATAATTTTAAATATTTATTGAAAGAATTAAGATTAAAATTAAAAATTAAGAAAAATGAATATTTTTTACTTTAAAATTGAAAATTTTCAACAAAAACGGAAATTTTTAAATTTTTGACGCAGCAACTGATTTTAACGGAAATTTTGATCTTTTTGGATCACATTAATATTGGATCATTAATATCCATGAATTGTGAATATTTCTTTTAACATGAAAAAATTATTTTGATATTTGACTAATATTAAAAAAAAATAAAATGATTAATCTTGAAAGCTTAAAAAAATTATCGATTTATAAAATTTAATTTTGAGGTTATGTAAAAACGAGATCGTCATATAATTTTTTTTTTGCTTGTTAGAAACAATTTTAATTTTTTTCTGAATTCACTTAACGATTTTTTTTTTACTTTCTTAATATCGCTCCATAAATCTTGTTTTTAAAGCGTGCAAAATAACTTTTATTGACGTTTTACGATTATTTTTGTTGCAAAATAAAAAACAAAGTTAAAAACAGTAACGGGTCATGTTCTATTTTTTTATTAATTTTTTTTTTCTTAACGATTTCAAGTTCACAAAGCTATCAGACACCTGTCAAGTCGTACATGCATCGGAACAACACAAACACTCTTCATGACCCATAAATTTATTAATTATAGTAAATATTAGATAACGCCTGACTGACTTAACGCAATTAAAAATAGTCGAGCGAGAATTTAATCAATGACCTTCGAGATTTAATAAAAAAAAAGTTTGCAGTTTATTGTTGCGATAATGTTGTGCATTATGAGTGCGACGTACTTTGATAACGACCTGCTCAACACAAAAATTTGTGCAAAACACGTTTTACGAGTTGCTTATCAATTTCTTTTTGCAGGCGAGACGATAATGTTAGAAATTTAGGAGTTATGAAAACACGTGAAAAAAGTCTAATTAGAATTTTTTAAAAAGAATTTTAATTTGTCTGAAAGCTAAATTACAAAGAATTAAATTAGAGAAAATTACCTTTTTTAATTAAATTAACCAATTTTAATTTATTTTATTTATTATTATAATTTTTTTCTTTTTTATATTAAACATTGTAATTAAAAAAATATTTCATGTTAAAAAAGAATTAAAAAAAAAATAAATTTAATTTTTAAAATTATTTTAATTAACCAATATTGAGTTATTAACTTGTTGATAAATTAAAATAATTTTAAAAATTAAATTTATTTTTTGAAATTCTTTTTTAACATTGAATATTTTTTATTTATATACAATATTTAATATAAAAAAGAAAAATATTCATTAAAAATAAAATTTTTAAATTAATTAAAATTTAATTAAAATATTAATTTTAAATATTAAATAATTTTCAAAGTAAATTAAAAAAAAAATTTTTTTATTAAAAAATAATATTTGCTTTTTTGTTAATTTAAGTAATTATTCGATTTATTTTAATGAATATAATAAATAATTAATACCTTATTTAATTATTTAAAATTCATCTCCGGTTAATTATTATTATTTTTTTTACAAAATTAATAAAAATATAAAATTTTATAGATTTTATAAGATTTTAGTAATTATTTTTATTTAAATGAAAAATTTGATTTTAATACCTATTATTTATTATTATTTTCATTATTTCATTAGAATTTATAGGTAAGATTTTCCATAAAACAATTAAAATAAATAAAGTTTTTTTAATTTTCATTAGAAAAGATAAAGAAAAATTTAAAAAAACTTTGCATTCCTCAAGAGTAAAAAAAATTATCCTGAGATTTACCTTTTTAACCATTAAACAAAAAAAAAATCTAATTCAATATTACCATTTAACATCGAAATCTATAGAATTTAATCTTAAATAATTTTCTTTAAATTTATACTTACAAATCCATCAATAAACCAACTAATTAAAACCCCTTTAAAATTCCACTTTTAAACAATTTCAATTTTATTTGTTTTGCTTTTTTGCACCAAAATATGTCTACATTACTTCCTTTAGTTTTTATTTTGTTTCTTAGAAATTGTATAAAGCTACAATCCTTTTTTCCTTCGTTTATTTAATAATAAAATATTTCTCTCTGTGAATAAAAATCTATATAACAAAAATATCTTTCTTTCTCTTTTCTTATAAACTCTTATTAATTAATTAATTATTCGCTCAAGTTGTAATTCAAAAAATATTTATACAGTTAGTATACAATAACCAATGAATTTTTTGTTTCTTTTTTATACAAACAGGCACTTGTTGTTACCAGACTTTTACGATTGTTACAAATTATTTAACATTTATAGGTATCTCCTCTATCAGGTAAGTTATATATTTTTTTCATTTTAATAATTGACACTTGTAGGTTATTTTTAATATTTTGCTTTTTTTTGTTCTAAATGATCCTCTGTAAATACTGTTTGTATCGTTAAAGTAGTACAAATTCATTAAATTTTAATTGTTATTAATGTTTTTTTCTATATTGCGAATTATTTGTGCTTGACTAACACTAAAGTGCATAAATTTTGTGTGATATCAATTTACGGTTGTTTACAGAACATTTAAATGCCGTGTTAGTGACCGCCACTCTCGCGCAACGTGCGATTACCCAAGGGAAGTGGCGGGCGAAAGTTGTTGATGACATGTCCGCCGAGCGCATCATACGGACTCTCCTCATGCACATCGTGGCACTTGAGTTGTCGGAAAAGCGCAATTTGTTCCTCCGACACCTCAATGGGGTCCTTGAAGACAATCCAGATGACAGATTCGTAGAAAGGCGGTGTCGTCAACGAACCCAAATATGTCCAATAATTGGTGTCCTTTGGAAGCAATTTGGCGGGATCGATGGCATGAGGCAACGTGATGCGATCTCCTTTGTGCGTAATAAAGGGCAAAAGTTGTGCAATCTTGTCCATTTCCTCGTGATGCTTGCCAACCTTCAAGAAAACTCCCAAAACCGCAAGACCATCAGGTTGACCAGCAGCTTCGGCGAATGAACTGTACTTGGATTTGTCCCAGTGCACAAGATGAAGTTCGCCGGCATACGAGACGCCATCTACCTGCAAAAGATCGAAAAAGATCGTTACATAACCTCAAATTTTGACATAACCTCAAAAAATTTTCTTACAGTATGTTCCGAGCCACGTTCATTCGAGCATCCCCAATGTGAGTGAAATTGTTCGAGCACAAAGGTGTCGCTGTTCAAGGGACCTCCCGTGAGTTGAGATCCTTCTCCATTTACATCGACACGCCAACAGTAACCGGGATTTACCAAACTCCGCGTATTTTCCGGCACATATTTGAATTGTAAAGGCGAGAAATTTCCCGTTTTTTGAATGTTGCTTTTCGTTTCGATATTTACCGGAGATTGGCGATTTCCGTTGGCCAAGGGAAAAAGTTTGCCCCAAACTGCGGGACCTGAAATGAGAAAAAATAATAAATTTGATTAAAATCAGCTGATACCGCGAAAAAAGGTAATTTGATAATTTATTTAATTTTAAATACATCAAGTTTGTATTAATTTTTTTTTTTTTTATAATATTTATACGCATGATATTTTTGGCAGAGTGCCATGAAAAAAAATGTTTGTGAAAATTAAAGGTCGAGAGTTTTAATATATGAAAAGGTGTTTGAGAGCTTTCATCTGCAGGCATCGTTATTATTATCGGTAAGTTATTAAATTTCATTCATATTTTTTTTTTCAAATTTTTTTCAGATTTCTCAGATGTAAATGAGGCTGAAAATCAAGCAAGAAAAAAAAATTACGATAGAAAAAAAATTTATCAATTAATCCAAATAGCCTTGGAAAATTATTTTTATATTTATTATACTTTTTTTACAATTTAAAAAAAATTACAATAATTTATAGTTCATAATTTTACTTGAAAATAATTTTCTTGAAATTTATTGTTTATAATAACTTTGAATAGTATTTTTTTTAATTGCTATTTAATGCTATATATAATTGCTTTAGAAATTTTTCAACATTAATTTATTGTTTTAATCGTGAAGAACTTTTTATATTTTTTTAATGAGCTCGATAATAATGTTAATTTAAAAAAAATATAATTTTGAGAAAAAAATAGAATTATTGAAAAATCTTGCGAATATTCAGATTTACAAAGCAAAAATTTGCACATAATAATAATTCAACAAAAAAAACATAAATTATAATTGTTGGAAAAAAATATAATTTTTTTTGTAGTTTATTTATTTATTTATTTTATTTATATAATGTATTTAGTTATTTTGAGTAAATTTCAAACAAAAATTTATATAAAATTTCTTAAAAATTTTATAAATGTTTTTAAATTGACTCAAATTGATTCAAATTAAATATAAATTTAAAATATAAAAATAAAAAAATTAAATTAAAATTAAATTAAATAAAATTAAACAATTAAAATTAATTTAAAAAATTAATTAAATTAAATTAATAAAAATTAATTTAATTAAAATTAAATAAATTTAAAATTAAATATTTTGCAATAAAAAATTTTTTTCCTAAAATTTTATGGAAAAAAAATAATTTTCTAAAAAAATAATATTTAAAAATTATAAATATAATTAGAAAAAAAATATATTATTTAATTTAAAAATTAAAATTATTTTATTAAAATTTTAATTAAAATAATATAATTAAATTATGGAAAATAATTTTTTACGAAAAAAAATTAAAAAAATAAATTATTGTTGAATATTTTTTTCACCTCATAAATAAATAAAAAATAATATTTTTCCAAGACTTGTATACAAAAATTTATAAAATGACAAAAAGTTTTTTTTAATTAAAAGTAATAATAAATTCAAAACTTATCAAGAGAGCTTTCGAATCTCTTAAAACCCTTCATTCCTAAAGAGATTTTTAATCCAAGAAACAACAGCTTCAATTCGCAAATATTCTCACGTACTCAAACTCAATTTAATCTCGCACGGTGTGCATTCCGAGTCGTCGTTCGAAACAATCGTAATCACATGTAATGGATTTTGATTAGAGACGTGTCAACACAAGACGAGCTGGACAATATTTGCTCAAGTGCACATCATCCATTTCCACAATAAACAATAATTCATCATTTCGAATTGTTATCTCGCTTGTTATTCTATTATTATTATGTGATATTATTAAGTAATACGCTGAGTCAGTTTTGTTTATTTTACCGGGGAAAATTTATTGCGTGCCGCGAAAATTGTTTCGCACTTAAACGAAAGGAAAAGTCATAAATTTTAAAAGAACAAAAAATTTTTTAAAAATAATTCTTTTGATAAAATTTTCTTTTATTTTTATTGGTCGATTAAATTTTTTTTTTGTTTTTTTTTATTTTTAGCCCAAATTCTTTTCGTGATGTTTCTGATGTCGGACAAAAGTCACGAAGACACGTGTAAATTTGATTGATGATTAAAAAATGTGGAAAAAAGCGGCATGCAAATCAAAATTTTCACTCGACGTGATAATTACTCGCATCTCGTCATGATGATGCGAAACGTCAATGTGTCTGCCGGTTGTCGCGAAAAAAAAAGTTCATAATTCACAAACAAAACGCAAAAGCCACTGTATTTTTCATTATCGTGTGCGTGACGTGGAAAAATGCATCTGGTCTGTGTACACAAGTGACTCGAGCGAAAAATGACGAGGTAAATTCATTTCCGTTTTTAATTTACTTAGAGTGGCGAGTGAACACAAACCGCGTTGCTGATCGTGATAGCGAGTGAAGTTGATTCAAATTGTCGTTTAGATGGAAATGGCAAGACGATCCGATTATCAAATCAATTATTTTAATGCCTTTTTTCATGCAAATTAAGTGCAAATTATTTGTTTATTTGATTAATTTATTAAGTTGTCTCTCTCTCGTGTCGCATTGTTGACACGTAATTCGAGACAAATTTTTTTTTTCTAATTATTCGACTGATTGATTTCAATTTAGATCATCACACATTTTTAATTATTTTTTCGATTTTTTTGCCTTGGAACAAAACTTGTTGAAACACGGAATAAAGACAAATGACGACGAGTCATGTGATTTTATCCAGTTGAGTGTGGTTAAGCGCGGAGAATGTTTTGATGTAAAACGAGAACAATCAAATATTTAATTAAAATGACCTCAGAGATGAAATGGAGGAGCTAAGAGATAGATAAACAAGATACTGCAGCTCGTGTTGAAATTTTTACAGCTTCAAAGTAAATTTCACTATTTTTGCTTTTTTTTTTGAGGAGGAAATTCTTTTCGGCAGAAACGTTTGTTTATTTGTTTTGGATTTAGTCAATAAAATTTTTAGTCTGGAAAAACAGATTGGAATGACAAAGTGTTCAGAGTGTATTTTTAGTATTTTTGAATAAAAATGTGGTGTTTGGATTTTTTTATATTCGATCTGTGTGAGAAAAAAAATTTTTGAGATTAAAAATAAATAAAATGATGAATGTGGGTTTTTTGATAAATGTTACTAAGCAGAGAAAATAAAAAAAATATAATTTTTCAAATTAAAAAAAAAATATTTTTTTAAATTTTATTGTCAGTTATTAAAAAAATAATTAATTAATTATTTATTTATTAAAATTTTTAATTAAATTTAATTTAATTAATTAAAAGAATAGTTTAAGTTACATTTAAAAATAAAAAAAAATCATTGTTCAAATTTCACTTTTCATGTTCTACTGAAAAAAAAATAAACATTACATTACAACAAAATTGCCTCAGAGAATTTTCGAGTAACAAGTACATTAATTTATCGAACGGAAGAACGTATTAATGAAATATCAGTACCTATAAGGATGTGAAAAAAAAGTTTTTCTTGTTTTTTAATGTATGAACGTAGAAAACATTAGATATTGTATTTTTTCAGAAGGGAATTGACCCATTTGTGGTCTTATTGATTTTTGGATTAATTTTTTAATTGGATAATTTCTTAAATTTTTAATGAAATTTATTTTTTTAGATAAATAATACATTAAAATTGATACAAAATATATTTTTTTTGCTTATATTCCAATAACTAATATTTTAAATTATTTTTTTAAAAATATATTCGAGTCAAAAAATTAATGGATTAATTCTTTAATTAATTAATTATTAAATTAATAATTTTAATTTTTTTAAATAGAGGTTAATTAAATTTTATTTTAATCTTTTTATTTAATATTTTATTAACGTCAAAAAATTTTTTTTTGTTTTTAAAAATTGCATAAAATTAATCAAAAAAATTATTATTATTAAGCTTAAAATTTTTATTTATTTATTTTTTTTTTAATTTTATCATTTTGACTTCATGAAAATAATAATTTTTTATTAATGAAGCAAAAATTCTCTTATAAAAAAAAATTTTGTCTTTCGTATAAATCATTTTTCAATAAAATAAATAAATCAAGAAAAATTAACTTTGTTCATTTTCTTTAAAATTTTTAAGTATTCTTTAAAATATTTTTTTAATTGTTTAATTAGTTTCTTAAAAATACTTTTTTTTATTAAATTAAAAATTAAAATAATTTGTTTTTTGTTTTGAAAAATTACATAAAATTTATCAAAAAGTTATTTTTTTTACCTTAAAATTTTTATTTTTTTTTTTAGAAAAATTCTATCAATTCGACATCATAAAAATAGATAGTCTCTAAAAAAAATGTTTTTCGTGTAAATCATACTTTTAATAAAAAAAATTTGTTCATTGTTTGAGTTTTTGTTAAATATTCAATTCAATGACCAATTTTTTTTAGAAAATTAAAAAAAAAAGTTAAGCAAGATTTATCTCAATTATATTTCATGGATATTTCACAATAATTTTCAAGTTCAAAATTGATTAAAATGACACTTTTTAACTTATCAAATTTAATTTCGACTCAAGATGTAAACAAACAAAAATAAATCTAATTGTGTCGAATCAATTTGTAACTTACAACCTTATCAATAACAAATATTTATTATTATTACTAAATATTAATAAAAAGTTTTACATTTTGATAAAACCTTGATTTGGCTTGAAATCTAGATTTCTACTCGATTGCTTCTGAAGGTCTTGAAACTTTTTTTTTTAGCTCAGTTGAATTTCAAAATTTATTCATTTTTTATCATGAATTTTTCTCACTTCAATTGAGAATAATTTGCGACGGAAATATTTTCCATGATGACACCTCATCATCTTAAAGAGTAATTTTTTATGCAAATTCAGAGCAATTTATCCATCATCCGCGCAGCAAAACAACAACTTCCACAATAACAAAAAAAAGCGTCTATTTTCTAATAATAATCTAAGTGACGCTCTAAATGTATAAATAAATAAAATATTTTATAAAATAGTAACTGACTCCATTTTTAGTCTATAATCACAAAACAATTTATAAAGTGCTCTAACGCCTTCTATCGACGTCGTCATTCGGTCTCTATTGTTTATTATTATTAACATTCGTTCCCATTTATTACATAAAAAAAAATGTAGCGCAAAGTAATTGTTTACCGCGCACAACGGGGGGAAGTAGTGTCACCGCGATGCATGTTTAATTCAATCAGTTGATGGAAAAAAAAGAGATTCATCATCTACATAAATAGGATAAAAATGGTCTTTCCGCTCTTTTGCATGAGCTGCTAATCACGCGCTACAAAGACTTGTTACATTTTTTATTTGTGTTTGCCAAATATCTCGTCTTATCTAATATTCAGAGCAAATATTTGACTTTTTTCTCACTCTGGTCATTGATTCATGACACGAAATTTCATGCTTTGATGCAATTTTTTGTATTTTTTCAATTATTTCATTAAAGATTGATATCAAAAAAGACGCGAGTTTTGTAAGTGACTTGAAATATTAATGAGAAAACTATTTTTTACTCGCACGAAGGAACACACAAAAGACGATTCTATTTCAAACTTGCCATCATGTAATTTACTCATAAATAGAAAAAAAAGTATTAAAATAATTAAGATCTTTGTAGTTAATGTGTCGTCACTGCGATAAAATGTCACTTTGGACAACATCGTTGACACGAATCAACGAAATACGTTAATGGATTGACAACGATCTGAATCTTTCATGCAACTGATGGACAAGGAATTACTACTTGTTGTCATGAAATTTCTTATATAATGCGTGATATGGATTAATGTTCTCAGAAGGAAATTTTGTGGTAAGGATTTATTTTGAAAAAAAAAAAATATGACTTTTATTAAAAAAAAAAATTCTTAGTTAAAAATAATTTTAAAAAATTTTTAAATTGAATTAAATTAAATTCTTAATTAAAAATAATTTTTAATTTTTTTTTAATTATTATTAAATTATTTAATTTAATATTTATTATAAAATAATTTTTTTTTAATTAATTCAGTCGATTTAAAATTTAATTTATTAATAATTTAATTTTTTAGAAATAATTATTAAAATTTTAAAAAAATTAATAAATTATTAAAAAATGTGACAATTAAAAAAAAATAAAAATTGTTTAACAATTTAATTAAATTTTTTATGTTTCTTTAAAAATTGATAATTATTTTAATCCTTAATTTATTTAATTTTTTATTTGTTTTCATGAAATTATTATTCTAAAATTTCATCGAATGAACTATTTTTTGAAAAATTAATTTTTTGATGATTTTTGAAAATTTTTAAAGTAATTTTTAATTATTTTTTTTTTTATTTTAAAATAAATAAAATATGTTATTTTAAATAAATATTTTAAAATTATTAAAATATTTTTTTAAAAATTAAAAATTAAAAAAATATTTATAATTTTTTTTTTAATTTCTATATATTATAACGCAAAATTCAACTAATTTTTATGAATTTTGATGAATGTTTTTTTTTTAATTTTTAAACTTTAAATATAAAATTATTCATATTTTTTTAATTAAATTTTTTAGTAATTATTAATTTATTTATTTTTTTTTTCTTAAAATTTATTTTAGAAAAAATAAATTTTAAGCGACTAATCTCAACATTTTTAGCTGAGTTTCCCTCAAAAAAAAATTGAAAATCATGTGCCGATGACAACATTGAACTTTCGCTTTTGAAAGGTTTAATCCAATTACCATTGCGCGGCACACACACAAGAAATACAAAAAGTTCATTCACACTTGTCGCGCGCATTTTTTGTCTGCTGCCTCTGATTGCAAGGAGACAAACGGTCAAGTGACATACAAAAATATTATGATTTACGTGACATTTTGCGGTGTGGGCGGCTTGCATTTGCGGTGTGAATGTTGTTGAGAGCTTGGCTTGTTATGAACTGCAAATTAAATGCAATTTTGTTCTGCATTTATTATTTAAATTTGCGGTTTGACAATAAAATAAACAAAATTCGGACTAAAAGGGGAAATCCAAGACCTTGACATATTATCAATAAAAGTTTTGAAGGCAAGTGACCTATTTCGTTCGTGAATTACAAAACCTGTCATTTAAGTTCCTTGACTTGAATTTCGCTCCATTGAGGAAACAAATCTTACGAGATTCATTCTCGTAGAAAAAAAAACAGTATAAAGTTTATTCAATGAAGTGCGTCAATGCAATAAATGTTGCTGTATGGACTTCTGTGAAATCTTACTAAGCTTTTTTTATTGCTAAAAAGATTCTATTTTTTCTTCTTCTGTTATTTTTTTATGAAAAAATTATAAATTGTTGATTTTTCTTGCTATTAAAGATTGTTTGGTAAACCTGTCTGGTTTGTGTTTTGCATTTAATTTTTTTTTTATATAAATTAAGAAAAAATAGCAAATTAGGTACAACAAAAACTCATTGAATAATTTTTCTTGTCAAATAATTTATTGTTTTATAATTTAAATATATATTTAATAGAAATTAAAATTTTATAAAAATTAAATAAATTTTTTTTTTGATAATTTAAAAATAAAAATAAATTAAAATAAAATTAATAATAATAATTAATAAATTAATATTTTTATTAAAATAATTAATTAGGTAATTAAATTAAAATATTTTTTAAAAAATTATTTAAAAATTTCAATAATTAATTTTTCTAAAAATTTTAATTTTACAAACAAAAATTAAATTTATTCAGAAAAATTATTAAAATTAAATATAAAATTTGTTAAATAACTATTTAGATACTTTCAATATTTAATATTGAATAAATTAATAAATTATAAATAATTTCAATAAAGTAACGTAAAATATTTTTTCTCATCAGCTTAAAGTCTCAATAGAATTTTTCTTAATATGTTCCAAGAACTGAGGTTAAATACCGACATTTACAAGATTCACATTAACCACTCAGACTCTCTAAAGAGGATTTTCATATAAATATTTCAATATAAATATTTTTTGTTAAAGAATAAAATTTTACGAAATTAAAATAAAAATATATTAAAAAATAAAATTAAAATTAAAAATATAAATAAATTTTTAAAAAAATTGTAATTAATTCTTAATAAAAAATAAAAAAAAACGCACGACTGATCCTTAACTTAAAAAATAAAATATGAATAAATTAAAAACACATAAAAAAATTTTTGGGTAAAAAAATCGACTTTTCCACATTTTCAACTTTAATTTGATAAACAATTTTATTGCACCTTTTTTCCATGTGTATCCGACAACATTGATGTGAAAATTTTATGAGACACGAAAATCTTTATGGCAAAACTTATGAGAGAAACCCCAAGAGCTTCGTGATAATGACATTTTGTATGACGAAAAATACAATAAAGTGTCGTAATAATAAAATATCAAAAAAAAATTGTCATTCTACAAAATTATTACTTTATGATTTAATGATAGAGTTGCCAAACCCAACTAAGCTCTTCATTAAAACAATAAAAACTACTGCAAATTAAATTAATTATAATTAATTTTTTCTTCTACATTTTCTCAATTTGTCATTTCCTTCCAATTTTGCTTAATTACTTAATTTTTCCAAACTTTGTCAATCTCATTAAATATCAATTTTCAATCAAAATAGAATTAACTCATTTTCTTCAATGATATGCAACAATTTTTATCAAAAAAAAAATATTGACACTGTTGATCACCGCTTGAATCAAAAAATAACCTGTTTGCATAATTGAATATTAACTTCTCTTTATTTTAGTTTTTTTTCTGATATGTATCTAAACAATTCGTCAATGTCTCCCATTCCAACTTTTACCGAAAAAGCCGCTTACTAATACGATTGCTCAGACCATAAATAACGAAATTCGTGTACCGCGTTCACCTAGAATAGGAACGAACATTTTTCTACGCATCGCAAAAAAAAAACTTTATTGACCCGGTAAGACATCGTTAGTGATATTAGTTTGTTCGTTATCGACAAAAAAAAATAGTATTTTGGATCAATGGACATTTTTGTTTTGCTTTTGAATACGAACTAAAATAAAATTCATTCAACAAGTTGCTTTATTTATTTGTTGTTTCTTTTCATTTTCTTCTTTGTTCTACTTTTTTTGTTTTCGTTTTTTTTAATGTGCTTTTTATCGTATTTTGTTTATTTTTAATCCGTTGTGGTACGGATTACGTAATAAGAGGATGATGGAAACAAATTGTATTCGAAGAACTTTACGAATTTTCGAAAATTTTTATAATTTTCGAAAATTGATTATAATTTTGATTTCATTTTTTCGAATAAAAATAATTTTACGTTTTCGAAAATAGAAATAAAAATTATTTAAAAAAAATATAAAATTTTTAATATTAATTCCAAATTATTTTAAGATTTTCGAAAACATTTTTTTTTGAACGTTTAAACAAAATTTTGATTTTTTTTTTTAAATCTTTAAATAATTTGGAATTAATATTGCAAATTTTATTTTTTTAAATATTTTTTTATAATTTCGAAAACGTAAAATTATCTTTTTTCGAAAATATTACAAAAATTAAGCAATTTTCGAAAATTAAAAAAAAATCAATTTTCGAAAATTTTAAAAGTTCTTTTAGATTTCTTAAAAGTCGTTTTATATCTTTTTAAATTCGTCCAAGAATTTTTAGAATTTACGAAATTGGTGAATATTTTAAAATTTTCGAAATTCGTTCTAAAATTTTCTTAAATTTATTTTATTTTAATCAATAAATTATTACAAATTTCATTAGAAAATCTGAATTAATTATTTAAAAATTTAAAAAAAATCTTGAGCTTTTAAGAATGCTCTTTTTAAATTAATTTAATAAAAATTTTCAAATTCGAAAAAAATATCTATTTTTTTCAAATTTTCGAAATTGAAATTCTTAAAAAAAATATTAAATTATTATTTCATTAAATTATAAAATTATTAAAATTTAATTAAAAAAATATTTTTCTTTTAAATAAATTTTCTAAAATGAAAATCACTTAAAAAATTTGAAAAATAAGAAAATAATAAATTTTCGATTCGAAAAAATTTCGAAAATAAAAATTCTCTTCAAAATTATTTCTAAAATATTTTTTTCTAATTTTTTTGAATAAATTAAATTTCTAAAAAAAAACTTAACAAAGGGTTCTTTTCATTTCTTTTTTTTCATAATTCTTCCCCAACATTTATTTTTATTTATTTACAAATAAAGCCCGTCACACTTGTTCCAATATTGTCACATGTACAAAAATTTCCAGCGAATGTACGAAAGCGTTGATGAAATTCAATGGAATTGAAAATAACATTTATTACTTTATACCGAACTTCAAACACACAGCGAGTACGGAACAATAGAAAGACAGCTGAGCTACCTGAATAACGAGTTGTGAAATTGACGATAAATGTAATTGCTTTTTATTTTTTTAATAATTTTAAAACGTGTAAAAGCTCTTTACTCTCTTGCCGGCCTCTGTGGCGCGTGTTTTCGATAAATCAATCGAAAAATTGATATAATTGACTCACCGTTTTCCGCTGAATATCCCCAACTTGTACTCATTATGACACTGATAATTGTTTGTAAATAATTTATTGATGAATCGCCTACTTTGTTTATTTTTGTGTCACCGAAATTATTTTATTTCCTGACTTTTTTTTCTTATTTTTGCTCAATGAGAATTTTTTCTTGTTTCAATCACGTGCCGAAAACGCAACAGTTCAAGTTGTTGCACACTTGTTCACTGAAGTTGCGTTCCTTGGTTTATTTTCAGTGTTTTAATAGTAAATAAACAGCAATAAACAACAAAAAAAGCCGTATTTTCTCTTATCATGTGCATGTACGGCCGAACGATGTTCAATTTTATGACTTTATGATCGACGATGTCGGACGAGAAACGAACGCGAAGGAACAAAAAGCGTCTGGTTTCGTTGAAATGCTGCGAGAAACTGAATAACATTCATTCAGTTTACGCCACTTTTGTACTTTTGCGCCGTACACACGCGATTTCGTCGTCGTACAGCTTTTCTCGAAGTTGCTGTCGATGTGTTTGTGCTTTTTAGTTCGTCAATGCGTACGACACGAAACCGAATGAAAATGATAGTAATTTATTTCTTGTCTGGTTTCGTGAGGATTTGTGTCTGTCTGTGAACGTACATGGGGTTGATTACATTTTTTTTTATTTAAAAAAAACAACAAAAACGGAAAAAGGTGAAAACATGTCCTGTCTCGTAGTAACATGATGACCTATATTGAAGTGATCACCCTGTAACGTTGCATTCACGAAACCCGAATGGAATCGAATTTCATTCATTCTCGTTTTTCGACAAAAAGTGAATTTTATTAAAGAAATACGTTATTAACTGCGTTACTTTTTAAAACCCGCCAAATAATCCCTTTGAGCTTTTTTTATTTTATTTTAACTTTTTCAAGGTCACAGAATGAATTTTTTCCGAAAACATTAGAATAAAACAAGTAAAAGTTAGAACAAAAGTCATTGGAGTTCGTCACGTGATTGTAAGCCTCAACATTCTAAATTGTTAGTCACTGTCAAGGTAGGGAACTGAAGAGTCATTACACTTATTATTTATTATTAAAAAGCAATGAATATCAAATTTGTTCATTTTTTACGCGAAGTTTTTGTTTTATTTTTTTTTTTTTCGTTCACGAGCGAGGAACATAATTGTGAGTCAGTCGGATAAGTCGTTATTACTCTTCATGTGATATTGTCATTCATTTTTTTTCGGAGTTTAATGACCATCAATAAAATAAAAATTTATTGTTTTAGCAGTTTTGGAGATTTTTTTGTAAGAGCGCATTTTGAATAATTGATAATAATTTTGAAAGCGCCATCTATAGAAAAATTTGAGAAATTAAGGAGGAGGGTTGATACGTACAGAATATACGTGAGCTATAGATACAGAAAAAAGGGGGAGAGGATTCATAAATTTGTTTGTTTTTTTGAGGAATTATGGGTTGAAATGTGAATTATTTTAATATTTTGCTAAAAAATTTCAAATTTACAAAAGTAACAAAACCTTTAAAATTAAAAAAAAATATTATGAATTACTTAAATAAATAATTTATAATCCAGCTTTTTTTTTGAATAAAAATATTAAATATAATAAATAAATAATAATTATTTTAAAAAAGTGCAATTAAAAAATGATTAAATGTAAACCTAACTTTTTCCGAAAATAAGGAGGGAATAAAATAATGAAATAAAATATTTTAACCTTCAAAACAACAAAAAATTAAAAAATAAAATTATTATTTTTGATATATTTTGCAATTTTTCTAAGGATTAGACTAATTTTCATGAAAAAAAAATTTAAAAAAATAAAAGTAAAAAAAATTTTAATTTCAAAAAATAAAAATTTTTTAAAAATTTAAATTTTTTTTTGTTTTCCAAATTTAAAATTAAGATTAAAATGGTTGTAAAATAATTTAATTAAATTAATTTAAAAAATCATCAAATCAATTTTATTAAATAAAACATTTTATTTTATTAATTAAAATTTTAAATGGTTTTTAAATTTGATAATTTTTAATTTGATAATTTTTCATTAAAATCAAATAAAAAGTCAATAACGAAAAATTATTAAATTATTTTTTATTTAATATTTAAAACCAATTAAATGCAATTAAAATAATATTTTAATTAAAGAAAATAAATTTTATTTAATACACAAAAATTAAAATCATAAAAAATTAAATTAAAATAAAAAAATAAAATATAAATAAAATTTAAATACAATAAAAATTTATCATAATTTAAAAAAAAATAATTAAAAATTTATTAATTAAAAATTATAAAAAAAAAAACGAAAAAATTAAATGAATAATTTAAATTAAAAATTAATTAATTTTTTTTAAATTTTTGCAACAATTTGTTTAATATTTTTATTTATTAATTTTTTATATTAAATTTTGTCTCTTAAAAATAATTAAAATTTTCATTTAATTTTTGAAAAAAAATTGATACAAAAACTCAACAGACTTAAAGGCATCAAAATTAACTTTTTTTTATCAAATCTTCATATTCACGCGCCTCAAATTCTTCTCAAATGACGCAAGTATCAACAACTTAAAAAATCCGTCACGTGATCCGAATGAAATTTGACAACAATGAGTGTAAACAATAATAAGAGTTTTATCTCGATAAACAAATTTTCAGTTAAAAACATATTTATTTTCTTCTAGAAACATTTTTTTTTGTTTTGTTTTTTTATCTCTCTTATTTAGCATCTGGATGTCAATGTCTCTTCAAATAATTAAAATCCAAAAAAATATGTAAAAATTGATAACAAACTATTTTTTTCGTCGCTGTTAATTGGTTAACTAATTAAATTTGTGGAAGTTTTAATTATCACAGATGACCGAAAAAACAGTCGAAAATTGGTGAAGAAGGCCACAGATGAAAAGTAGATTCAGTTCAGTATCGCACGATGTGACACGATAATTGGAAAGTAACAAGGAATGTTCGAGTTTTCAATCAAGGTTTGGAGTTTGGCGGCTTCGGAGGCATTCCTTTAGTTTTTAGCACGGGCATGTTAAAGACTTGAACGTTGCCGATGACGACATTGGAGCTTTTGCTAATGTTGATGATATTGCCCGGATTTGAATATTTCGAGGATTTTCCCTTGGAACGTTTCTTTTCTTTTGATTTTTTTACTTCCGGTTCGGGTTTTTGTTGCTGAGTCGCAGTTGGAATGGCAGACGATAAATTTTCTACAAAAAAAATATTTTAATTTAAAAATTTTCAAAATTTTAACAAAAAACTTACCTTTTTCAGTTGTTGACTCCCTGAGAGTTGGTTCTACTTGAACTTCTCTGATTTTCGGAACCAGCTCGGAAATGTTTATTTTTTTGCGACGACAAAAGTCTTGAAATTCTTCTTGGGTGTGAATTCGTTCTAAAGTTCTTTTAAAGTACAATCCGCGGTTCGGAATTTGCATGCAAAGTTCTTTGTAAGTCGCGATATTTGATGTCATTTGTAATTATTTTATTAATTTAAAAAAGAGAAAAAATTAATAAAAACAAATAAAATGCAACTGGTTGTCAAAAGCTAACATCTGGTTTGTTCATTCAAGTTTTCGTTCATTTCATTCATAAAAAATTCCGATTGAAACAACTTGTTTGAATGAAATTCGATTCACTTTCATTTCGAATGGGAAATGGAACTGAAGGTTTTTGAATGGGGTTTTATGAGAAAATCCGTTAGAAAATTTATTTATATTAAAATAACTTAATATTATTATTTTAATTTTATTTAAAAAAAATTAGTAAGCCAAAAAAAATTATTATCATTTTTTTTTGAAAAAAAAAATAAATTAAAAAAATATTAAAACAATAATTTACAAAGTATTTTTAATAATTTTTTTATTGCTGATACATTATGTCAAAAAAAATTTTTTTTGTAATTTTTTTTTAATTATTGCATTAAACCAAATTCTACATTAGAGCTCAATTTTTTACTCCTTCACTATTAATCTTTCACGTACAGGCGAGTGTTTCATCTAAAAGCTTTTTCAGTTCAACAAAAGATTTAGAATGAGTTTGAAGGATTTCATTCAATGAAAAAAAAATGGTGAAAAATATAGAATAAAACTCAAAAAATAAAAATAAAAAAAAAATAAATAAATTCACCAAAATAATTTTTGAATGGATTTAATTTATTTTTCTGATTTTTAATGTAAATTAATAATTATTTTTTAATTTTTAATAATTTAATATTTTTTTTTATAAATTATTATTAATAAAAATTAAATTATTAATTTATTTCATAAAAAATTTGTAAAAAAATCATTTTTTTTTAAAATAAAGTAAATTAAAATTTATTCAAAATAATTTTTAAAAAATTTAAGATATTTTTCAAATTTATTTATTATAAGCATATTTAAATATATTTTACCTTTTTTTTATCATAATTTTGTGAAATTAATTCAATAATTTTCAATAAATAGTTAAAAATTACAAATCAACAAAATTTACCTCTTTTTATAAAACTTGTATCAATAATAAAAAATATAATTTGAAACCTGCTTAAAATTAAAAATTTATTTAAATTAAAATTAAAAAAAATATTTTAAATTTTAAAATTTTAATTAAATTTTATTTTTATTCAAAATTTTTGTAAATGTAAAGAAAATATGTCGATTATTTTTTTAAAAATTAAATTAATAGTAAATAAAAATTAAAAAATTTTTTTACCAACTCAATAAAGCCTTCATAACCACAAAAACAATCAAAACAATTATTTTTTTTTGTTAAATAGGTTTTTTTTTCTTTACAATTCTTCTTCATTTATTTTTAATAATAATAATAATATTTATTCATTAATTTATATTCAATATTCACTTTTTTCGTATTTTTATATTTTTTGTAATATTATATCCTTTTGTTTTATTACATATTTTTTTAAATATTTTTTCCCTTTCTAAAAATTCTAGACTATAATTTTTTTTCAATACCAATTTTAATCCTTAACGTCTTTAGGAATATTTTTAATTAAATTTTTAACACTTTTTTTTTGCTTAGCAATTATATTTTTTTTAAATTATTTCCAAATATTAAATATTTTTTTTTTTTTGATAAATGACAAAAATATGAATTAACAAATATTATTTTGGAAAACCTTTGCTTCATAAGCGATATTTTTAGTTACTTTTTATACAACATTTTAATATGTATTTTTTTAAGGAATCGTAAAAGGAAGAAATTTATGACCTAATTTGAAAAAAAAAATCTCTAATAATATCACTCTCCATGTTACGTTACCTTCATTTATTTTGTACAGACATTTATTTATGCATTTTGTTATTATCTACAAATTAGTCTAGATTCTAGATATACATGTCTCTTAATGCTATTAACTAACTTTTTTTATACTTCACATAATACTTTTTTTTTTGAAATTTCAACGCTAAAGCTACACGAGTACATTCAGGAAGGTCGTACGTCGAAACAAAAGGAAATTTGTCGTGAGAACGATGCCAACGATGAGTTTTGACGTCGAAAGTGTCACCGCTGCATTTAGAATTTCGTTATCACGTGATGCGTCTTGATTCTTGCCAGCTGCGTTTTGTTTGTTGTTCCTCTTGCGTTCGCTCGTGCGATCACGATGTTCTGCGAGGTGCGAAAAAAAAGTGAGAAAAAATTTAAAAAAATTAACACAAAGTTTCAGCGCGTGATTAATACACATCACGTTCCTTAAATTGTACTTTTTTCTCATTTTCACGCTAATAATAAAAAAAATAAATAAAATGAGAAAAAAACACGAACTCTCAATTTATCGCATCACTCGAAACTTCTTGACAAATCATATTAAATTTTTTATTCGACTTTTATTCGTTGTCGGAGTCGGAGCTGTGATGCAATAACGCATGCCTGTGTCTAGACTCGCATTCACATACAAAGAAGTCATTTCCACTAATAATATGCTAATCATATCCAAATAAGAACGCAATCATAAAAATTGAATCATTCTGCAAGCAATGAAAAAAAAATGTGAAAATGAAGAAACTGCAAAGAAGAAAGTGAAAGACGGATGAAATGTGCAAAAAAAAAACGGTGCGGTGTTATTTAAAAAAGGTGCTCGACGTCGTCGTTGAAATCTGGTTAAGGCACATGCATGGATGGTTCGGAAAAAAGAAATATTTTTGTCTCGGCATGCAAGCGTGCAAATGTCGTAATCGCATCAAAGAACGTATTAAACGACCGATTTTTTTATTTTATTTTTTTTATTATATAAGATTTAATACTTTGTTATTATAATATAATAAGAATAAAACTTATGGTGACAAATAGTCGGGAGAAACAGGCAGCAAGAAGAAAAAAAAAATAGGAGAAGAAATCTACATATAATGATCCTGATGACAAACGGATTGAAAAATATAAAAAATTGTTTTATTCATCTGTGATTGAATTGCGTTGAATTTTTATTTTTTTTTTTTTTTTTGCGTTTTAAAAGATTTGAATATTGAAGTTTGGACGACAGGTAATTTGGCATGAAAAATCAAAGAAGAGAAATTATTCTTCAACTTTTTTTTTATTTTTTAAAAATTTATTAATTTAAAGTTATTTTTTTTTTAAATTTATTTAATTAATTAATTGGTAGATAATTAAAATTCATTAAAATTAAATGTTTAAAAAAATAAATTTTGGTAAATATTTTTAAAAAATTCCTTATTAAAATAATTTTTGACATAAACTTAATTATTTATAATTAAATAATTAATTTATTTTAATTTAATTTAAATTATTTAATTATTAAATTTATTAAAAATTAATTTTAATTAAAAATTATTTAAATAATGAATTAACTCAATTATTTAATATTAGAATTAAATTTTAATTTAATTAACTATTTAAATTAAATTAATAATTAAAAATTGAAATTTAAATTGAATTATTATTAAATTCTTAAAAATAATTCTATAAAAAAAATTATGAAAAAATGAATTATTCAAAAATAGCAGAATTAAATTTTAATTTAATTAACTACAAATTAATTAATAAAAAAATTGAAATAAATAATTTAATTTTCATAATTTTTTTTTATACATAATTTAAATAATTAATTATTAAAAAATTTTAACCATTTTTTTAGTTGTTTTTTATTTTGAAGAAATATTATTTATTAAAATTATTGTTTAAAAAAATCCAATTGCAAAAATTTCAGTAAAATTAAAAACTAAAAATTAATAAGTTTTGCGCTTACAAATCTTTCCAATTTCATATCTTGATAAATTAAACAGATATCTCTCAAAAAAGACTTGATTTTAGGCAATAATAACCAATTAAAATTTATCAAAAGCCAATTTTGAGTTAAAATTTTTCAATTCAATGGAATTGCAACTAACAAAATTTCTCTTTAAATCTTTTTCAACGCCTTACCGATCAATGCAACTTTCGAATATGATTTTATGCTGAATCATCATTTTCCTGCAACTTTGAACGACAACAACAAACAATTTCTTGTCAAACTTCCTGAACTTATAATAATTTCAAAGTAAGTCAATTTCTGTTAATCTCATGTTTGACTTTCACATATCGAAGAAGTTTGCGCGGAAGTCAGGATCAAAATATGCCGAAAGTAAATTTAAACTAAATTAACGGAATCATGACATGAACAGGAAAAAAACGATAAGTGTCAAATTAAATTTAGTTAATAAAACACAAATCACACTAATTGAATTATCAGAATATTTATAATGTGATTAAAAAGCATGCACAATAAAAATAAATAAACATTTGTCGGTAAAAAAAACGTAACAAAATTGTTGGAATGAATTAAAAAATGTATTTTTCAACGCAAAATGTGATTATATAGAATTCCGCGAATTTGTGACAAATTGCATCAGTTTTGGTATATGCAAAAGCACTGCACAGTGCAGAAGCCGAGTGAATGATGGAAAAAAATTGTATTACCTCTATCTCTAATACCACTACTACCATCAAGTGTATTCCATAAGCCAGACGTTGCACCAAATAAATTATTATTTGATGAAGCATTTGACATATTCCATGGTGATTTATTAGTGTTGTGCAGATTTCTATCTACAAAATATACGGACACAGAGAGAGAGAGAAAATGTACACAGGTTAGTACGGAGCGTGTTTTGTGCAACAGTGAATGGCTTGTGTGCGAGTGTGTGTGTGCTTTGGGTGAAAAATCTAGTCAGAGGAGAGAAAAGGCACAAAGCAAAAGGTTGGCGGGCGGTGTGGTAAATTGGGAGCTGTGCTGCATTCAATTTGTATTTCATATACGTTAGAAGTACCGGAGTTTCACTCAGAAATTACGGAAAATTGGGTTACACTGTGTACTCTGTGGATCGAAAAGGGGTTATTTTAGCATCCATTAGCATATATTTTTAAAACTTCACAATTGGTTAAAAAGGTCTTGATTTCCTTCAAAATAGCATCCTTTCTCACATTCTTGTATTTAAAAAAAATCATTTGTTTCTTTTCAGAAGACAAAAAAAATTTGAGCAAGAACTTATCGATTGTTGGATTATTTGGACATCCGAAGTTTTAATTCAAGAAGAAAGTCGTTATCTTGATTTGCTTTTAAAAATTTTTCAGATACTTTTTCATATCATCAAATAGTTCAGTATCTTAATAGAAACCTTTTAAGAAGAAGTTGATACTTTCAAAAAGTTGGTATAGAAATGCAGAGGCGACGAGGTTATTAAGTCTCATATCTTCGTTTGAACTATTTTAAAGTCCTTAAGTATCACTTTTAAGTTATTCGCCATTCGACTTTGGTCCGTTGGTTGTTAAGATGATCCAAACATAGCTGCAAGATGAATCTTCTTGAATTTGATGAACATATTGAATAGATTGTCCTTATTGAAAAAATCGCTTTTATGTATTTGGATAATATAATAAGAAAGGCATTTGTGTTGAGTAGATGATGGCCTTTTGTTTTTTCTGTATCCATATCAATGATTTACAATTCTTCTGAATCAAAAGCTTGACAGGGAGCTTTAAGTATCCTTATATGATTTGTGGTTCAAAATTGAGTGCATTTAAAATTGACTTTATAATTTTTTGTAGGAATAGGTCAAATTATTATTTATAAAAAAAGTATTAAAATCAAATAAATATTAATGCTTACCAAACTTTTTTTTTTCAGTAAAAGTTTAAAGTCAATTCAAAAAGAGATAAGCTCGTCAGAAAAAATTTTATTAAGTTAGAATCTATTGCTTTTCATGTCGCCTAAAATTATTTAAAGAAAATTTCTAACTTTCGAAAATTTATTTTATATTAATTATTAAAATAATAAAAATTAAATATCTTGAAAAATACAAAGTACCCCTAAAAAAATTACCCAATCGAAAATTTTACACAAATTAATGAAATTTTTGGAAATTAATAATAATTCCTAAATTAACCCCTTTTTGAACCACAGAACGATGAGACGGCTCTGTATGACCCATGTGGATTTTTGCAGCTAGCAGCACATATGGTGCATGTTCTTAATACAATTCTACGTCGTACGGTGCGGTTATTTATATAAACGTTATTGTTTAGTTATAGTTCTTTTTTTTCTACATTTTTTTTTTGTGTTGTTGTCTGTTTTCCTTTCTCAATTTCACGTGCTGTTTGTTGTTGTTTTGTTCTTGTCTCACTTAACTTTTGGCATTATTCGGTTGGCTGGAGTGTGTGTGTGGGTATGTTTGTTTGTTTGCACTTGCTTTGGTGCAGAACGCGCGGCAAAAGTGAAGAACAGAAGAGGTAAGCAAAGCTCAGAACATGTAAATTGTTGTGTTGAAAAGATTTGAAGGCTGTGTGTGCTTCTCTTGTGTATTTTATGTTTTAATAATATCCTTAAGTGAAAAACAACAAGGACATCTCGTGTACACACACACCCCAAGCAAAAGAGTGAGAATCGGAGAGACAAAAGACAAAAAATGTAACTTTTTAATCTTATTAAGCTAGTTTTAACGAGTTACCCTTCAGAGGGAAAGGTAAACATCACAGAAAGTTAATGGAAAAAAAGAGCTGAGAGTTGCACACAATGGAGACGTTTCTTTGTTCGTGGCACGCATACAAGTGGAGCGCGAGAGGAACTTACCGACAAAATTGTCATTTATATGTTGTTGCACAACATTTGTCGTCAGCGGATCCATTGCAGTCGTTGTTGACACAGTTGTAACGATTGTTGATTGAGGCAAATCTGTGAAAAATTACAGAAAAATTTACGTTGAATTAGCAAGAAAATTCGAATTGTAGTATAACTGACATAATTTTTAAATTTACATTGGGAAAAAAATTAAATGGGCTTTGGGACAAATTTTCAGAATGTTCATTGGAAAAATTTTCAAATTGTGCATTGGGACAAAATTTTATATTTCGCATTGGGAAAAAATTTCAAATTGTAACTTGGGCCAAAGTTTCAGATTTTGCATTGGGAAAAAATTTCAAATTGTAACTTGGGCCAAAGTTTCAGATTTTGCATTGGGAAAAAATTTCAAATTGTACATTGGGCCAAAGTTTCAGATTTTACATTGGGAAAATTTTCAAATTGTGCATTGGGACAAAATTTTAGATTTCGCATTGGGAAAAATTTTCAAATTGTACATTGGGCCAAAGTTTCAGATTTTACATTAGGAAAAAATTTCAAATTGTAACTTGGGCCAAAGTTTCAGATTTTGCATTGGGAAAAAATTTCAAATTGTACATTGGGCCAAAGTCTCAGATTTTGCATTGGGAAAATTTTAGACAAAATTTTATTGGACAAAATTTTAGATTTCGCATTGGGAAAAAATTTCAAATTGTAACTTGGGACAAATTTTTTTGTTCGAGCAAAAACAAGGTAGTATATTAAACTTATACTTCAAAAATTCGTCGTTAAAACGAACAAGGTGACGATGTTGCTGATATATTTTTTCCATTAGCTCAACTATTTTCGTTCGCGCCGTTTTATGTGTTAGTTGCGTTGTCATGAGAGAGACGAGAAAAAAAATTGGATATCTGCTTCTTTTTTGATGAAAAATGGCGGAGCAGGAGCACACAATAATAACAAAAAACAAATAAAATATTTTTTTTTCAGTCTGAAGCGAAACGATGATGTTAACTAGTCATGTGTAAAAATATAATGATCTCTGTTTTGCATGGAGAAAAAAAAGAAAAAATCTCAAATACGAAAAAAAACACAGCAGGTCAGTGCAGAAGGATCAAGTTTTGCTTCTTTGCTTTTCAGTTTTCTCTTGTTTTACATGTCATGTGCTCGAGAAAATGTTTTCTGGTTTTGAGTTTATACACATTTTTGCAAGAACAAATATTTTCTCCTTAACAACTTTGGACGTTAAGCTAAAAGATTTGTCAAAAGTTGAAAGAACAACTTTTTTACTCAATGGACGAACTTGTCTCGACTTTTGAACTCTACGATGAGGAAAAAATCAACAAAGGCTTCGGTTTTAAGTGAATCTGAATTAAAAACAATAAATTTGCAACTGCAACGTGAATTTTGCCAAAGGCACCAATTTTAACAATACAAAGGATTGCATTACATGAAATGCTAAAAAAAAATGTCAACTTTCTATATATTGATTTGAGAGTTTCTGGCTTACTTTTAAAACCAGAATGAAAATAATATTTTCAATAATAATAGCAAGCGGTGTCGGAATTTATTTTTCAGGTTTATTTTATGAAAAGTAAAGAGGAAAAAATTGGAACTTTTACAGCGATGTTAGGTACACAAAGAAAATGTGTGTCATGTGCATTCATTCAATTTTCTTGTGCAGTTAGTGTAAGTACAAATAAAAGTCTTGAAGCGATACAGTTTCCATCCATAGATTTTAACCATATTTTTTTTCAGCAGAAGTGTAAAGCGACGAACACACGGAACATTTCAAAAAATTTTTTAAAACATTCAAATAAAAAATTTTTTGTTGATCGGAGTCGTCGATGAAAAAGTTGGAAATAGATCACAGCGTATTTTATTAAAAATGGTAAGGTTCGGAAAAAGATTTTTTTATTAATTAAAATAAGGTACCTATATTAAATTAAAAAAATAAATTCATTAAAAAATTATTCATGAAATATAAAAAATAATTTTTGAATTAAATAAAATATTTAAATTAAAAAAAAATTAAATTAAAAATTTTAATAAAATTAAAAATAATAATTAAATTTTTAAAAAATGAAAAAATTTTTTTATTTAAAAAAATTAAAAAAAAAATTAATTTTTAAATTAATTATCTAAATATTTATTAGTTTAAATAAATTTAATAAATTTAATATTATTTAATGAATTTTTTTTTTAATTTAATTAATTTTTTAAATTTTTAATTTATTTTAATGTAATCTAATTGATTTTTTTTTTATTAATTTTAATGAATTAATAAAAAAATATTTTGAAATTATTTAATTTTTAATTGTATTTTTTACGTTTTTTACGTTAAATCAACCATTAACTATTGTTAGTTAATTTTTTTTAAATTTTTTAAAAAATGTTTTTTTTTAATAATTTTATTTCAAATTATTTACAAAATCTAAAAGGCTAATTTAAAGATTTTTTTAAAAATCATGATAAAAAAATCTTTTAAGCATATTTCCTTTAATAATTTCATAAAATTCATTAAAAATCAAAGCTCTTTAAACTAATGGACAGTTTCCAGACAAAAAATGTCAATTTACTCCCATCATTCTGTATCGAAATGCCCGACACTCGATACGAAAGATGCTGCTTCACTTTTAGCAATTTCCAATATGATGCCGATGATATCGTACCACTTACGGAAAAAAATGCAATACAGTAGCAATAGTCATGCCACGAAAGCAGTAACAATAAAAAAAAATATTCAACAGAGAAAAACGCATTATTTTATGATGTGAAGGTACTTATTTCAAAACCCCAAAGCACTTTAAATTTTTACGAAGTAAATGAAATGAAAATGTAGAGGAAAAAGTATCAGTGCATTTTTTTTTTCGGGGAGAAACATGTTAGTTATGTCCCAAAGTCTTTCAGTTTCGAGAGCAGAGACAACTTTTCCACATTCCGACATTGAGCGAAAATATTGCCACAAAAAATAAATTATATTTTTTAGTATTTTTTCCGGGAATACGCAAAAAAAAAATCACAAGAAAAAAATGCATTTTTATGCATTAGAATGTAGTGACTCGCAGTCTGTCGAAGAAAAGTAGTAGAGAGAGATGTAACATATTTTATTTCTGCGAGTTGCACAGAGAAAAAAAAGGACAAAAATTTTTTCCGGAAAAATTTAAATAAATGCCTCGTGATATCTTACTCCTTCGACATTTAACAACGCTCGCTCCATACAGAAAAAGAACTGGAAATATATGAGGTTGTTTTCTGCATTTGAAGGAATAATGGGCGGAAGGAAATGAGTTGTTAGAGAAGTTGGAATGGTAATGGAAAGTATATATTTAGAGCGTCATCATCAATGTTTATTGAATCGTTACTTGGCTTATTTTTATTATAAAATTGTACTTACGATACAATTTTATGCTGCCATCGGTGTCGCCGAGCGAATTTTTGGCGATACATTTGAAATTCCCAAAGTCACTTTCGTCAACAGGTTTTATGGTTAATTTCATCACTACCTTGTACTCCTTTTCGTAGCTCGATGGCTCGTAACGACCTCCTGCAAAAATAAAAATGGAAATTTTTTGGTAAGTAATTTGACTTTCCGGCGAATTACAAAAATTAAAAAAAAAATATTTGAAAGAACGACTATCGATGCATTTTTTAATGAATTAAAAATGTGCATTGGGTCAAAAAATTTTATTTAAAAAAAATGTTAACTGGGTCAAGTTTTTTTTAAATATGTATACAGGGAGAAAAATTTAAAAATTTACAAGGATAAAAAATAAAATGAAAGTTGGGCCAAAAAACTCTTTAGTAAAATTCATCCCAATGCACATTTCATGATTTTAATGATTTTTAACTAATTAATTAACTTAATTTAATTAATAAAAAAAATAAAATTATTAAAATTTAAATAAATTAATTAATAAATAATAAAATTAATTTAATTATTCATTAAAATTAATTTACTTAAATTAATTAATTATTAAAATAAAATTAAAATAAAATTATTTGAAATTATGAAATAAAATTAATAAAATAAAAAAAAATAAAATTTTTTTACTTAAAACAAATAAAAAATAATTTTATTTTATTAATTTAATTCATAATTTTAAAAATAATTTTAATAATTAAAAATTAAATTATTAATTAATTTATTTAATTTTAATAATTTTATTTTTTTTCAAAATTAATTTAAAAATATTTAAAAATTAAAAAAAAAATAAATTGTTAATTTAAAAAAAAACCTTTATAATATTTAATATTGTTAAATTTAAAAATTTTAAATTTTGTTAATTTTTTAAAATTTAATTACCTAATAAAAAAATAAAATTATTAAAATTTAAATAAATTAATTAATAAAATTGATTTAATTATTTTAAAATTATTATAATTAAAATTATTTAAAATTATGAAATAATATTAATAAAATAAAATTATTTTTACATATTAATCATTAGTTAATTTAAAATAAACTTTTTAATATTTTTTTATTGTTAAATTTAAAAATTTTAAATTTTGTTAATTTTTTTAAATTTGGATTGGGATAAAAATAAAAATTGTAGAACGTTCATTGGGTAAAAAAAATCAAATTTTTATTTTTTATCCCAATGCACATTTAAAGATTTCAACTTAATACGTTAAATCTTGTATATTACCGCAAATTCTTCGAAATGTGGTAAAAAATCAAAAAATGGAGACGCCTGATGAAAAATTTCTTTTCAACGAGGCATGTCACAAGACATTTTTATTTAATAAAATGCATAATTTTTTTGTCAAAACAAAAACCAATTAAGTGACTGCAATGCATTCGTTTTCTTTTTTCAACAACATTTGTTCGTCCTGCATGTAAATATACACAAATAGAGTGGAAAAAGCTGTAACGACACACAATTTACTAAAAAGCATTGACTTTTCATTCTTTTTGTCAATTACTTTACTTTTATGTATCTTTCTTTCTTGTTTTATTGTTATTATTATTATTTTTTGTTCTGTTCTGCTTTCCAGTTCTTTCGTCTGTTTTCTGTAAATCATGAATCCGAGAAGAGATGCAATTTTTTACGTCCTCCATCCAATAATGTACAGCACAAAATAAAAATAATATTAAATGGAAATGTAACATTTTTCGTTTATTCCATGGTCTTATTACAGAATTTTTTCTCCTCATGACTTTTTTTTTGTCTTTTTCTTGCGAAAGGGAAACAAAAATGTCGTTACAATTGTCGTAAAATCAATTTTATTTTGTGTGTTTCTGTGCACAACATTGTTTAAGTTTATAGTTGGAGTTTAGTTTTTAGGTCTGTGTGTGACAACAACGATGACGAGAATGATGTGAGAACGAAGGGGACTTGAAAGAATGGACAAACTGGAAAATGTTTTGTAGTGAATTAGTTTTTTTTTTCTTGTGAAGTATTTACTTGTGTCGAGCAACGAATGTAGGTTAGAATTGAATAAAATCTTGTAGTAAATTGCAATTTGAATGACAAAAGTCTACATGATGTCTAGCAGTTTAAACAATTTGAGATGTTGTGTCTTGTTAAAATAATATGGATTTGCAGACATTGTGAGAGGAGTTGTGAACGAAATTGAGATTTTCAGGTATTTAATACGGATTTCAATTAATTGTAAGTACATTTCCATGGGGAGAAGAAATTTCAAGAATTTATTGATATATTTATTAAATTGTATTTTTGAAGTGTAATTATGGCAATATTATGGAGGATTATTTTGGAAAATTTTAATATTATTGAGCTTAAAGAATTTTTGGAAAATTTTTAATTGATTTTTTTAAAATTCCAAGAACCATTTAAAATTCAAATTTTTATTGTTTTTAAATTTTTATCAAAAAAAAAAATTTTCAAATAATTAAAAAATTATTTTTATACTTTTAATTTTAAAAATTATTAAATATACGTTTTTAATTCTTTAAGAAAAAATTTAAAAAAAAATAATTTTTTTTAAGTTCTAATAATTTTTCTTTTTAAATTAACTTTAAAATTTTGACATATTTTTTAATTATTCATTAAAAATAAAATATTTTTTGTTTTTTTTATTATTTTTTTTTAGGTTTTTAATTTAATATCTAATAAAGTTAAAATTTTTACTAATTTGAATTTTAATAAAATAATTAAATAACTTTGAAAAAATTTAAAAAATAAATAAATTATAAAAATAAATAAATATTTATAAAATAAATTTAATAAATAAAATTTAATAAAAAAAATAAATTTAAAATTTAATTAATTTTTTTTTCAATTTTATCAATTAACTTTTTCTTCTATTTATTAAAAATAATTTATTTAATTTTATTAAATTTCTAAAAATTAAATTCAACAAAATAAAATTCCAAACAAAATTTTAAAAATTTTCTTCGATCTCTGTTCCATTTACTGCTCAAAATCTCCTGCAGTCGACAAAAAAAATATTTAAAAAAAAATCTCCTGAAAACAGTAGTCGGAATAAAAATAAAACAAAAGCCAAAGGACATTTTGTTCAATTTTATTTTCATTTCTTTTATTGCATGCTAGCCTTCATTCTTTTGTTTGCGATTCCCCAGAGTTAGATGTCATGCCGTCTCTCCCAAAAAAAAAAAAAAAAATATCTCGACACATGTTTGCATGCGTTTGTATGTGGTTTCGGTTGCAACATTTCAATATACTTTCCCAAAATAAATAAATAAATTCAAACAACACACAAACACACGCATTCACGATGATCTGAACAAATTCGAGAGAAACATTTATTGGCCTACTGAGCGAAATCGTACAATTCATTTCTTGGACTTCTCTGGTTATTTGCTCGGTTTCCCTTTTTTCGTATGAAAATGTACGATTTTATCATCATCTCACACACACATTTAACACATAGAAGTAAATTGAGTGGTTTGTCCTCAAATTTGTCGTTTTTCTGTTGTGAGATGGACAAGTATGAAAATTCACGTTTCGCAAGAGAAAATATTTGCGAGATATGAAAATTTAAATTATTATTAAAAAATTGAACAAAAAAAATGCTCATTAGGGTAATTTTTTTAAATGTACAATAGGGCAATTTTTTGAAATGTTTATTGGGACAAAATTTTAGAATGTTTAATGGGACAAAAATTTTTAATGTGCATTGGGATAAAATCTTGAAATATACATTGGGTAAAAAAATAAATATGCATTGGGGCAATTTTTTAAAATGTGAATAGGGGATCTATTTTAGAATGTGCATTGGGAAAAATTTTAGAATGTGCATTAGGGCATAAGTTCAGAAGATGCATTGGGGTATTTATTTAAATTGTGCATTGGGGCATAAGTTCAGAATGTATATTGGGTTCTGAATTTATGCCCTAATGCACAATTTAAATTAATACCCCAATGCACAGTGTTAAAATTTTATCCCAATGCACATTCTAAAATTTCAACCCAGTTCACATTCTAAAACTTTTCCCCAATATACATTTTTAACTTATGCCCCAATGTATATTTAAAAATTTTGCCCCAATGAACATTTAAAAATTTTTGCCCCAATGGAAAATCTTTTTGTTATTAAATTTTCATGTCTCGGAGATATTTTAGCTTGCGAAACATGATTTTTTTATACAGAAGGACAGACAACAGCAATCACACACGTATGATTTTTGATTAACAAAACCATAATCGTAAAACAGATTGACCCTTCTCCGTCTTCTTCGTTGATTTTGTCTCTCTCCCCGTGATTTAAAATAATCATAAAAACAATCGAAATAAATGTTTTTGGGTCGATTTTACGGATAATCGAACGTTACTCACCCGGCGTGATGATCGTCTCGTTTTTCATCCAATAGTTAATTGACTTGGGATATGCTTCGGAATGACATTCCAGAGTCACGCGTTGACCAAATGCCGCGCCTACCAGCTGGTTTTGTATCCAAATCATCGGCGGAACTGCAAAAAAAAAACGAAAAATGAGTAAAATGTCAAAAAACGGACCATTTAACGTCATAAATCCTCAACGAGAGAAATTACTTAATGCTCCAGAAGAAGTAAAATGGGCAAACACAGATTACATTATGTCACATCACATCACAATTTAAATTAAATTAAACTTAGATTGCATTTTAAATCACACAGAAGCACTTTTTTTGCTTGCCTTGCCAAGACATAACAGCTCTTTAGTGAATAATAAATTTAATATCACAAAAAAACGTCCTCGCTGCAACTTCAACGAACGTCGCTCCATATAAACAGCGCAATAATCGAGGAAATAATAACGCTTCATATAATAAATGGAATGTATAAAGAGTGTATGCTATTAAATTAATTGAGCATAAAATAAGATCAACATTAATTTTATCACCTTACAACACTTAGCTATTTATTCAAATATCGTAAGAGACTACCTGTTACCTTTTTTTTCCTACTTCCGATGCATACAACGAGCAATTTTTAAATTTTTATTATTCTGACTTGTTCGGGATTATCATAATGGTCCGTAGGTACGTATAATATAATGTCAATATGCTCTTTTTTGTATCACGTGGAAAATGGCATGGAAAATTTTTATTTTTAAAGAATTTCGTGGAATTTCTCTTGGTATGTCGTTGTCTGTCCTTTATTGAATGAAAAATTAAATAAAGTTCATGGAAAATTTTAAAATTATATTTTTTTCGAGGAAAATGTAACAAGATTTTATTTGAAAGTTGGAAATATTTTAAAATTAAAATTGATTTTTATTTTATTTGATTCTCAGAATTTTTGTAGTTTAATTAAATTTAATTAAAGATTTTAAGAAAAAATTATATTTTTTTAATATTTTTTAAATTATTTTATTTTAATGATGATTAAAATTAAATTAAATTCAAAATTATTTAAAAATATTAAATTATTAAATAAATTAAAAATTTTATTTTGATTATTAAAAAAGTAAAAATTGAGAATCAAAAATATGATGAATTAAATTAAATTCTTTATTCATATTTTTGATTCAAAATTTTTACTTTTTAATAATTAAAAATAAAATTTTTAATTTAATTTTGAATTTAATTTAATTTTAATCATCATTAAAATAAAATAATTTAAAAAATATAAAAAAATAAATAAAAAAAATAATTTTTTCTTAAAATCTTCAATTAAATTTAATTAAACTACAAAAATTAATTTCTTTAATTTTTTGAATGAAAAAATCTTTAATTTTTTTTACTAAAAAATAATGTTGACCTTAAAGTTTTAGTTGTCATTTTTTAGATCGCCAAAAAATAAAAAAAATTGATTAATTTAGAAATAATTTTTAAATAAAAAAAAATAAAAATTTAATATTTTTAAATTATATAAATAAAAATTAATTTATTAAAAAAAATAATATAAATTTTTTAAAAATTAAATTTAAATTTTTATTAATTATTTTTTTAAATAAAATTTAATTAATTTTTTAAATTAAATTATTGAATTTTTTTACGGAAAAAATTTAAACTTTATAAAAAAAAATAAAATAAAAAAATAAAGAAAATTTATATTTAATACATGAAAAATTAAAGATTAAAATATAAAAACGCGCCAAAGTCGATCGCTTCCTTGCAATTTTCATTCAACTTTTTTTGTATCAAAACATTCTGTGTCCTTCTGCTTCACATTATTCGTAAACAAGAAACTTCCTTGTAAGCAAAAAATTGATTTTTGAGCCACGTCAAGTCGTGTTACGACGACGAAAGTTTCCCTTTTCATTCCGTTTTATTCATTTTTTTACACAAACAAACAATTACTTGTGTCGTTGCTGGTTCAATGAATATAAAAGTGCTCACAAATAGTCAAAAATATGACAAATTACGTGCTACGACACATAAAATTATGATGACTATGTACATTACACACAACCTGCTGTGCGCCCATAATGTGGCATGAGAATTATTATTATTATACATTGTCATAATAAATAAATTTATTAGGTGAATTTAATAGAAATCGTAAAATGGAATTTATGTCGAGCAAGTTGGAACGGAACAAAAAGGAAGAATTGTTGACATATGTTCGGTGTTGGGGTAGGTTGATGCATTTGTAGAGTCACTTGTGTCTCTCTGAGTGTGAAAAATTGATGAATTGATGTGAAAATTGCAAGTTTTTTTTTACGGGAGTTTTATGGCGAGGAAGTTTTTTATTGTCATCGGGCGAAAAAGTAACTTTTTTGAGTTGAAAATTTAGTGACGTCATTAAATCGAGAGAAAAGAGAGTAATTATCAGTGAATAATTTGTGAACTTTTAATCAAGATTTATTTTTAGATCGTTACAGATAAGATGCAGTTGTGGCCGAGTGGTTAAGGCGTCTGACTAGAAATCAGATTCCCTCTGGGAGCGTAGGTTCGAGTCCTACCAACTGCGATTCGGATAATTTTTTGCCATATTTTGAAGAAAAAACTCAAATTTATGAAAAAAAATTAAAATTTTGAAAATGTGCATTGGGGCAAAAATTTTAAATGTGCCCTGGGCTTAATTTAAAATGTAGATTAGAAGCTTTTAGCCCAATGCACATTTAAAATGTCAACCCAGTGTACATTTTGTGTTAATTTTCGACCCAATGCACATTTTAATTATTTTTTAATTTAATCCCAGTGCACATTTTAGACATAAAAATTTTGAAAAAATAATTAATTAATCAAAATTTCAAGTTTTTTTCGTTATTTTGCCTTAAATTTATTAAATTAATTTTGACAAATTTAAACTCTGTAAAAAATTTACTTTTTTAATGACTCACAAAAAACGCTTACTCATTCTAACAACCTTCCCTTTTAATTTTTTTTTCCAATAAATACCAAAAATTCTTCGGATTCTCCAACATTCTCTTAGCAACCATTCACAAAATCACAGCAATAATGTCTCTTTCGCAAGAATTCAAATTCGACGATGGCACTATAGCCAAAGCACGTGAAAATATGCAAAAACTCGACGAACTTCATAAAATATGGATTACACACACTTCGAACGAGGACGTGAAACTTCTTTTGTATCTCTTGGGATTCGTTTTGCAAGAAACCATCAAGAAGATAATTGACCTGAGTGCACCGGACGACAACAAGTTGGGATATTTGGCAAATGTTGTAATGGCAAACGTGAAGCACTTTCCGGAATTAGTGGAACACGTGTTGATGGGCGAAGACGGATACGAATTTGACTTTGCTTATGAATTGCTTTTTGTTCACATGTGCAACGATTGCAAGAATTTTCCCGCGCGATATTACGAAAAATTGGAATTGGAAATGCAGTTTCAGGAAAATGATGAAAATTGTAAGAATAATATTAAGAAGAAAGTAAAATAAATTAAAAAAAAAATTCAAAAGTTTTTCTTTAATTTTTGAGGTTAGAAATTTTTAAATTTTCCCGCCAAAAAACTGATCAATTTTTTTTACATTTTTTCAAATAAATTAATAAAATTAATTTTAATTAAAAAATAAATTATTTGATCTAAAATTTATTTTTTTAAAAATAATTTCAAAATTATTTCATCTTTATTTAAAAAAAATCTTATGAGAAAGATTCGCGCCAAAAATAAGTTTTATAATATTTTAAAAAAAATAAATTAAAAAAAATTAAATATAACTTTACTAAATATAAATTTAAATTATTTAATTAAGTAATTAAAATCTTTCTTTTTTTAAAAATAAAAATTATTTATTTAATTATTAAAAATATTTATTTAAAAATTTTTTTATCTTTTTTTGGCGGGAAAATTTAAAAAATTCTAACCTCAAATTTTTTTAGTTTTTTAATCATTTAAAAATTAAATAAAAAATTCTAATAAAAAAAAATAAATTCGTATTTCTCGTCCTTAAACTTGTCATTTGTCGGTCAAAATCCCGCTTAACAACTTATTTTCACGAAATGTCATCGAAACAAGGAACAAAATTACCATCGACAACTATTTCTGATAATTAAGGTAAACGTCGACTTCCACTCGAATCATGCCGCAAGCAATAAAACAACGTATTTATTCATTTATGCAACGAGTATCGAGTAACAATTCCGACAATTCAGACCTTCGTCGGTTCAACAAATGCTAAAAATACATGAAATTCTTAATAGGTAATAAATTAAGTCGAGTTGCTTTGAATATTAATCAAATTTTTGCTGTCCACACATTTCCACGCAAGCACTGTCCGAGCGAAAATTTATAATTTTTCCTGAAAAATAACAAAAAAAAAAAAAAAATGTACAAAATACTTACAATGCACTATCAACATGACGCGTTTGCTGATAGTCGGAGGAATTCCATTGGAGGCGATGCACAAATAGGCGCCCATATGGAGTCTATTAACACGTGATATTGTAAAAATGGAGCCATTAATGCTTGTAACTGCATTTTGTTCGTGAAATGGAGAAACAACCGCACGCCGCCGCCGCCCGACAACATGATGGTTTCAAGATATGATGTACGTGTGCAGCAGCATGGAATGGAAAAGGAAAGAAAAACAAGTTCAAATAGCTTGTTAGTTACTCGTCGTCGTTCATGTGAGTTTTTTTTCTTTGTACTTATAAGAGGCGTCTGTGGGTTGCATTTTCTCTGAATATAATATTTATAATAACATACATGAGCTCTGTGAGGAGAAAAAGGGTGAATTTTAGATCTTATATATTTTAGATTTTATATTTTTGAAAAAAAAAATTTTAAAATTTTTCAAAAGAATTTTTCAAAAAAAACCCTAAATTTATAAATTTATTTTTTTTTATTTCAATGATTTTAAAGTTTTAACAAAATTTTAAGTATTAAATTAATTAATAGTAATTTTTTAATTATTTTTTTTATTTAAGACTTGTAAGAAAAATTAATTTTTAGCAAAATTTGATTTTTTTTTGTAAATTGTCAAAATATTGAATTTATTGTTAAACATAAAAAATAAATAATTAATTAATTTATTTAATTAATTTTAATTAAATTTTGGTCGAAATTAAAAAAAAAAAATTTAAAATTAATAAAAACAAGCAAAAATATTTTAAACTTTTTCAAAAGAATTTTTCAAAAAGACCCTAAATTTCTTTTAAAAAAATTATCTTTCCTTTTTTAGAAAATATTTATTTCAATGA